>NC_137269.1:4560000-4582500 GCF_053477335.1 Acartia tonsa
GTATAAGTACTGGTTAAAAGTATACAATACATACATGTATAGGTATTGGTAACATAAAAGAAACAAAAATAGATAGCAGTGCCATCAGTCATTTTCAAGGGGTGAACTAAGGTAAGGCATAGACTGAAATTATAAGACACACCTATCAAAATGTTATTTGGAAGCATTTTTGATTTTTAGCTCTGCAGTATGATTCTACAGGTGTTACGAGAATAATTTTGATATATCTTTTAAAACTAGATTAAAAACAGTTAAACCCTAACAGATTGGGCCCCAATTGGCCCTTTATTAGATTGGGTGGGGGGCTAATTTAATACCCTTGGGTGTTAGAGTATCGCATTCCATTTCATGCATTATAATTTAAAAATTCTATCTCTGTTTTTTTCTTCAAAAACAATTAGAAATTAATTCAATGCTATATGTTTTGCAATAAAAATATAGGTTATTTATATCATAAAGTTAAAATATCAATAACTCATTAAATTTTTACACTTAAGTTTGTTTTTCTATGGTTTTTTAAAATAAATTAGATTCTAAAAAAAGTTCCTACCTCTTATTTACACTGTAAATTTCATAAAGTCACAGTTAGTAATTTTATTTCTAAAGATGAAACTCCATCAATTCATTGGACCTCTCCTGCACAAAATAACAATAACAAGTAGGCAATTATCTCAGAATATCAAATCTTTAAGTTTGCCTCATGAACGGCATAACCTTGTTGAGGATTGGAACCATGAGTCTGGGAGTATTATTAATGACTCAGGTTTAAGATATGGAGAAACTGTCAATGTTTCTATTGAATCCTGAAACTTTATTAGAAGTTCGTGAAAAATATTGGACTTAGAACATAAATACTGTAATATTAGGACTAAATAGAAATTATTAAAAGCCAGTTGCAACCTAAAATGTATTTCTTATTCCTAAACGTTTTTCGTCTTAATTACATTTTAAGTTGTTTGTAATAGTATTTAAACCTTCAGACAAATGGTTTACAACAACCCAAATTTGACCTATCTTGTTATCAAACTAAATATTCCCCCAAAAAAATCATTCATTTCTTGACAATGCCCGAAGATGCTGCTAATTTTTGTGAAAAAATGTATATAAATAACCATGTAAGTTGTTTTATTTAAAAAAAATTGTATTACATATTTTAAAATTTACATAGTCCTGTTGTTACTATACTTTTTGTTGATATAATTGCTCTTGTTGCTTTAGATTTTGACCATTTGTCTTAAATGATTTGTTATGTTGTTGTGTATTTAAACATATCTTATACTTTTTTGTAAAAAAATATATATATTTTTTTTTAACCTGTTGAAGTTTAGGCAATAAACAAAAATATTTGGTGCCTCATGTGTTGATTTTTTGTCCATGTTGGGGATCAGGATACTTGGTTCAAGTTCTTTTTATGTACAGGGTGGGGCAAATAAGACCGGACAAACTTTAAATGGCCAAAGCGCCAAAACTACTTGACCAATCAGGACGTTTGACCACACTATAAAAAGCTTAGGTAATGACCTTTTAGCACAAAAAAAAATTTGGACGTAGATAGACGTGTACACCGAGCTGGCAGCGCATATGTTCAACAAGGCAGATTCCAAATGCGCCAGTGGTTAATGCGCAAAATCACATAACGTAGGGTCTGATAGGGAAGGAGTTGGAATCTTGACCCCAAATTTTGTGGGTGTCTTAGGCTCCACACTTATTAAATTTAACCAACCAAAGAATTTTTTATCCAATCTTAACCAGACAAATGCCATCTAGCTAAAAAAGATGCGTAGATTTCATTTCTGGCAACCAGAAAATCCGCAGAAATCGAATTCACGAGATCCAAAAAAGTTTCATTAAAAAAAAACCTTACACCAAAAATAACAAACAATAATTATAACGACGACTTAGTTTCTTTTTCCTGTTATATATGAATATTGAAACTAATTTTCAGGCATGCATGTTTATTGGTATAGTACTTTTTTTAGAAACCAAAATACAGACATATATAAAACTACGAAATTGTATATTAGTTACTAGAAAGATTATATTTTTTTTTCTTGCTTTAAAACAACTTTTTGTACATAAAAACCCGTAATGTCTTCATTATTGACACAAACATGCATGCTGTATAGTTTTAAAAAAATTAGTCAAATAAAATACCTGATTAGAATACAAAGCAAGAAATAAAGGTTATCAACTCCCTTTTTGTGTTAAATAGAATTATTAATAAGAATAAAAGAGTTTCAAAAATAAGTAAAATAACAAAATGTTAGGTGAATTGTTAATATTAAATTAATCAAAAAATGTTTTACATTCTTATAATTAATTTCAATAAAACATATATATGCTCAAGAAAGGTTATTTATAATTATGAATTCTACCAGACCAAAATATAAAAGGGGAAATAGTTTATGAAGACGACACAAAATGATTTTAAAAATTACTTATTTTTATCTTTTTTTTTGATCTTTAACAATTTTAATGTTTTTATTATGTAAATATATAAAGTATTATTCAAACTTAAAGGATTTAATCTTTTTCTTTGTAATTTATATGTCAAAACAGTGTAAAAATGAAGTTCTTAATTACGAATTTTCAAATCATTAGATTTTAATACAATTTATTAGAGAAATAAAGAATAATTTCAACAAAAAAAAATTGCTACAAAAAGGCTTACTGTATTATTAAACTGACTTAATTGTATAATTGCATTTATTTTGTTTATTTACCTTGAAAAATGAGTGTTTAAGTGCTGCATTGGTTAAAATCAAACCTAAAAGTGCTCTTTATTCAGTGACAGAGTGAAAAAAATATATACCTTGTTTTATAGTTTTTGATCTCTTTTTTTATATATTTTTATCTGATATGTATATCAAAATTTAAAAGTATCTATTTCATTAGATATTCATACTTTGCTAAAACGTCTTGGTTACTTTTTGCACTATATTTGCTCTAAAAAGGATTCTTTATCTGACTTTTACATTTAAAATGAAAGATTTTATGCCAATTTTTGTGTTGACTGTAGAAAAAAATTATTATTTTGTTTATATGCAATTTTCTATAATAAAATGTGAGAAATGCCTTTTTTCACATGTAGGGCGAAAAAAGTAACACTGAAAATATTTTTTACGTCTTAAAGGGCGAATATAGTTTCAATATGATATGAGCTTATATGAAAGGTGCCATTACATACTTTTAAAATATCTATGTTAAATTTAAAAAAGCAAAAAAATCCTTAAGTAGATTTTGCAATTTTTGCTTTTACTTCAACATATGATAAATGAGAAAGTCAACAAAATCGTTTATTTTACCCCTTTACAAAACTTTTTTTGACTAGTTTTCTTATGTTTAATTGATTATTACATTGGCATGCATCTTAATTGATAATTAAAGTGTTTATTTTTTTATATTATATACTATTTTATTGATTTTTTAAAAAGCATAAAATAATTTGCGTCAATTTGCGTCTGGAGTAATTACTAGGGTAAATAATACGTTTTAAAGTTTTTTTTTCTGTATAAAGATCAATGATTAATTCTTGATGATATAATTACCCTAGTACGCATTTTTCAACACACACACACAAACGCACCGATCGCCAGATTTTCTCCAGAAAAAAAACACTATTCACCTATTATTTTTGTCCTCTTTAAATTAATTATAACAATTACCATATAATTTTCATACTTACATGAAATAAAATTTCTCCTGTAAAGGTTTTTTTAAAAAAAATAAAATTCATATACTTTACACTTTGTTGGGGAATATTGTCAAGGAAGAAACAATCCACAATACAAAAAAAAATTGATAACTGGTTTCCACTTTTATTACGACTATCATTTAAGGAAAGCTTTTTAATTCAACCCTAAACCGAAGCCTTGTGTGATGCTAGGGTGTTTGGAGTTCTTAGGGAACCACACTTATTACATAAATTTATCCTGAGAATGTTCAGGTTTTAAGCTATAACAGACTTATACATTTGGATATGTCAATATCTTAAAGTTACTTATAATCTATGGAATTGCACGGTTTTTTTGAGCCCATATTATATTCAACCTATATTCGCCCTTTAAGCATGTCCTAAACTCAAAGATAATAAACTTTCATAAAAGATTTATTTCAGAATATGTCATTTAGGGCATACAATTAATTTTGTAAATTAACATTGCAAATGTTTGCCAATAACTTTTAAAAATGATTTCTGCGGATTTTCTAATTTACATGGGTGTTTTCTACACATTTTCCCCTTTCTAAAAATACCTTCCTCATAAAGATTGGCTTCCGGAAAGTATATACTTTTAGAAAATGATATGTGGCTCATTGAGACACACATTTTGCCGTGTTTAAATACATTTTAGCTCAATCCTAGCCGAAATGAGATAGATTTTTCAAGATTTTGAGCCTTAAGAAATCACAAATGGTAGGGCCCGACAGGGAAGGAGTTAGAAATTTGACCCAAAATTTTGTGTGTGTCTTAAGCTCATCGAGACACGCATTTTGAGTACTTAAAGTCCACTGTAGCTAAATCCTAGCCCAAATGAGAGCAAAAACATGGATTTTGTCAATTTAATGATTACTCATGTTCCTAAGGAAATGTGGCCTCCCAGCAGCCCGATCTTAATTCAATGGACTTTTGGGCCTAGGGCTACTTTGAAGCATGCACCAATAGACGTGCCCATACCACAAAGACCTCCCTCATTGCCACTATCAAGGAGAACTACACCAGCTTGGACAGGTACATTTTGACCTGGACCTGCCGGCGGTTGAGGCCGGTAGAGGCGGTGATTGAGGCTGGCGGCGATTTTGTTGAATTATCTACTAGTCTTATACCTATTTTGCTTGCCAGTTTTTAAAATTTAATAAAATCTTTAAAATTGACGATTTTATGTTTATTTGTTTAGAAGTTAGAATTTGTCCAGTCTTATTTGCCCCACCCTGTATATACTCTTCTGAAACATCTCAGAATATCATTTTGCCTATGGCTGATGATGAAATATCAATTGCTACATGGTACAGTTTGGATAATAATCCAAATTATGGACAAACTGCCAATGTTTCTTCTGAAACATCTCAGAATATCAATTCCGTAAGTATTTCAGTACAGGAAATCCCTGTTTAGGATTTGTCCCAAAACTTGTACTATGAGTATGTTAGTATTCCATTTGCCTTACAGTAAGGGAATTCTAGCCCATATATATGTCATATGACGAAATGTCAATAGCATCATGGTCAAGTTGAGAATGTAATCCAAATTATAATCAAAAATTTTGTTCCAGGTGAACTAACACAATACAGGGTGCGGCACATAAATCTGGACAAATTCTAATTTTTAAACAAATGAACATAAAATCGTCAATTTTAAAGATTTTATTGAATTTTAAAAACTGGGAAGCAAAATAGGTATATGACTAGTAGTTTATTCAACAAAATCGCCACCAGCCTCAATCACCGCCTGTCCAAGCTGGCGTAGTTCTCATTGATAGTGGCAATGAGGGAGGTCTTTGTGGTATGGGCACGTCTATTGGTGCATGCTTCAAAGTAGCCCCAGGCCCAAAATTCCATTGAATTAAGATCGGGCTGCTTGGAGGCCACATTTCCTTAGGAACATGAGTAACCGCCAAATTGACAAAATCCATGTTTTTGCTCTCATTTAGGCTAGGATTTAGCTACAGTGAACTTTAAGTACTCAAAATGCGTGTCTCAATGAGCTAAAGACACACAAAAAAATTTTGGGTCAAATTTCCAACTCCTTCCCTGTTGGGCCCTACTGTTTGTGATTTCTTAAGGCTCAAAATCTTGAAAAATCTACCTCATTTCGGCTAGTATTGAGCTAAAATGGATTTAAACACGGCAAAATGTGTGTCTTAATGAGCCTAAGACACTCACAAAGTTTGGGGTCAAGATTCCAACTCCTTCCCTGTCGGACCCTACGTTTTGTGATTTTGCGCATTAAACCACCGGCGCATTTGAAATCTGCCTTGTTGAACATATGCGCGGCCAGCTCGGTGTACACGTCCATCTTCGTCCAAAGATTTTTTTGTGCTAAAAGGTCATTACCTAAGCTTTCTATAGTGGGGTCAAACGTCCTGATTGGTCAAGTAGTTTTGACGCTATGGCCGCTGAAAAAATGTCCGGATTTATGTGCCGCACCCTATATATTCCTACTTCAGCTAGTCAGTTATTAAAATGGCTGGTAAATACTCAAATACAATGAATGACACTTATGGCAGGAATGTTGTTAAGGACACTCAAATGCCAGGCCCATCAACCCAGGATAACTGTTACTAAGGGGCATCAATCTCTTTAAATAAGTATGATGTAATAGAATCTATTGCAACACAGATTTATTATTTAGTGAAATATTTGAGAAAGCAAAGAAGGATTTTGATAACCCAGACCCCAACCCAAAGCCAAAACGTCAGAAGAAGACACATTACTGAAGCTAAAATCTGTTTAAAATATTTTTTATTATTCATTAAAAATGTAAGATTAATGCAACCATCTCATAATCAATGAGCAAATGTTAAATAAAACTTTTTGGAATGAGTAGTAATTGGTTGGTATATTTTTCCTAAATCAAATAAAAAAAGTTTGAAAAGTTATGGCTGTCGGCCTAGTCATTAAGCCGGTTTTTAGCTATTTTTAGAGCAAATCTATCATTATTTAATTACATAGGAATAAAATTTGTGAATGATATTAGTACATTGTTATGTATTATAGAATGATACTCCTGGCATTTTTTAGACATAACCAGCTGTTTCTAGTAGGTTCTAACTGTTAAGGAGTTTGTACTAAATTATTATCCATAATTTTGCCTTAAAAAAAAAAAAACAGGTAGGCTGCTGAGCCGAAAGCCATTATCCTTTATTTATAAAATTTTTTTATTTGATTTTGGGAAAATAAACCTACCAAAGGTTAATCATTCCATGTTTCGTTTCCATGTGCCATTTGCGCATTGATTATGATATGGAGCTCCTCAAAAATGAAGACTGTAAAGTATAATATAATAACATGGAATATGCAGAGGATGTCTGAGTATAATAAATAAAAGGAAGGAATTTTTATAGGAAAACCAAGTTATACTCTAGAACTTGTGTTCAAGTATGCCATGATTAATCAATGATTATCAATGAGGTCAAGAAGTTCACCTGTGTATCCGCAGCACCATCATTTTTCCATATCTGTCAACAGTTCTAGTTAATTAATTTTTTGTTAATAAACTGTCGCTGCACACTAAAAAGATTTCGAAATATCTACTAAATGGAACTATATTGCAACATCTCATGGTAAAGGAGTGTACAATGGTATTTGTGGCATCTTAAAGGCAATCCTTTTATTGATCAAAAGATTGAATTATTAAAATCCTAAATATATTTTTACTTTGCAATTTTTACATCATTATAAGCATTTCTAATCTAGGGAACTCCTATTATTATCCTGTTTCTCTACTGTAATAAAATAGATAAGTTTGTTAGGTTAAATTAACTTCTTTGACAAGAAAACTATTTAACAGAGGATGGCCTATAACCATTGTCTGAGAAATCCATTGGACAATTTTATCTTAAATCTAAAGGATTTATTTTCTTTTCTGGGAAAAAATTCTTAAAACATCAGAGTTTTTTATGTTGATAAAAATGAAATTCACGAGCACAAATTAGTTTTGAATAATAGATTTTAAAAAGCAAAAAAAATTGACCAAACCAGATCCTACCATTCCTTTACTCCTGTAGATGAGACTTCATTAATAGCCAAAATAACTTCCAAAGGTGAAGATGGCATTGTTGTGTCAGTCACTAAAATACATTAAACCTAACCAAGATTATTGTTATTATGTATGATTATTATGTGTGTGTTACAACTTACAGAAACAATAAATTGTATTTTTAAACAAGTTTGAATTGTTTTCTTGATAACTATTCCTTTGTACATTGTTCATTTGTGAAATACAGGCCAAAGAAAAAAAAAGTAGGTTCTCAAATTGTAGACTTTAAAACAACTGACACAGGGAACCAAATTTTGTTAAAATCGGAGCAAAACTGATCGAGTAATGGTAATTTTTGGTAATTTTGAAATATACAGGGTGTCCCCCCAAAAAAGAACAAATCATCTATATGATCTAGAAAAGGTAAACCAAACATCCCTAGATATATTTGCTTTTGTTTGATCAAGTTTCTGGGTGACTTTTATTTACTTTAATAAAGCAAGATATACCTATAATAGGTTATTCTTAAAGAATTATTAAAATACAGGGTGTCCTCCAAATGCTGATCAAATGACAGAATAGTTCAAAAATCTCCAGAACAAGAAAAACCTGACATTTAATAAATTTGACGTTGTTCCTTCCTGTCCATCAATCAGTAAAACCCTATTTAATAACACAATAAATTGGGCTAAACAATACCACATTTTTTCTGAAGCTGAAATTATTCATAACACCAGAAAGTCATTTTTGTACATAAACCAAATCGCATGGATCAAACAAGAACTATCTGACATTGACATTACAATGGGAAGCTATGATGGTGCTGAATGCTTTGAACTGGTAGGCTTGTTCATTCTTAATAAACTTTGTGACATCTTACAAAGCTGGTCTTTACTTAGATGATGGAGGATGGTCTAGCAACTGTGTCAGGTTCATGGTACCATGCACAAATCGAGAGAATGAGAAAACAAGTGTTCAGCATGTTTCAATAACATTCAACTACACTCAAGACTGAAGAGGGTGCAGTGTCCACCGAAATATATTTCAATAAAAAATAACTAAGAAGTATCAAAGACTTTTTCACTCAGTGAATTTATCAAGATATTTAGTTGAAAGTGACATTAGAATGCAATATCACCAGCACAGAATTTCCGGAAGTCTTACAAGGAAGCACTTACATGCATAATACAGATTTTGAATATACAGAACATCAACCAAACTGACGAGTGTCAAAGTGCAGAAGAAAAAAAATCATAAGTTCAATCCACCTTTTTGCCAGATAGTTAAAACAAATGTAGCAAAGAAATTTATGCTTCTTTTGGATAAACACTTGAAGAACACACCACTTGAGTTTTTTAATCGTTCCAAGTGTCAAAGTGTCCTACTGTTGCATGCCAAATATCAAAGCTATCATTGCTGGTCATAACAAGCTTATTCTAAGAAAAAAACAGTTAATGCAACCAATTGTTGGATTGGACATTTGTTTTTCAATTTTGCATGATATACATACAACTACTTGGAAAGATTAATTGAGATGTAGACAGCATTTGACGGGCTTCTGTCCTAAATGTTTTAGGACATCAGGTACAGCTGTTCTTTATTTGCTGAATGCTCCTCTATTCTCTATCTTTCAATTTATTCGAAAAATTTGTTGATAAAAAATGACATAATTACATCAATTTTGGTTGATGATAAATGATGTCTGTTATTTTTTTTGGACATTGAGAAAAATAAGATATAACTATATCTTTTTGTCATTTCAAAATACATTTTATTTGTGCATCATAACAAAAAGCAACTTCAACAGTAAGGCATTATAAATCTTTTATGATGCACAAAATGCCAACAAATTTAGGACTTTTAATCTGATTTATACTTCATATAACAATTGCCACCAATCTAACAAGACAGTGCAACTGCCGAGGTGGTCAGAATACTTGTACTATAGATGGCTATGTCTAAAGGAATCTCTTATCTAAAAAGCAGAAGTCACCATCTTACCTAAACCAGCTACATCACGCCAGGCTACAATTAAATCAAGCCAGAAGTAAGTGCCAAGTCTTTGGACCTATGTATGGTGTAAAGAAACCTAAAACCATGTTGATTCCAGGTAAAACTAAAATATTTCAGCAAGGTCTTTTTTTAAATTTCAAGTTCTGAAAAAAAATTTGAAGAAAATATGAAAATCTTAAAGAAAAAACAAACAAAAAATGATCTTAAAAAAAATTTCACTTAAAGATACAAACAATTTATATAAATACTAAAGCTTCAAAATATCATTATTTTCAAATTTAGGCCTTCCATTTCAAGGTTCAAATTCATAATTAATTTCGTAACTTAGAGCTTTAGACGAAAAACCTTACTACCTTATATTATGGGATACTCTACTAGTAGCGGATATGCCCCTAGAGGCATATAGGGGCCCTTTGGTTGGGGGGAAGTCAACCCCCCCCCCTACAATTACTGTTTTTTAAAGAAAAAGTTAAAAACATTTTGTTTGGAGGGGGTTATTATGTTCTAGGGGTGATTTCTCTTGGAATGGTGAGGGTACCCTCCCCCAAAACCTTACCAGGACCTATGAGAAGCTACCATGTAAAGGAGAACCAAATCGGTTCTGTGTTTTGTGAGATCCCTTGTAGCACAAAGATACACATAGATCCTGTTACTTTATTATAAGGATACATAAATTGTAACACAGATACTCTACAATCAGGGTCTGTTTGTTTGTCCATACGTCTGTATAAAAACAATACAGAATATAATTATTTGGTACTAGCAGCTACGCCCCTAGAGGCATTTTTTATTTCAGGCTTAAAAAGAAAAATTTAATTTATGTGGTGGGGTCCTTTTTTTATGGGCGATTCCTTTTAGTATGGTGAAGGTACCCTCCCCAAAAAGTTATTAACCTTCCCAGGACCTAAGAGAAGCTACATAGTAAAAAAAGAACCTTATCAGTTCAATCATTAACTAGACAATCAGATACACAGAGAGATCCTTTCACTTTATTACAAAGTTGATCAGGATTGTTTCAAATGTTTCAAACCCTAATTGTAATCTACATAAGGGGTATTATTGTGTATGATTATTATGTAAATTAATTTATCGGCCATTGTCCTATTCCTTTAGATCCCTGGTATGAAATAGAGTAGGATCTAAAGATTTTTATCAAGAATATTTTACAGTAAGGTTAGAAATTATTACGGACAGACAGATAAACATATAGATAGACAGATAGACTTACAAATAGACAAATAGATATTCAAATAGATGAACATTTATACAAACATATAGATAGACAGTTTGCGGACAGATAGACAGACTGATAGACAGACAGATAGACAGACAGATAGACAGACAGATAGACAGACAGATAGACAGACAGATAGACAGACAGATAGACAGACAGATAGACAGACAGATAGACAGAAAGATTAACAGTCAGATAACAGACAAATAGACAGATAAAGAGACAGATATATAGACAGACAAATAGACAGACAGATTGACAGACAGATAGACAGGCACATAGACAGACAGATCGACAGACATATAGACAGACAGATAGACAGACAAATAGACAGACAGATTGACAGACAGATAGACAGACAGATAGACAGACAGATAGACAGACAGATAGACAGACAGATAGACAGACAGATAGACAGACAGATAGACAGACAGAAAGACAGACAAATAGAAAGATAAATAGACATACAGATAGACAGACAGATAGACGGACAAATAGACAGACAGACATAATTACCAACTTATAAGTACAACAATTTTCTTTAAATTCTAATCTGTCCCCAAATAAGGAAAGTGTTAAATCTTTGCATAAAGTAACAGGATGAATGTCAGTCTGTCTGTTAAGCCTTTCTTTTAATAAGAGGTTTAAAATTATTTTTTTTTTCAGGGATTGATCAATTGATGAAAAAAAGTGATTCACATAACTAATATCTACCTGTCTGTCTTTCAACCTTTACTTCGGTCTGTATGTCTGTCTTTCAATCCTTTTATCTATAATATAAAGTAGAATCGGATTCTACTCTTTGGGGAATATACCTACTGGTCCTGTGGTGGTTTTAGGCTATTTTCTTATGGCGTGTTACACCCCCAATTCCACCTCCCAAATAAAAATCCGCCCCCAATTTTTTTAGGCAGTTAAAATGTGGCGGTGGCAGCTCCAGAGGTACTTATTTTTTTAAAAGTTTTCTCTTTGGGCAATGCCCCTAGAGGCTAGGGGCGAAGCCGCTAGTTACAATATAAAGAATATAGTTTTTTTTGTACGGAATATTGTATTAGCTCAATCATATTTATTTTATGAGCAGATTTACAGACCTACAGAAAAAGGATTCACAATAAAAGGGATAAGGAAGCAAAAAATCGATACATCTATCTTACAGCCGGAAATTCTCAAGGAAGATTCCTTAATAAATTGATGTAAATCCCCAATGGTTATACGCAAAATTACCCCTTTTGTAGATTACAATTAGTGGTTGAAACATTCGAACACACAACTAAATGAACCAAGTAATCAAAATTCAATAAAAATCCCAAAGGTTGTTAAGTCAACTAATTAGAAACCGTTATTATAAGACTTTAGGGACTGTGTGAAATAAAAAGCCCATTGTCCCCCCTCCCTCCCTGGATAAAAGGTCATTATTATCACAACTTATCATATCACCTCTCCCCCCCCCCCAACATATGTATTGTTTATCTATTTTTATTAATGGTTTTTAACAGCAGGGAGATTAGGGATAAGACAATATTCGATAAATTAATATACAACCCAAATGATGATGCACAAAATTACCCCTTATGCTGTTGATCAAAATTATTGGTTGAAAAGGTTAAACTCCTCTTATGAAAGTATGATAGAAGTACCCATTTTTTTATCCTATGAACAATAACTCGGTTGTAAAACTTTGAGTACTAGTTTAATTTACAGTCCAATGTCCCCTCCCTTCCGGATTAAGATTAATAAGTAAAATTATGACCTTAGGTTGCGTAGCAATAACAGTCTGGATGAAATTAAGACAGTACACTGTTACACAGAAAATATTGTGTAGTATATTCAGTAAACAATGATTATGATAAACTAAATGATCCCTTCTGTAGATTAAAATTAACGGTTGAAAAGTTTGGACACTGCTTGTTAAGTTGTTTGTATTTAATAGCCAACGAATGAAAGATGGCGTTTAAAAATAAAACTTTGGGGACCAGTATAGTTTACAGTCTTATTTCCCCTCTCTCCCTCAAGATATGATATGACATCGAAATTATCAAAATTCTCTGAAACTATTTATCCAAATCGGGAAAAAGACGGACATGCTCTGTTTGTAGAGTAGCTTCGCTTCTAAACATAACAATTTACATACGCCTATGATTATATTAGTTTTATATCAATAAAAACCATTAGTTCTCTCCTATACAGTGATCTGAAGAGATAAGAAAATGGGTTATAGATTTTATAAAGGTACCTTTTCTGTCCTGATACCAAATATCCGGCTGATTTTTTAATGCCGGATATCCGGTAATTTGCCGAATATCGAACGTTGGCCAGATATCCGGCAGGAATCGGATATCCGGAAATCATCCGGATATCCGGCATTATAAATCATCACGATATCCGGTATCCGGCCAAAAAAGGATCCGGCCCAACCCTACTTTTCTGTAGATTAAAATGATCGGTTGAAAGGTTTGGACACAAATAGCTTGTCATGTAAAGTTCAATAAAAGTACCCAAAGTCTTTAAGCCAACGAATAAGATATGGTGGTTATAAAATTTGTGTAACAAAGTAATTATCAGTCTAATATCCCCCTCCTCCCTGATAATTTCTTATAGGAAGAAGGAATCCTTAATCTGGTCCACATGCGAACTTTTAATGATTATTTTAGGTTAGGTTAAGTTAAGTAAAGGGTAGTAGAATCCCGCAGGGTTTGGAGTAAGGCTATAAATAATTTTTTTAAAATTTGAAATAATAGGAGGGGTGAGTAGTTTGTAGGTTAAAGTAAAAGGCTCCCTTCCCCCCCCCCCCCCTCCCAAAAAAAACATATTTCTTTTTTCTATCTATATAACTATATAACTGCCGTTTCAAGATAGTTTTTTTTTTAAATTATGTTTATTTGTAATTTCAATATTTTTTTAAAATCCTCTAAATTTAATTGAAAAAATCTATTAATTCTTATATTATCGTCAGTATTAAATTGTAACTGAAGATTGCTTAATGCATGAAACATGATGTTTTACAAATAAACTTTTGTTCATTCTATGTGGACTATATATAACTATTAATGTATATAAATATAATGATATAGGTATTATTAAACATTTCCATTATTGTAATAGACCAAATATTAAAAGAATAATCAAATCATATTATTACGATTTAGATTTTAAATAAAATGGGGGGAAGGGGGTATAGGAGCGTTTTATTTTGAGATTGTAGATATATTTCCCCAAAAATGGTTATAACCCTTTACTCGACCTAGAAGAGGATTAAAGTCCCTCCACAGATTATGACGTCATACGATAAAATAACCAATGAGAGACCAGCATAAATTTTACCATTGGTCAATTTCAGTATATACTGGCCTCTCATTGGCTATTCTATCGTATGACGTCAGAATCTGTAGAGGGACTTTAATCATCTTCCTCGGCCTGTAAGGAGCATCGCTGTAACGGAGAACCATAATGGTTCAGCGGTTAGCAAGATCCGAAGCTTTACACTTTCAGACACTTAGACATCCTGTTACTTTCTTATTAATTAGCGGCTTCGCCACTAGAAGCCTCTAGGTGCACCTGAGGGTGGTGAGTTTGAATTCGACAACCCAATTTTTTATTTTAATTTTTTGAGGGTGGGGTAGAATTTTTTTTTATAGGGAAGATTTCTCTTGGGATGGTGGTGGTATCCTCATCGAAAATATTTTTAAACCTTCCCAAGACTTATGATAAAATACTCTGTAATGAAGAACCATATTGGTTCAGCGGTAAGCAAGATCCTTCAGTACAATCAGACAGAAAGACATCATGTTACTTTTATATTAACTTCGCCCAGAGATGTAATTAAAGAAGTAAGTAACTCTGATGCTGCAACCACTGATTTTAGATGAACTGCCTAAAAAAATTGAGGGAGATTATTTTTTTTTTGGGGGGGGGGAGTTGGGAGTATCCTACCCCCCAATAAAATAACTTAAAACCACCACAGGACTAGTAGGTATATTTCCTGAAGATTAGAATCCAATCGGTTCAGTGGTTACTGAGATCTTAAGGGACGGACGGACGGATGGACAGACAGACGGACGGGCAGACATCAAGCTACTTTGTATTATAGATGATGACAACATAAAAGTTTCTAATATGATTAAATCTATTGTTAATGGTCAGACCATATGCTACATATCACTCCCATTTATCGGCGATTCCTGAGATATTTTACAACATTGTAATGGTATCGTCAGAATGTTTGTCTGTATGTATATATATTTGTTTTCTAGTATCTCGCAAACGTGGACTGATTGTTCCAAAACTTCTAGTAAAAAACTTTTTTACCCTTTTTTATTTCCATTTTATAATATAATCCTTACTATTAAGTAAAAGAATCTATGTCTCTATGTCTGTCTGTGTGTACATAAGTATCTCGCTAACCACTAAATAGACAGTTCTTCTTTACAGTGAAGATTCTTATAGGTTCAGGAAATGGTTTTAACCACACTGTAATCACTATAGGGTTAAGTTATAGATTAACCTTTTTCTAGAATGGCATAGAAATCGGTTTATATCCGCTGGATTAGAACCGGTTCTACATACTGAATAAACTACAAATGTAAAATCATAATATTAAAACCAGTTTTGTTAGCCCGTGCCTTAGGCTTTGTACATTTTTATAACCGCGTATATCTGTTTATAATACGATAAATAACTTACTATTACAAAAGGGACGGGGGGGGGGGGGGTATATATTTTCACTTATAAAAAGCTTTTCTATAATTAGGGTAGTTCCGTCCGTCCGTCTTTAACGTTTAACTCTTTTCGTTAATTTAGACTTGTTAGAATTATCCTATCGTTTTCAAGATTTACAAGATGATTTGTATAACAGTTGGGTACGAATTAGAAATCGTAGCAACTCAATGTTCGTTGCCAGAAAGTCCGTACGTCCCTTTTACTAAACGAAAGTATGTATCTACTGTATACTTTATTTACGCAATTTTCCAATAAATTTATATTGTGTTTAGACTTAGAAATTAATGTTCTTCTTATTAAGTTCTAACACTCTACTAGAGTTATTGTTCGTTTGTCTTTCATTTTGATTTTAGAGCTTGGCTTTTATGTATGTTGCCATCCTTGTTTCTTTTGAAAGAAATATTTCTTCTATAACAACAGATGAACGGACAATATTATATTAATCTTTTAGATCCATTTTTTATCCCTTTCATAATAATTATTCATATAGGTCAGCTGAATTTGAGTATTCGATTGTGTACATAGTTTCTTCATCCTATCTCAATATTTACTACTAGCTAAAAAAGCTTAAAACTTGAAAAATCTAAATTTGGACAATTAAAATTTTGAATGTATAAATCGTTTATACATTATATAGCTTTTCCCTTTGACTGGAGTAGCTGAAAACAGGTTTTGCAATATTTGGGTTATCTGCTGTACAACTTTGGAAATTAGGGAAGAAATAGGCAATCAATTTTCAGTTGATCTTCGTATATATATTAATAATTCAGGGATCTTAAGGGATAAGACAATGGACGATAAATTGATATACATGCGCAATGATGATAAAAGTAGAATTTTCTGCTAATAATATTTTGTAAATATAAATCAACATTCAACAAAAGTAGCCAATATTTTTGAATAAACGAATAAGATGGTTTTAAAACTTTGGGACATTTCCTCCTTGGTTATTTACAAAGTATAAATATATTTATACTTTCAATCCTAAGGACGAACATACCTCGATTATAGAGTAGCTTCGCTACTAATATTCCAATAATACGATCATTAAGAAAATAGATAAATACATTACATATGGATACAAAAATAATACTGTAAATTACACTGGTACCAAAGGTTTTGGGTACTTTGGTCGATTTTCCATTTATTTGTTTCAAATTTGTAACTTTTAAATTCTGTATACATAATTCATTATTTTGTTTATTATAATTGAATGTTCATCACCAATGATAATGATAAAAATTACCCCCTCTGTAGATCAAAATTGCTGGTCTAAAAGTTTAGCCACAGATAGTTTGAAACTAACCAATTACAATTCAGTAAAAGTACTTAAAGTTTTACAGCCAACGAATAAGATAACGTGTTTATAAAAATTTTGGGTACCAGTGAGATTTCCAATACAATATCCCCTCCCTCTCTGAATATATATCATTAATAAAAACTTTGGGTACCAGTGAGATTTACAATACAATATCCCCTCCCTCTCTGAATATATATCATTAATAAAAACTTTGGGTACCAGTGAGATTTATATTACAATATCCCCTCCCTCTCTGAATATATATCATTAATAAAAACTTTGGGTACCAGTGAGATTTATATTACAATACCCCCTTCCTCTCTGAATATATATCATTATTAAAAACTTTGGGTACCAGTGTAATTTACAATACAATATCCCCTCACTCTCTGAATATATATCATTATTGAAAACTTTGGGTACCAGTGTAATTTACAATACAATATCCCCTCACTCTCTGAATATATATCATTATTGAAAACTTTGGGTACCAGTGAGATTTATATTACAATATCCCCTTCCTCTCAGTCTGAAATTGAATATATACATTATCCGCCCCCCCCCCCCCAAGAAAATTGTATTATTATTATTGAAAACGATTAAGGATATATTCTATTAAAACAAAAATTATCGAAATTTTGGGGGAGTTTTTTTCTGGGATCTTATCTCATAGCTTTAAACCTGTTTGTTACCAACACTCTTCTGTAAACTATATTATAATCCACGTATGTAAAGGTATAAGACAATGAAAAAAAAATTGATGTACTAGCCCAATATTGAAAAGAAAAAAATATCCCTTCTGTAGATTATAATTAGTGGTTAAAACGTTCAGACACTAAATTAATTAAACCAACCAATCAAAAATCAATAAAAGCCCTTAAAGCTTTAAAGCAAACAAATAAGAAAACGTTAAAACTTAATCCAATAATTCTAATCTACTAAGCCAGCTTTAAAGCAAACAAATAAGAAAACGTTAAAACTTAATCCAATAATTCTAATCTACTAATAGGGAATATTTATGTTTATTATAATTGTGGGTGTACTTAATTGATTGTTTATTGTCTTAAGAGAATAAAAAGACAGAAAAATAGAGGAAAAGAGAGAGAGAGAGAGAGAGAGAGAAAGAGAGAGTGCGGGGGAAGAGAGAAAGAGAAAAAAGAAAAAAGTAGAAAAAATAGAAAAAAATAAGAAAAGAAAAAGAGATAAAGGCGTTTTAATTATTTTATAATAGAATTTTATATTTGATTTTCTCCTAATTAAGTTTCGAGGGGTTTCCAATCAGGGATCTAAAGGGATAAGACAATAGAAAATAATCTGATGTACAAACCCAATATTGAAAATAAAAAAATATCCTTTCTGTAGATTATAATTAGTGGTTGAAACGTTAACTTATTGAACCAATCAATCAAAATTTAACAAAATTCCCCAAATTCGTAGAGTCAACAAATAACGTTATTATGAAATTTTGGGGACAAGTGTAATAATCGCCCCAATTTCCCCTCCCTCCCTGGTTTCCAATGATTTTACAAAATTTACAAAACTAATTAATTGTTTTGAAGCAAATCTTTTCTACGGCTAGTGTCATTACGTCTGAGAAGGATAGCTTTATTTGTTTATTAATGTTATTCAGGGGAGAGGAAGGAGATTATTACCAATTTTGTTAAGAGAGGTCATCACCCCCTTACCCCCCCCTCCCCCCTTGCGCGTCTTTGGTTTATGGTCTAGAATATGATATTAATACTTAAAACTTATATCTGCAGTTATTATTATAGATCATTACACTGATGTTTAATCTTTTGTTGTTATAACTACAAATCTCTATATGAACTCTACGCTTTTATTGATGTTGTCATCCTTTTTTTTTAATACAAAAAAGGGGGAAAATCGCTTTTATCTCTATGTGTTATTTATTAATTTTTTCTCTTTTAATTAATAAGTCATTAACAAGGATGACAACATCCATAAGTAGCGAAGCTCAAAAATTATGAATAGATAACGGGAAAAAATTTTCTATAGAGCAGTGTCATACAATATACATTAAACGGTCCCAGGACAAACGCAGGAGTCCCAAACGTCGGAGTGGACAAACGCAGGAGTGTTAAAATATTAGTTTGATTGAGTATTTCTATACAGATTAGGTTATGAATGTACAAATAAGCCCCCTGCAAGGGTTAGGCATTTAAAAAACCTAAAAGGTAGTCTAAAATAGGTTAGGTTAAGTGTCCACTCCTGCGTTTGTCCACTCCGAAGTTTAAGACTCCTGCGTTTGTCGTAGGACCCATTAAACTTGATAAAATAGGGAAATAACGAAACCTTTAAAATCACGGAAAATCAAATCGATCTAGCACCGCAATTAACAGACAAATCTTAATGAAACTTGATGGAAATATGTAAAATATGGGTATTGATAATTTCAGCCATCAATCCTGAATAGGAATCGAGAAAATCTTGAAAACCAAAAAATCTAGGAATCGATCTAGCACCACAATTAATAAACAAGTGAACATATGTAGAATGTAAAATCAATTAATCCCTGAAAAATTCAGCAAAAAATTATCCTATCAGAATATTCAAATTAGTGGTTGAAACGTTTGAACTCTCAACCTTATGATACAACCAATCAAAATACACTGAAGTCTCCAAAAGTTCTCAACTAAACGAATAAGAAAACGTTATTATAAAACTATGGGGACTAGTGTAATAAACAGCCCATTATCCCCTCATTCTCGTCTTAGCTTGTCATTCCTGCGATATTAATGGACAACAAAATCTAATTTAGAATATTTTCTCTGTCCTATGATGTAACACTTAAATTAAAACTTTGACTTTTTAAGGTTGCTAGAATTTTAGCTTAAATTTTGGAATTTTCTTTTCCCATAGGTTTTATGTCATACAGAAAATTGTCTTGACTTAAAAACAGGTCTAAAACTTTCAGAAAATGGTGGTGCAATCAAAGGGTTGGTTGTCTGTAGAATGTCATTTTTATTAGCAAGAGTCAGTTTAGGTACACTAAAAAAATATCTTGTGGTGTACCTGTCCTCTAGAGGTTATCCAGGTTCAGGTACACAAAAATAAGATCTATTGGTGTACCTGTCCTCTAAAGGTTTATCCAGGTTCAGGTATACTGGAATAGGATCTTGGAGTGTACCTGTCCTCTAGAGGTTATCCAGGTTCAGGTACACAAAAATAATATCTTGTGGTGTACCTGTCCTCTAGAGGTTATCCAGGTTCCAGGTTCAGGTACACTAAAATAAGATCTTGTGGTGTACCTGTCCTCTAGAGGTTATCCAGGTTCAGGTACACTATTATAAGATCTTGTGTTGTACCTGTCCTCTAGAGGTTATCCAGGTTCAGCTCCACTAAAATAAGATCTTGTGGTGTACCTGTCCTTAAAGGTTATCTAGGTTCAATACACTAAAATAAAATCTTGTGGTGTACCTGTCCTCTAGAGGTTATCCAGGTTCAGCTCCACTAAAATAAGATCTTGTGGTGTACCTGTCCTTAAAGGTTATCCAGGTTCAGGTACACTAAAATAAGATCTTGTGGTGTACCTGCAAGAAATACCACGCTTAAACTGCTGAAAGACTGCCACAAGTAGACCCAATACCCCAAATTTAATGCCTTCAGCTTCAATAACAAAAAAGTTCTAGGCATTTCAAAATAGCATTTTATATACAATGGACATTTTGAAAGATTTCCAATGCTCATAAAAGAAAAAAACAATATTAAATTACGTCGCCTAGACACAAAATTATAACCTCATCTTTGTCAGAAATTTATATTGCCGGTAACTGATTACATTTTTACAATAAAAACACCACATTTCTTAGTCAAAATATATGAAAAAAATTCAATTTAAATTGCATTTTTAAACAAAAATCATAGCGGAAACAAAGGGGGAAACTACTGTAAGCTCAGCTGTGATTGGTTGCTTAGCTGATTCAGCCTTCTGATTGGCTACAGTACACTCGGTACAATGCAAGTTAAACTTAATTTTTTTTAATGATTTTGACTATAAAAATGGGTATTTTTATTGTAAAAATATAATTAGTTACTGGCAAACTAAATTTATGACAAAAATAAGCTTATAATTTTGTTTCTAGGCCACGTAGTTTAATTTCAAAATTTCTAACATTAGCATTACAATTCTTTCAAAATTTTCATTGTACATAAATGTCATTTTAAAATGCCTAGACCTTTTTTGTTATAGAAGCTGAAGACTTCAAATTTGGGGTATTGGGTCTACTTGTGGCAGTCTTTCAGCAGTTAAAGCGTGGTATTTCTTGCAGGCTTCCTTTAAAGGTTATCCAGGTTCAAATACACTAAAATAAGACCTTGTGGTGTACCTGTCCTCTAGAGGTTATCCAGGTTCAGGTACACAAAAATAAGTTCTTGTGGTGTACCTGTCCTCTAGATGTTATCCAGGTTCAGGAAAACAAAATAAGATCCTGTGGTGTACCTGTCCTCTAGAGGTTATCCAGGTTCAAATTCACTAAAGTAAGACCTTGTGGTGTACCTGTCCTCTAGAAGTTATCCAGGTTCAGGTACACAAAAATAAGATCTTGTGGTGTACCTGTCCTCTAGAGGTTATCCAGGTTCAGGTACACAAAAATAAGATCTTGTGGTGTACCTGTCCTCTAGAGGTTATCCAGATTCAGGTACACTAAAATAAGATCTTGTGGTGTACCTGTCCTTAAAGGTTATCCAGGTTCAGGTACACTAAATTAGATCTTGTGGTGTACCTGTCCTTAAAGGTTATCCAGGTTCAAATACACTAAAATTTGACCTTGTGGTGTACATATCCTCTAGAGGTTAATCAGGTTCAGGTACACAAAAATAAGATCTTGTGGTGTACCTGTCCTCTAAAGGTTTATCCAGGTTCAGGTATACTGGAATAGGATTTTGGAGTGTACCTGTCCTCTAGAGGTTATCCAGGTTCAGGTACACAAAAATAAAATATTTTGCTTTTTATGTCCTCTAGAGGTACACAGGGACACAAAAATAAGATCTTGTGGTGTACCTGTCCTCTAGAGGTTATCCAGATTCAGCTTCACTAAAATAATATCTTGTGGTGTACCTGTCCTTAAAGGTTATCCAGGTTCAAATACACTAAAATAAAATCTTGTGGTGTACCTGTCTTCTAGAGGTTATCCAGGTTCAGCTCCACTAAAATAAGATCTTGTGGTGTACCTGTCCTTAAAGGTTATCCAGGTTCAGGTACACTAAAATAAGATCTTGTGGTGTACCTGTCCTCTAGAGGTTATCCAGGTTCAGGTACACAAAAATAAGATCTTGTGGTGTACCTGTCCTCTAGAGGTTATCCAGGTTCAGGTACACTAAAATAAGATCTTGTGGTGTACCTGTCCTCTAGAGGTTATCCATGTTCAGGTACACTAAAATAAGATCTTGTGGTGTACCTGTCCTCTAGAGGTTATCCAGGTTCAGGTACACAAAAATAAGATCTTGTGGTTCAGGTACACAAAAATTCGACCTTGTGGTGTACCTGTCCTCTAGAGGTTATCCAGGTTCAGGTACACAAAA
>NC_137269.1:5815000-6167500 GCF_053477335.1 Acartia tonsa
GGCGTAATCAACCTCCCCATCTTCTTCCCTTTGCACTCAAAAATCCTATTGTACAGGATGTCCTTGAAAAGCATAGGATCCTCCAACTTTGCGAACCTAGCAACCCTCCATAAGGATAAGAAATAATCCTCAAAATCAATGTTTCCATCCCAAAATGGAGCATTCCGCACAAAATCACTATCCCACTTGACTCCTCTTACAAGACAAAACTCCTTAAACTGCTCCTCTACAGTCTGTTGGCTTACACTACCGCCGGCCACCTTTTTATAGGCCTTAAGCACTTCAGCCCTTTCCTCAATTAAAGGAAATATATCCAACAATTGATTTTCATATTCGGTCAGACAACTCTCACGAACATTCATCCAATTTCCATTCCCAACAGGACCTAAAAACTCAATCTGCGAAAACTTCAAATGTCCAGGAGCACTTTTCCCTCTTTTAGCCTCAAAATTTGTAGAATCCAATTTAGCCTCCACACTCAAACGATTAATGAAAGATGTATTAAACGAATCATCCCCCGTCGCCTTGACTGCAGATACACTAGCCCCCATACTTGTCTCATACAAAAAACCGCTAATATCCCCATCCACTGGCAATTGCGCCACCTTTTTCTTAATAGTAGCCAAATCAACATCATAACCTAACTTCTTATGCTCATCAGAGTTCTTAAACTCTTTCACCTTATTCTCCAGCCGTTTATTCGCCGCCGTTAACTTATCCACCTGATCTTTGACAGTCGTATGCTCCTGCAACATTGCCCTAACATATTTTTTTATGCTTTCAGGCACAACGTCATTCTCCACCTCGCCCAACGCCAACTCCACATTCGCATTGGCACCTGCACCAGCATCCTCAGCCGCAGCATCCTCCTCCTCCCAATGTTCGGGAGTTCCATCATCATCCTGACTGTCATTCTCCCGAGGACGTTTAGGCGGCCGTCCACGCTTGCCTTCAGTTTTACCCCGCTCTCCTTTTTCTCCATCAGCCATATCCGAGCACTGGAACTAGATCCGCCGTGAAATTTAGATCAAAAGAGTTAAAGAATGAAATTCCACAGAAACCTGAAATATAAATCAAGTTAGAAATATAAAAATTAAAACAAAACTGTGAAAAATCCGAGATAAAAAAATATCTCAAAAAGTGAGTGACTTCAAATTAAACACCACTTCCCCCACCCTTAACTCAGCAGCAGGTCTAAATAACACGTAGCACAATAAGACTGCGCCAAATGTGATATAGACAGACTTACATAAGTTAATGATAGAGTAGACTTAATGTTCAATTCAAAATGCAAACAGATTTTTAAGTATTTATTATATTGGATTAAATGCAGTTTTTGAATAAATAAGATTATATATTGATACTATATTTAGAAATGATTAAATATGTTAATAAGTCAAAACTACTGATTATTCAAAGCTGGATAGTTCTGAAGTAGCAGGATGTCTGTCTGTATATCAGGACACCAAACAACAGGATGACTGTCTGTTTAATTAATACAATGTATTAATTAACTATGCACTTTGAAGGGGTAGAATATCTGCCTATACAAACTATCTAAAGTAGTAGGATGTCTGTAAATAGCTGTATTGGTCTTAATAAAGACTCGAACCCAAACCAGATAATGTTCTGTGTTAGGACTCTCAATATCAACTGACTTAAATATATTTTCTCTTTATTCTTTCTGAGAGCAATTAAAGAGCAATTAAGAGTAACAATTAACATATGGTCTGCAAGCTTAAATATATGACATCACAACATAACTATATAGTTAAGTTATAGGTAGTGTCTAAACCAATAATTTTAATCTACAGATGTGGTAATATTGAGTATCATCATTGGGGTGTATATCAATTAATCGCCTTTTGTCTTATCCCTTAAGATCCCAGACTTGTTTTAAAGGGAATCCCAACTTAATTATCATTGCTTAGAGAACAAATAAACAGAAAGAAAATTAAATTTGATTTCTTTTTGTTAATTTTGTGAGGGGATTTCCATTTTATGTGCATAACCATTGCATTGGCGTGCGGAGTGTTTTGTCGGGGCATGCATGAAGCTCACAGGAAAATTTTTCAACCTCCCTAGATCCCAAATCGAGCGGTTGTGACAACAATAAACTATTCTTGATTTTAGCAAATGCTCTTTAAATCTCCTTTTCAGTACTCCCATTCATAATGTTTTTGTGCTTCGCTACTTATGGATGTTGTCATCCTTGTTTTTAAAATATTTCAATCTTATGGAAATCAGAAAAGACTTACCCTTAGTTCTTTAAGATCTCTTTAACAAATGAAAGTATTTAATAAACTCTCTATAAATAACTCCTTGCTAATTAATAAATGAAGTCCTAATATAGATAGGGAGCTTATCTAAGTCTGAGAAAAAGTTTTATCATAATTAACATTGATTTATTTACAACTAATGGAAAGTAAAATCATAATATTTTCAAAAGCGAAGCTTTTCTATAATTGGGGTTGGTCCATCCGTACGTCCGTCAGTAACAGAAAGCTTTTTCCGTTAATTTAGGCATGTTAGAATTGTCCTATTGATTTCAAATTTTGCGTGGTGATTCCTTTAGTGGTTAGGTACAATTTAGAAATCATAGCAACTCTATAATCAATACCAAAATGTCCGTATTTCAATTTTAAACATTTTTTTTTTTTTTTTAACAACAAATTTTTATGGGAATAATCATCCGATTGGTCTGATTTTTTAAATATTGATTCCTGGGACAATAAGGTATAATGTAAAGGCGAAGCAACTCTATAATCAAGTCCTAAAAATGTAAGTATGTCCATAAACATTATCCAGTATCAACCAGTTTTAAACAAATTTACTTTCAATTTTGCTTCGACATTTATATTCTGATTATTCAGTTCTGACACTATATAAGTGTTAATGTCCGTTTGTCCTACCGTTTCAGTGCTTCGCTTTTATGGATGTTGTCATCCTTGTTCATTTAAGTCGCAATACCAGAGAGCTATTTTGTTATATTAAACAAGAAGGACAATATCCATAAGTAGCGAGGCACAAAAAATCATGGATGGGAATATGGACAAAGAAAGCATTTGTTAAAAAAAAGAATAGAAATATTGGAGAAAAAACACGAAACCTTACTTAAGTTTTTTTTATATTTATATTTTGTATGATGACTGACAGACCGACGGACACTTAGACATAACTACAAAGGCTTTTTTATTATATGCAAACTTTTTAAATTATATTATTGTACAGGGTCATTCAAGAGAAATGATTTTTTTAAAAACTTAATTATGCATAGAAAATAAAACAATTATGTAAAATCCTTTATATATTTGGAAAACCTATTTTGAGACATTTATGTTTCAAATGTTTGAAAATGATTATTTCAACAAATTATGTCCTAAAAACCGGTTTTTCCAAAGGCCATTTTTTCGAAGATTTATTGATTTAAAGGGTGTAAAAAAATGTGCACCTTTTTGAAATTCAAATTGCTTGGCTTGTGTTAATAGTAGAAAAATGTTGCCCATATCGTTGGAATCGTCATAAGCTCTAATTTTTGAAAATATAAGAACCGTTTTTGTGCTTTTTATAGTTTAGGAGCTACGTTGAAAAATTTGAGAAAAAGGTTAAAAAGTTTTAAGAAATTGGAACATTTTACCTCGTAGCTCCTATACCATGCATAGCACTGGAAAGGTTTTCACGTAGTAAAAAATAGAGCTTATGGCGATTCTAACGATATGCATAACATTTTTCTACTATTAACACAAGCCGCGCAATTTGAATTTCAAAAAGGTGCACATTTTTTTACAACCTTTAAATCAATAAATCTTCGAAAAAAAGGCCTTTGGAAAAACCGGTTTTTAGGACATAATTTGTTGAAATAATCATTTTCAACTATTTGAAACATAAATGTCTCATAATAGGTTTTCCAAATATATAAAGAATTTTACATAATTGTTTTATTTTCTATGCATAATTAAGTTTTTAAAAAAATAATTTCTCTTGAATGACCCTGTATTAAGTAAGATTTTTTCGCCTGAAGCTGAAGATATCAATAACTTCTAAACTGATTGGGTTCTCTATTTAAGGTAAGGTTCAAATAAGTCCTGTTATGGTTTTAGGCTATTTCATTTTCAAGTTTAAGTTTTGGGATGGTTTTAAGCTATTTTTGATAGCAACCCCTTTGTGTCCCTTTGAATAAAGAGCCCCTAGATGCTAGGGTGCAGCCGCTATTCAACATGTAAAGTAGCTAAACTCCTGGTAGCAAGGCAGTCTCAAACTTTAATGCCAACTTTAATTGCAAATAAATTTTATGTTAACTGGAGAATAGTAAAGTCAATCGTTCCCCTGGGGGGATAAAGCTTCCAGGGATCTAAAGGGATAAGACAATGGCCGATAATTTGATGTACCTCAATGATGATACACAAAATTACCCTACTGTATGTTACAATCAGTGGTTGAAATTGTTGTAGAGATGCAACTTAATGTACCAACCTATCAAAAGTCCCCAAAAATTATTATGCTAAAGAATAAGAAATGTTATTACAAAACTTTGAGGACTAGTGTAATAAACAGCCCAATGCCCCCTGCCTCCATGTAAAGCTTCACAGATTCAGAGATAGTTTACTGGCAGAGAATATACTTCTTCCAAAATTGATCTAAATAATTTGTAGTGATAATGAATTTTCCTATTTGATAGCTTCCATTAACATATCCCCGTATCCCTGGTCAAAAATAGATTTTATTCATGCAGCCACTCTTAGACAGTCAGGGATATTATTTTTCAAGGGATAAGACAATGGAAGATAAATTAGGGACATCCACACCACAATGATAAAAACAAATAATATCTTTCTCATGTAGATAAATTAGGGACATCCACAATGATAAAAACAAATAATATCTTTCTCTTATAAATAAATTAGGGACATCCACACCACAATGATAAAAACAAATAATATCTTTCTCTTGTAGATACATTAGGGACATCCACAATGATAAAAACAAATAATATCTTTCTCTTGTAGACAAATTAGGGACATCCACATTACAATGATAAAAACAAAAAAATTCTTTCTCTTGTAGACAAATTAGGGACATCCACAATGATGCAAAAACAAAATAATTGATCTCTATAGTATATTTTTTTAACCGCTAGTTTGAACCAAACAATCAAGATACCATAAAAGTCGCATGTTTCGGGTCTTTGGAATCAACATAGTTTTCAGTACAATGCTCCATCCTCCCCTCACCCCTTTCTTGCTTTTAGTAAAACTAATATTGAAATGTAAAAGTCTTCTGAAAACCAAACAGTCTTTTTTGAAACAATTAACAATCATATCCACCAACTGTAGTAAAGTTTGTAAGGATAATCTGAAACATATTAAATACTTCCATGTACTTAAAGAAAGAAATAGAATAAAAGAAAGATATTAATATTAGAAAAGAAAAGAAAGGAAAAGAGAAAGAAAGAGAAGATACAAATCACAAAACCTTTCTTGGATTAAAATAAATACTTATTATACTAAGTTTTGAATCTTTAACTTCAAATTACAACATTTTGCCATCGAGTAAAGGAAAGGAGTAGGTTGAGCTAAAAATCCGTAAAGGTTGTAAGTTTTAAGTTAAAAACAGTAGTAGAACGATGAAAATTTAAGTTAACTTTAAAAAAAATTGTCTATAGTTCTTTTCAATAAGAAATACACATAATTAGTGAATATTACCGTTCTACTACTATTTTTAGGCCTTAAAACCTTTACGGATTTTTAGCGCAATCTACTCCTCCCTTTGTTACTGAACCCCTAAATTATCTATTATCTGAAAATTACAATAAAGTATAAATTTGGATTTAAGAGTCTATATGATACCAAAAGTGTTCTACGTTTCATGATATGAGGTAAATATATTTACCTTCACTAGATAATTACTTCAGGAGTTGTATCCCCCACCCCCTCAAACTATTCTACTATCAGTTGGTAAGCTAGGTGAAGCCTTGATTAATACCCAGAAAAAATTGTCATTTCCATCCTTTCATATTACCTTCATTGAGTTTACATAAATGGACACAGACATGCATTTTCATAAAAAAGGCAATACTGATGTGAGATGTAATCTTGGGAGTGCGAATTGTTTAATTACCCCCCCCCCCCTCCTAAGGTAAATAAGAAACCCCTTGGCAAAATCCTGAGCACCCCAACCCCCAATCTGTACGATTTCCGTTAAGGAGTTGGATGTTCAAAAATTTTCTTTGTATTTCTAAAAATTAATCCGCCAATTTAAGCTGCGACTCAAACTATGCTTGACAAAATTTATTATTATAGACAGCTTTCTGCGGATATTAGATTTAAAAATAATAAGATTGAAACTAGTTTTGTTAGCCCCGAGGGACCAAAATCCAGGGCTAACAAAACTGGTTTTATTTTATGTTTTTTATTTTTATATTTGTATAAAACTAGCTATAATACAACAATACGATATATGATTTTTTCAGTACGTCTGAGAACAGGTTCTTATCCAGCGGATATTAATTGGATTCGAAGCCAAATTGGAAAAACATTATCATTTATATTTGTACCTGTCGCTGAGTGATTTTGAAAGTTATTTTAAGTTTTTAAGAATTCTAATCAGCATAATGAAGTTAGTCAAGTTCAAATAGATCAACTCATAAAATAGTTTTGCAAAATTTGACATTTTTGCCTTCACTTTCCACATGTGCTTATAAAAGCTATATAAAAGAAGTTGGGTGTTTGTATTTTTGTGTGAGTCTTTCTTTTGGGTGTTCTGATGTGGTCCTCCATTATAGTGATTTTTTTTAGGTCCTGATTTAGTTTTTATTTACTCTAAGAAGAGAAATCATCCCTAGAACTGATATACTCCCCTCCCCCCCCCCGCTTTGAATTATCCCAAGAGGTTTGTGGCCTCTAGTTTTTTTGAAATAATTAATTTAGGCCAGGTTAGGTCAGGTTAGGTTAGGTTATATTGGGTACTGGGTATCCACGAATGGTTAGAGTAAGAACAGATCTATAGTATAGATGTATATAAAGACAACTACCTTCCTTCATTTTTCAAAGACCTCTTTCATCTGCTTCTAAATTATTTTTCAATGACCCAATAGGAATGTTGCACAAGACTGTTGCGATGGGGAGGTACAGTTATTTAACCCTTTCTCCCTCTAGTATTTTAGTCTAATAGAGTAAGAGTAGGTATAGGCAACGCAAGGTTTCGATTCTCGCAAAGGTTAGCTATTAGGAAAAAACTACCTCTATTCCCTTGTTTTAAAATTATTTTAAAAAAGGAAAGGAGGTATTGTGCTTGATAGGCACCTATATGTAAAAAAAAGTATAAAAATAGATTTAAACAGAATATGTCTACTTGAAATCTATTCAATAGATCTTTGACGATGGAAATTTGAAACTCTCGGGTCAATATTTCTTTAATATTCCCCCTATTTTCTAACTGTCCAAAGACGTTTATAATAATTAGGGAAAGGGTTGAATTTGGACAGGAAACCTAAATATTAAAATCTTTTCTAAATTTTTACGATCCTGAAAGTTAATATTTACTGATATTTTCCAATAAATTTTTTCGTTTCGTCAAAATTTGGAAAAATAGCCAATATGGCTGTCTAGAAAAAACACGAAACCTCTACACCTAATATTTTCTCAGTGTTTTTTTTTACTTTTTATACAATTTTTTTTAAAAATTAAATATTGATGAGTTTTTTATTTTTATAGAATGAATTATAAAAAAAATAATATTGGTTGATTGGTTTTTGCGATATCAGAACTCAGAACCATATCAGTTTTACTTTTAAACAATTCAATAAATATGAAAACTTTAAAAATTAAATATTGATGAGTTTTTTTTATTTTTTTAGAATGAATTATAAAAAAATAATATTGGTTGATTGGTTTTTGCGATATCAGAACCATATCAGTTTTACTTGTAAACAATTCAATAAATATGAAAACTTAGATATAAAATTTGTATAATAGATAAGACTTTTAAATAATTTATTCTCCCCTTTCTTTATTCCAAAAATCTCGATTTTTCTTTCATTGTCATATCCTAGTATTTATTATGTGTATTTGTATTGTCGTGTGAGTATGTGAGAGGGTTGTAAAGGATAGATAAATTACCACCCCCCCCCCCTCTCCCTCACATAGCTGTTAAGACTTAAGATTTTTTGTTTCAGGCTTTCAGCGTATCTACTCTATAATAATCCACCTTCCAAAGATCCAACACCCTACATTATCCAACCCTCCACCCTGCTTACTGTCTTCTACATTTCAACTCAACCATATATCAAACTTGCTAATATCATAAAGTGAAAGAAAAGTTAAAAAATAAACCACCAATAACCATTAAATAATGTATTAATCATTCTAACTCAAGTAATATGTACTAATTTATTATTTAACCTAACATACTAACAAAACAATAATCATAACTTTTTTTACTTTAATGAAATAAATAATCTAAATAAATAAATAAACTATGTTGACTTAAATAAAATGAAAATAAATATTTTTATTTTATTTGGATTGGAGTTAGTTTTGTAAATTGTAACGATTTGTCCTTGTTCTCTAAGGTCTCATATTTCCTGTATCATGAGTTGACCCTTAGCTTTATGCGGTCATAAATGTTCCCCCCCCCCAAAAAAAAAACGCTTTTATCAATATACCTTGTATATTGGGGAATATTAACAAGGATTAAAACATCCATAAAAACTAGTACTGAAACTTTATGACAAACGGATACAGGAAGCAAATGCCTACATTACCAGAAATGAAAAAAGCTATCCGCTTTCTTACGGAGATTGACCAGCCCTAATTATAAAAAAGCTATTGTTCTGTAAGATTAAAACGATTTCTGAAACTGTATAACAAACGGATAATAACACTTAAATAGTTCAGAATAGTCGACAAATAGTCGACGGACAAACTGACCCTAATTATAGAAAATTATTGTTCTGTATGAAGATCTCATATTTCTCATGTGAGTTCAGTTAAGTTGACCCTTCCAGTTTCCCTTCCTTAATCAGGTGACATAAATTTTTCCTCCCCGCCCCCCCCCCCAAAAAAAAAATATTGTACAGCGATTAAGCGAAGATATGTTAATTTTATTTACCATAAAAACGAGATTCAGATTTCAATTTGAGATCCTTGGTAGAGAGATATTAACAGACATCCTATTATTTTATTTTTTGGTTTTCAATGATAACTATGACATATATAGAGTAGACAGAACAGAAAAAGAGTAGTTTTTATTGCAAATCAAATATAATTTTTTTCATTTGTTTTTTATCCGTGGAGATTAACAGACATCCTATTATTTTATTCTTTGGTTTTCAATGATAACTATGATATATAGACAGAACAGAAATGTACAATCGTTTGATTATTAAAACCAGTTTTTTTAGCCCCGAGGAGCCGTTTAACTATGAAAGAAATAGCTATCTGTCTTAAAGAACGAACGAATTAAAAAGTAAAAACTTTGTATATTTGTTTTATTCAAAAAGAGTAGGTTTTATTGCAATTAGAGTCTTCCAACTAATTCACTTACAATTTTGCTTCATATCCGTGTCATGTTATTTAGTTGACCCTTTTTAAAAAATTTAAATTTCCCTTCCTTGCGAAAGAATGTTTTTAAAACTTAAAACATATGAAATGATATTATCAGATATTATCATCAATCTATAATATAATTGGCCAAAAAGCCTTCATAAAGTGTTATAAAGAGAATATAGTATCACTGAAGATATCTATATTCCAACTTTCAATATGTAACTTTGAAGCAATTTTGTTTGTTTTCTACATTACCGAATACTTTGTGAAATCAATTCGTCTCAAATGTAACTTTTCTTAAAAATAGGTTTCTAAAACTTGAAATATAATTTTTAACTTTTCTTACCAATGAATGATGAAAGTATAAATTTAAGAACAATTTGAAATATTTACCCTCTAACGGCTAATTTATTTACTATAATTTCATCGTATTAAATCCAAATTTAATCTTGTTTCTCCCCCCCCCCCCCATCCCAATTATTACCATACCATTACCAGGTTGGTTACGATATTATATATTTGTTTTTTATCCGTGGACCGTGTGACATGAAAGATTAAGCATCAAATCCTCCCCCCCTCCTCAAAGGGGAAATTAGCAGAATTCTTACATGTCTACCTAATAAAACATACATAAGTAGCGAAGCTCTAAAATTATGAATAATAAATAGACCATTTGGAACAATGTATGGTTGTCTTTTGAAGCATTAAGCTAATAGAAAAACGTTAAAACTTAAACAATTGAATTTACAATTACATAATCCTAAATTTGCCTAAACTTAAAATTGTTTATTAATTATTTCTTATCAGTTCAGCATTTTGATTATTATTTATTATTGTCAACTGTCCTATCCCCTCCTAATATTTATGTTTTTCCCCCTTTTTTTTTTGGGGGGGGGGGAGCTAAACAGATATCCTATTACCTCCTAATATTTATTACATACAACACCAACCCCAATTTTAGGGGGTTACATGGAGAAAATGTTAAAAATTATGAGATTTTTACAAATTACACCTCTAAATATATAAAGATAGAATATAGATTATTATTATTGTCCACTGTCCTATCCCCTCCTAATATTTATGTTTTTCCCCCTTTTTTTTGGGGGGGGGGGGGCGCGCATTACCACTCCGCCCATATTCATAATGAGCGGTGAAAATGGACAAAAAAATTGTAAAATACGTGATAAAACATTTATAACAATCTTTTTCTATATATAACAATATAGTGTATTTCCGTAAAAAGACTCGGACGGAGGGACGTATGGACATACCTTAATTATAGAGTAACAAGGATTCTTATAATTTCATTTTCACTATGTTTATATATATGAGAGGGGGGGGGGGTCACGATTAATTTTTAACTTGGGGAGTGGGTAAGATTATAATTTATTATACTAGTGTAGTCTCACCCCTCCCCTATTTGAAGGTTGACCGTTACAACTTACGATACAAATATTGACCCCTCCCCCCCCCCCCCCCCAAGAAATAAGTTAACAATTCAAAACATATGGAAAATAGGAATTAGCGAAGCTTTTCTATAATTTGTGTTGGTTATAAACGTCAGTTAGTATTACTATTTTATATAATTTATAGACAGAATACTTACTTTATAATTATACTTATGCATTTATGTTAATGTTCCCCCCCCCCCCCCCCCCAAGAAACAAAACAAAACAAAACATATGGAAAATTCAAAATACTAGGAATTAGCGAAGCTTTTCTATAATTTGTGTTGGTTATAGACGTCAGTATGTTAGTATTTATATAATTTATAGACAGAATACTTACTTATAATTTTGATTATACTAATGCATTTATGTTAATGTTTTGCTTTAATGGATATTGTTAAAAATATTTCACACATCCCATTCCCTTCATATTTGAAGATATCTAGAATATTATAAATCTTAATAATTTCTTGGAAACCAACAACAAAGAAAAATTTGTAGGGGGTAATTAATGATTCCTTGAAATTTCATTTGCTTACAGACCTTTGAAGTGACAACATTTGAACATTTGTTTTATTTTTGCTATCGTTATTATGGCGGAACAAGGACAGAGAGTCAGAGTTGGGCGCAGGCGCAAGCCGGTAGCAATGGATGACTTGGTTCCTTACTTCCCCCGTACTCTTACCTGCACAGATCCAGAACCAAGTTTATACCCCGACCTGATGCCTGGATGGTACGCCCATTATCAGGTCCTACACAGATCTTTTAAAGATATATCTAACCTGCTTTACAGGTCGGGGTTTCAGAGTGTTCGTAATATGCAGGCGATCAGACTATTTAGTGAAGGAATTGGTATATACCAATTCCTTCACCAAGCCCTTCCATCTTCTCAGCGTACACGCGAAGAAAATGAACTTGTTCTGCAGCAAATGGAAGCCAAATGCAACGGTTACCGTGACGACGTTATCCAGGCGTTAGCTGTCTATGACCGTGCGATTAATTTAGATGGCACAGTAGATCTATCATCAGATGAAGACGAATATCCCGATATCTCCGGCGATGTAAATCCATCTTCCGATGATGACGATATTGACGCCATCCTGGAAGTTCTGGAACACGAAGGTGGCGCGAGCGAAGGTGAAGGTGATGACTCTGATGAGTCTGTGATCATTATGGATTGATCATTGATGTTGCGTTGAGTTGAGATCGCATTCCTGTGAATATTTAGTTAGATTCCACATAAATAACTTGACATATATATGCTATAATAATAAAACTATGAAAAATAATTTTCTTATTTTTATTTAATTTAATTTGTAATTGCGATGCTGCTCTATAATTTGAATTATAATTGAAGAAGTAAGCTCTGTTTGTCTGTAGCTAAGGATCTCGCTAACCACTGAACCTATATGGTTCTCCTTTACAGTACAGCTTCGTATAGGTCCTTAGATGGTTTTAGGCTAGAGAGACGTTTGATATAGTTAAAGTTTAGTTAGGTCGTTAATTAATATATGTTTACGAAATACTTATGTTTCTGCCGTGATTATTTGTGTACTTATTTTAACTTTGAATTGAAGACATAAATTTAAAATTATCAATAGCTATAGTATTAACTTTAACAAACAAAAACATTTAAAGTGCCACTAGAGGCCTCTAGGGGCGTAGCCGCTAGTAAACTTATAAAGAAGTAAGCTCTGTTTGTCTGTAGCTAAGGATCTCGCTAACCACTGAACCTATATGGTTCTCCTTTACAGTACAGCTTCGTATAGGTCCTTAGATGGTTTTAGGCTAGAGAGACGTTTGATATAGTTAAAGTTTAGTTAGGTCGTTAATTAATATATGTTTACGAAATACTTATGTTTCTGCCGTGATTATTTGTGTACTTATTTTAACTTTGAATTGAAGACATAAATTTAAAATTATCAATAGCTATAGTATTAACTTTAACAAACAAAAACATTTAAAGTGCCACTAGAGGCCTCTAGGGGCGTAGCCGCTAGTAAACTTATAAAGAAGTAAGCTCTGTTTGTCTGTAGCTAAGGATCTCGCTAACCACTGAACCTATATGGTTCTCCTTTACAGTACAGCTTCGTATAGGTCCTTAGATGGTTTTAGGCTATTTTTCTGCCCTTTCATATCCCTTCGAATATAGAGCCTCTAAATGCTAGGGGCGCAGCCGTTTGTATCCAAGGAAGAGAGACGTTTGATATAGTTATTTGATATACTTAGGTAGGTAGGTAGGTAGGTTCGAATATAGAGCCTCTAAATGCTAGGGGCGCAGCCGTTTGTATCCAAGGAAGAGAGACGTTTGATATAGTTATTTGATAAAACTTAGGTAGGTTAGGTAAGCGTTCCACGTATTTAAAATTATCAATAGCTATTTCTTGCATCGTTAACGAATAAAAGCTAACTATCTCGGACGAAAAATCAACATGTTTAAAATGGACGTACGGACATTCTGGTAATGATTATAGAGTTGCTACGCTTTCTAAATCGGACGGACCGACCATAAGAATGAATAAAAAAGTGTATTATTTCGAGTTTCTTATCACATTTATTTTTATCACGAATATGAATATGAAATGAAATGAATGAAATACAAAATGAAAATGAAACAATGAAATTGAAAAACGAAAAAAAAACAGACAGACAGACAGACAGACAGACATATTTACATTTAGAAATATAAAGTAGATTTGCTACTAAAAAATGAAAATGAAACAATGAAATTGAAAAAAAAATTAAATGAAAATATTAAAACTAAAGAAAAGGGGTAGTTTCACGAAATGCATTTGAACTTAATTTAGTGAACCGCATATTTTATCCTGGTTAAATGGGTAAACTACATTTATATGGCATATATTTGAAATGTATTCAATTTTCTACCACGTAGTTTTTAAAATATCAAGACCTTAAAATTGTCTTTTTTGTGATATATGCAATTTAAAAAGACGATTTTCAAGTCTTGACATTTTAAAAACTATGTGGTAGAAAATTGAAATTTTTTCAAATATATGCCATATAAATGTAGTTTAACCATTTAACCAGGATAAAATATGCGGTTCACTAAATTAAGTTTAAATGCATTTCGTGAAACTACCCCTTTAAAAAATCTGCAAATTTAGTAAATAAAGTATAAATATATCAAAAATAGTATATACAAAATTTGAAAATACAAAATAGATTTTTACAATTTTTATCCCCCCCCCCACCAATAAAAATAACCGCGGGCGCTCGGCCCCCTAGCCATATAACCTAACCTAGCCTAACCTAATCCAGTCATTTAGTCGGGGGGGGGGGGGGGGGGAGGGGGGTATAAATTTGAGAAAAGCCTAACCTAATCCAGTCATTTAGTCGGGGGGGGGGGGGGGGGGGGGATAACACCACAAAATAGAAAAATAGTTAAATAGTATATACAAATTGAAATAATATTGCAAAATTAACAATAATCAATTTGAATTCTATTATGAAATAATATTACAAAATTATAAATATTAATTTAAATAGAATTCAAATTGATTATTGTTGATATTGACTGTTGCGTGCGCACCTATAGTTAAATTAAAAATAGCCGGTACGACACGCTCACGACGCTCACGAGGTTCTTGCTGTGGGGGGGGCTGTTGGGGGGGCTGTTGGAGGGGCTGTTGGGGGGGCTCTTGGGGGGGGTTTGGAATGGCGTCTGGTTGTTGTGGGGGGTCCGGCTGTTGTTGCGGGGGCTGTGGTGCTTGATGGGGAGCCGGGCCCGGAGCAACACCAACATTATTATGGTTCCCCATCTGGTAAACCTGTTGAGCATGACCTTAATAAATTAAATCAAAATTAAAATTAAAATCTCTCAGGAGGGTGGTCGATAGATCGATGTACATCCCCAGTGATTTTCCCTTCTGTAGATTACAATTAGTTCCATAAAAGCCAAAAAAATACATTTTAATTAAAGAGCCAAAAAAAATACATTTTAATTAAAGATCCAGCTTAGATTTTTTGACGCATTTTTTTGGAGCTTCTCTTTTATGCATGTTTTCATCCTTGTTTTATAATAATCATGTAAGCAATTCTGTATGATATTTACTATTAATTTAAATGGTTAATTTTTCAAAATCATAAAATATCTCAACGCAGGAGTCCCAATTATATATAATACCTTGTCCTCTTGGAGCATTACGGCGTCCTCGACGATTCCCATCAGGCTGGGGTTCAACAGGAACGGCAGCCACACCTTAATGAATTAAATCTTATTTATTATTTCAAAGTAAGGGGACTGGACAAACGCAGGAGTCCCAAACGTCGGAGTGGACAAACGCAGGAGTGTTAAATTAAAATATTAATTTTAAGTATTTCTGTACAGGTTAGGTTAGGTTAATATGTACAAGATATATAAGACTTGGAATAGGTAATAATAAAAATATGATTATAATCGCTTTCTAAATCGTACGTAACTACATCATGCAAAGTTTGAAAGCGATAGGACAATTCTAACATGCCTAAAATTAACGAATAAAAGCTAACTATCTCGGACGAAAAATCAACATGTTTAAAATGGACGTACGGACATTCTGGTAATGATTATAGAGTTGCTACGCTTTCTAAATCGGACGGACCGACCATAATTATAGAAAAGCTTCGCTTTTAAAAAGGTAAATTAAAAGGTAAAAAGGAGAACCCGATCGGTTCATCGGTTAGCGAGATCCTTTGTATAAAGATTATTTATTCATTATATTACACTTGGAATAACTAAAAATAAATAGAATTCAATATATATTATACCTGGGTCAAGTCGTTGACGTCGTTCAAGTATTCGCTGGCTCCTTCGTTTCGTGCTGCTGGGTCTAGATTTCATTATTCGTTCGGATATTTATACTGAAATAAATTATTAAGGTAATAAATAATAATTTAATAATTAGTATTTTTCATAATGCAAATGCAGATATAATTAATTTCAATTTCAATTCAATTTCAAAACGTTCACAATATACGTATAAAAACACTGCAAAATCAAATATTAAAAAATAATTAACTTTATAAGTTTATTTTATGCGTATATAAAAACTAATTACGCATTAAAAGAAAGAGAAAGGCGGTCAAAAGGTAGAGAAAGCCATTAAAATAAAGGGGTTGTATGCAAAAATGTAATTTCCTCATTACCTTCCGATAAGCCGCTGAAATTTATTTTGCCTTTTCTCGGCAGTTTTCGGCGGTTGCGCCGCCGTTTCTTCTCCCCTTAGTATCCAAGTAACTTGAAGTTGGCTGGCCCATCTCTCGTTCGTCGCCAACCTACAATTTAACTTTAAATTACAAATTTGTAAAATGTAAATTATCTTTATAAACCAACCTAATGCCGTAAAATCAATCTTCGAATAAACCAACCTAATGCCGTAAAATCAATCTTCGATATTTATTATTTAGAAAATGTTAAGATTTTTAATTTGTTAATACTAATAGTCTAATAGCATGAAAAAAATTTATCTTTACATACCCTTTAAAATAAGTGGCATCCGCATTTAGAGCCTAGAGGTCAATATCATCAAACATATATGGGTGGGGGAAAAGGGTTTTACATGTAAGTAACAGTTAACACCTTTATAGTCCCCCCCCCCCCCCAAATAAAGGGAAGGGCAATGGGCTGTTTATTTTACACTAGTCTCCCCCCCCTCCCCTATTTAAGAAGGGTTGCTATATGAAAAGAAAGGGTTGAACTTGATTTTGAATATAACCCCCCCCCCCCAAAAAAAAATACAAAGAATAATCCCTTTATTTATTTAAATTTTCCTTTATAAAAATTTTCCATAATATATATATGACACCTTTATTATAACCCCCCCCCCCCAAAAAAAATACAAAGAATAATGAATAATCCCTTTATTTATTTAAATTTTCCTTTATAAAAATTTTCCACTAATGCTGGGTGACGGGAGAGAGTTTTTTTTTTAACTTTTAAGAAAGGTTTATATATATGACACCTTTATAAATTATAACCTTATATTATAATGGCCGATAAATTGATGTACACTCCCAATGATGATGCACAAAATTACCCCTTTTGTAAATAACAATTAATAGTTGAAACGTTTTTACACTCAACTTAATGAAGCAACCAAGTCCCAAAATTCCCCAAAATTGTTGAGCAAACCAAAAAGAAAACGTTGGTATAAAACTTTGTTTTTAAAAGATATGAAATGATACAGATATTCATCATATCATTATCATCAATCTATTCTATAATTGGCCAAAAAGCCTTCATAAAGTGACATCAAAGCTGACAATAAAAATGGTAATCCTTGAATGTTATGTAACTTCCAATATGTAACTATGAAGCAATTTTGTTTGTCTACATTACCGAATACTTTTTTAATTCTATTCATCTCAAATGTAACTTTTCTTAAAAATAGGTTTCTAAAACTTGAAATATAATTTTTAACTTTTCTTACCAATGAATGATGAAACTTAAGTATAAATTGAAAAACAATTTGAAATATCCAGCCTCTAACGGCTAATTTATTTACTAAAATTTCATCGTATTAAATCCAAATTAAATCTTGTTGGTTCCCCCCCCCCCCCCTCCTCCTAACCATTACGTTATGATGGGTGGAGAAAAAAAGATTACATATAATTATATTCAAATAAGAAGTGTTGAAAAAGGGGGGTGGGGCAGGTTTCAAATAATCTTTAATCTTTTAATCTTTAATCTTTTACGGAGGGTAAATTAAGTGTTAAATTACCCCTTCTGCAGATTAAGCATCAAATCCTCCCCCCTCCTCAAGGGGAAATTAGGAGAATTCTTAGTCTTACATGTCATATAAATATTTTCCAACACATCCCATGATTTCCCTCGTACTTCGTAGTAATTGGATACGGATTATAGTTATACCCCCCCCCCCCCACACTTTCTTTTATGTGTGTTTATTTTATCCCTTACTATTCCAAAAAATAAAATTATGGGTGGAGTTACTGTTAAGTTGTTAACCCTTTTCTTCCCCCAATCATCCAATGTAAGCGGTAACCTGGCCATTTTCACCACCTTAGGCTTAAAGTCATAGTCATAATTAATATTAATCTTTTTATTTTAGTTTTAGTTCAGTTACAACATCGTTAGAGAATGGCTGAGCCTGACTCTAATAAAGTTATAGGTGACGATGATGACAACATGTCCGATGTTTCGGATGTTATTAATATTGACAGTGAGGTTGTCCAAGCTATGCCTGACTCTTCAGTTACGCGTACTCGTAGTTTGCGTGAACGTAAGACGATCGACGATGCAAGCATACCCGATATTTTGGATGAGGTTGACCTTGATATGTTGGAGGAAAAGGAGGGTTTGGGGTCCCCCCCAAAAAAAATAACCCCCAGTGATAACATTAGGTAATAATAATATTTTCATTTTATATTTAATAATTTTATAAAAAAACTAAAAGGGGTAGTTTCACGAAGTTTATTTATTAAGCTCAAATGCATTTCGTGAAACTACCCCTTATAAAATTAGTGGGTTTCGTCGTATTTTTACTTTTTATTTACTATTAAGCTCAAATGCATACCCCTAATAAAATTATAATAAATGGGATTATGAAAAGTAGTGGGTTCCTTTGTATTTTTACAGTAACTTTTTATCTTAGGGTAGGTAAATGTTATTTATTTATTTAATTTTCAGTTGCACTCCAGGGTCGGTAATGTTGGAGGAAAAGGAGGGGTTGGGGACCCCCACAAAAAAAATAACCCCCAGTGATAACATTAGGTAATAATAATATTTTCATTTTATATTTAATAATGTTATAAAAAAACTAAAAGGGATAGTTTCACGAAGTGCATCTACCCATGCTAAAAAAAGTATAGAAATGGGATTTTTACAGTAACTTTTTATTTATTAAGCTCAAATGCATTTCGTGAAACTACCCCTTATAAAATTAGTGGGTTTCGTCGTATTTTTACTTTTTATTTACTATTAAGCTCAAATGCATACCCCTAATAAAATTATAATAAATGGGATTATGAAAAGTAGTGGGTTCCTTTGTATTTTTACAGTAACTTTTTATCTTAGGGTAGGTAAATGTTAAAAAAATATCCTTACTTACTTTTGGTCAGGTTAGGTTGGGTCGCATTGAGTAATCCATCCTCCGGGGCGAATTCCTTCCATGTTCAGCAACTCTCGGTGCTCTACACACCAAGAGAGGCCATTTTTTTTTAGAATATAATCCCAAATTTGGTAAATTTGGTGGGTTCTAAAAAGAACCAGAGAAATTGAAAATTTATTTATTTATTTAATTTCAGTTGCACTCCAGTCACTTCAAAAATAGCTGATCCACAACGGAAGCGCATAATAACAAAGTTGTGTTCACCTCCAAGGGTCAAGAAAAGAAGAAAAGAGTCTTCTCCCCAATCGAGGTAAAAAAAACAAGTAGCCAAATAATTTTTTTTTTTATTTTGTCCAGAGGGCAAGGGAAAAATAATATTAATTAATAATTAAAATAATAGGCTATTTTTTTAAGGTCAAAACCTGACAGCCCAGAACCTGAAAATCCAACTTCACCCCCCAAACCTTCTCCCCAATCGAGGTAAAAAAAACAAGTAGCCAAATAATTTTTATATTTTGTCCAGAGGGCAAGGGAAAAATAATATTAATTAATAATTAAAATAATAGGCTATTTTTTTAAGGTCAAAACCTGACAGCCCAGAACCTGAAAATCCAACTTCACCCCCCAAACCTTCTCCCCAATCGAGGTAAAAAAAACAAGTAGCCAAATAATTTTTATATTTTGTCCAGAGGGCAAGGGAAAAATAATATTAATTAATAATTAAAATAATAGGCTATTTTTTTAAGGTCAAAACCTGACAGCCCAGAACCTGAAAATCCAACTTCACCCCCCAAACCTTCTCCCCAATCGAGGTAAAAAAAACAAGTAGCCAAATAATTTTTATATTTTGTCCAGAGGGCAAGGGAAAAATAATATTAATTAATAATTAAAATAATAGGCTATTTTTTTAAGGTCAAAACCTGACAGCCCAGAACCTGAAAATCCAACTTCACCCCCCAAACCTTCTCCCCAATCGAGGTAAAAAAAACAAGTAGCCAAATAATTTTTATATTTTGTCCAGAGGGCAAGGGAAAAATAATATTAATTAATTAATTAATTATTTTAAGGTCAAAACCAGCAAGCCCACAACCAGCTTCACAAACAACACCAGATACATCACCAATGCGCCCACTCAACGTAACGCCGCCGCCGTCTCCATCACCTACAAGTACAACAGCCACACCTAAAGCCGCAGCCACACCTAAAGCCGCAGCCACACCTACAACACCAGCTGGAGACACACCTTCTTCAGCACAGTCATCCCCAGCTGGAGAAAAGCCAAAAGGGAGAGGTGGCCGTAAAGCAGGATCCAAGAATAAACCCAAGATGAACAGTGACAGTACGGAACATATGTTCATCAAAGGTAAGCTTAAATTAGTATAATTAATATCAATAACATAGGTAGTAACATTAAAAATTTAATTGACAGGATGTCTATTTGTCTGTACTTAAATAAAATACATTATATTATATTTATAATTAATAACCATACAATCTCAACCGTAAATACATAAATTTCTAGAATACTAGTTTGTTTTACTTTACCTATATATTAAATTAACTGTTCTATTGATTACCTAGACTGCGTGGGTACAGTACAAGGGGACACACACTCGCTCTATGACCGCCTTGATGGGAAGAGGATAACATATAGTAATGGTGATAAGGTACAAACATAAATACTAAAAATAATAATAAAATGTAGAGGGGGGGGGGGGGCAATTCTTGATGGGAAGAGGATAACATATAGTAATGGTGATAAGGTACAAACATAAATACTAAAAATAATAATAAAATGTAGAGGGGGGGGGGGGGGCAAAAGTGACACTTTTTGAAAGCAAAACTAAAAGTCAAGAAAGGAACACAACTAAAAAAAGAGTTACAGGTGTGAGATTATTAAATAAAATGTTTAATAAAATTAAAATTACTTCAGGTTTATGTCTACTTGGTTTAAGTGCTTGAAGATCATGCTTACATGATCCCCAACTACCCTGGAAAGGGTAAGCATAAGACCCCGTGGGGGCGGGGGTGCAAATACTGTAACTTCAATACCTGGGATGGCACATACCACGTGAAAGAATACCCCACAGATGGAAAAGCAAGAGAGAAATTTATACTGCAAGAAACTAACCTTCTTAGGTAATAATATTAAGTTGACATAAAATAACATGATGTATTAACGCAACGTGCCGGAGCCGTATAATTTTGATGCGGCTCCGGCTCCGGGGAGCCGTATTTGGAAATACGGCTCCCGGCTCCGGCTCCAGCTCCGGCTCCTACCTTAAAATTAATATATCAATTTTTTTCCATTATTGAATTTGATAAAATAAGATAAATAATATAAAATATTTTGCTTTTATTTGATTAAAGCTATATAAAAGTAGAAGGATGTGTGTCTATTTGTTAAGTAACAATAGTTTTTCAGTTTATTATATGGAAATAGACCGTTGCCAAATTATAATATTACTTTAAAAAATCATTTTTACCTAGTCCGGAGCCGGAGCCGTTTTTAACAAAAAATACGGCTCCGGATCCGGCTCCACTAAAAATGTTGCTGCTCCCGGCTCCAGAACACTGGTATTAAGTATTCATAAACATTGATTAAAAATATATACTGACGGACAAGGTGAATTATAGAGTAGCTTTGCTAAAAAAAATAATATTAATTGCTTACCTGTTTAGGAGGTTTACCCGTCACTGGATCATTGACCACAGAGATGTTTACCGAGAGTATAGGAAGGGAGTGAACCTGGCCAGCTTTCAGAGGAAGTTTCAACAGGCCCAGGCAGATGCTGAAGTTATCCATGAAGTCAAAATATACGTCACTGCCCTAGAAGCGCTGCGCCACATAACAGGAAAACTGGTTAATAATGAAAGTTTCCTTCGCTTTAAGGTAAATGTATGTTTAATATTTTTGATCATATTTGCTGTTATCTAATGTCTCATACCTATATTTTTTTAAACAAAATTAATTGAAAATGATTGCTAAAATCGAAATATATCTTCATGTCAGTTAGAATAGTGTATTTTTTAAAAATAGGTTGAAAAACATACTAACTTTAAAAAATTCGCTTTAAGGATAAGGATGCCAATGCCTTTGACCATCTCATCGCCAAGCAGGTCGGTTTACTTGAGAAAGGCAAGAAGCAGGATGCACCCACCAGCAAACAGCTTCATAACTGGCTGCAGGGGCAGCACAAGTATTACATGGAATCCTTCAAGAAGATTTTAGAAAATAAAGGTATTAATAACTATTAACTATTAAGTATTATAATTTATAAACTAAAACATTACTAAATAATTTCAAAATCTGAAAGAAATAACAAATAATTAATTTAAATTATCTTCACTTCCGCGGGTGTGTACATTGCCGAAATCGAAGGAAAGGTGCACACCTGCGGAAAAAATGTTAATATTTAATCATTTTAAATAACAAATAATTATAATCAATATTATCTTTGTTTCCGCAGGTTTGCACCTTTCCTTCGACTTCGGCAATGTTCACCACACCGACTTCATTGCAGGTAACCTAAATAAAATAAATAAACTATTATTATTTATTAATGCAATTACAACTGCAGCAGCTACATAACCTGAATTAAATAAAGTAAAGTAAACTATTATGAATGAATAATATAAAAGAATTACTAATTTTTCAGTAACTGCAAACTATACCGATGCAGACGGTCCCAAAGAATTGTTGCTCGCCTGTGAACAGGTATAAGTTTAAAATTAATTCTTAGAAATTTAGAATGACCACAAATACCTAAATGATAATTTGATTAATTACTTATGTTTAGATGCCTAAACCCGATGCTTCCGGCCGCAGCATCTACGAATATTTCGAAGAACTGTTGAAAAGGTTTGGGCTTGAGCATTATCAACTTCTCAGCTCCACATCCGACTCGGCTGCCAACTGTGTAAAGGTAATGAAAAATTATAAATTATAATTATAAAATCATAACTATTTAATAGTTTTTTCTCGCATCGTATTTTAAATGGCTTTCCGCGGATGTAAAATGTACAATTGTAAGATAAAACCAGTTTTTTTAGATGAATATTTGAATGAATACGAGAATTAATATTCTAAAACAATACCATTAGAAAGTAAATCATTAATTTATTTTTCATTCTTTAGTCCGTCAAGATACTCAATGAAGAGCACGGGAAAACCCCCACAGAGTATACAAGTTTCATGAACCATGAGGATGAAGATGAGGGAGTCAGTGATGATGATGATGATAGTGATAAGGAAGACACACCTGAGGCTGATAGTGAAGATGAAATCCCGTTGGATATGGTTATAGAAGATTTAGATGAGGTTGAGGATGGTGTTGTAGAAGCCGAAGGTGAGGGTCAGGATGGAGGTGAAGAAACCCTGGCAGGAACAAGACAAGGCGATGGCGGCATATCAAGTGCGATTTTCTACAGGTCCATCGCCATCAAAGATCCACAACAAAGAGAGGGTAAGTAAAGTTAAATTAAATTCATTCCCAAAAAATTCAATGAATTACATTTAATGATTTACAGGGGTAGTTTCACGAAATGCATTTAACTAAATTATATTAATTTATTAAATTATTTCTTTTCAGCAATCACAAATTTCGGGAAACTAATAGAAGAGAACATCCAGAAAACAATGATATGTGATGAGCAGAAATGTGGACTTATAGTGGGAGGTGTTTGCCTCAACCACCAAGTGGAGTTGGCGTTGAAGCAGGCTGCCAAAGTTGTAAGTAAATTAATTAAATGATTAATAGAACCAACTAAATAACTTATACAGTAACTTAAAAAGTTAAATAATAAATTATACAAAAACGTGAAAATTAACAAATATTATATTTTTTTAGAAAGGGAAGGGGTACAACAGAACCATAATTAACCTGGCAAAGCTGGTCAGTAAAATTATGAATAACAAGAAGCTGCGTCGCATTTTGGTAGAGAGTGGACAACGTATGCTTACCAGATACGTGGAGACGAGATGGAGCTCCAGAATGAACATGATAAAGCGGTTCTTAGAGTTGTTTGACAACAAACAACTACTTCAGAAGGTGAAAAAATCCGTGCAGGATCAGAAAGGTAAACCCAAAAAAGTTAATTATAATTTAAACAACAATTTAAAACTAACAAAATTACCAACTTAAATTTCTCTCTGTCCCTTAATTAAACAAAAGAGAAAGGTAACAAATAGAAGTTTATTAAAATTTAAACTAAATAAATTATTTCTTCTCTCGTTCCCTTAATTAAAAATTAGAACTGTATATATCAATAGAATTAATTTTTAATTTTTAATTTTTATTTTAGTCAACAAGAAGTTTGACAATCTGTGGCCAACACCTGACCAGGTTCTTGCCCTCAGAGAAGTCCTGCAAGTGTTGGAGTGTGTGGATACCATGCTGACAATTCCTGCACAAGCCCATGAGGCCACAATCGTCCAGATGTTCACCATGCTGGATACGGTGTTCTTTACCCTACGGACAAGTATGCCTGGCAACTTATTCGCTAGACGTGTATTCAAGTTCCTTCACCTGAGAGTTAACAAGATTGTCCGTACTAATGCAGGCTGGCAAGTCTGTCTCTACCTACACCCCCTGTCACGCAGTCATTTGGAAATGATTGCGAGTGGCACACAAAGCTTTACGGTGACACAGGATGAAGCAAAAACAATTTTACAACAAGCACCCAAAAATTGTAGGTTGTTGGGTGAACGGCTACACCGAATCTCACTGAGAGCCAACCTAAGTCCTGAAGAAAAGGCAGATGAAGAGGCCGACCTGCGTAGAGCTAATGCGGATGCCGACAATGAGGATTCCGAAGCTGACGAGTACGAATCTCCAGAAACTGCACCTCCCACAGGTAAAGATATACAATATTAATTAAAATAGATAATAATAATAACATTAGTTAAATAATTCAATTATCATTTTTATTAATTATATTTATGTATTACAGGCATGATGACACCCATCCAAAAGATGTTATGGAACAAACAACAAGAGTTCAAAGAAATTCAGGCTCAAGCAGCAGCCAAGAAGAAAAAGAAAGAACAACGTGACAAACAGAAGGATCCCCTGGACGTCATGAAGAAACACCTGAAAGCTGGGCTGAAGGATTGGAATAACATAGAAGAATCCAAGTTGCATGCCTTGACATACGGTTACCAACGTGAAGTCGCTAAGATAAAGGAGGAAATTGCGAAAGTCAAAAAATCTAAGTCCAAGGATTTCGATGTTGAAGAACGCCAGAAACTGTACAAACAAGGAGCAATGACCGCAAGCCACAGGATGCTTACTGCCAGGTATGAACATGTTGCAGAGAAGATATGTTATCCACCTGGACTTGTCAGTTTGATGACCAACTTCAACAACTTACCTGTTTCTAATGCGAGGTGTGAGAGAATTTTCTCACACCTCAAATTAGTTTACTCATCGAGGCGCTATAACCTAGAGAAAGAAACCATCCACGCCATCATGTTCTTGAAGATGAACAAGCTAGTCCCCAAGAAGTCCCAAGCATTTTGGGATAGGCAGGTAAAAGTTACCAAGAAGACAGCAACCAAGGAACTGGAAAAGTGAAATAATTTTTGTAAATATGTTTATCATATTAATTATGTTGGAAAGAAATAAAGTAGAAGTAAAAGTAAAACAAATAATTTAATGAAATAATTTTGTGTTTTTTAAATATCTGTATCATTACCATTATAAAATAAATGTTGTAATAAAACCCAAAAAACTGTTTATTGATATATTTATTTTTTTTGCAGTATTGTTATTTAATTTAACAAGGATGAATAATCAATAAGTAGCGAAGCCAAAAACATTACTCAAATCATACTTGTCTTGTGTCTTTATGCGTGGATGGTCTCTTGCTCGAGGTTCTAGAGTAAATAAGTTGGACATCAAATGAAAGTAAATACTAAATATCCAAAAATAAATTTGAATTTCAATTAAAGGGTGATGGAAAAAAATAAAAATGCGTACTTGCCGCTTCGCTTATATTATTGTACATTCAAACATCAGTAAACCAAAAATCAGACCAATCGGATAATTAGGTCACATAAAAATTTGTTGTTAAAATGTAAAAAAAATACGGACATTAATGTCAGAACTGAATTATCAGAATGCGAATATATAAGAGTCTAAGCAAAATTGTAAGTAAATTTGTTTAAAAACAGCTTGATAATCAGGTTTAATATGAGCGTACATTTAAAACCGAGTTTCAACGCAAAAAAACGCGGAGCCGAATCTAGAAATACGGCTGCGGATGTGTGTATATTTGGTAACATATGGTTTTTAAGTTTAATTTAAGGAAATAGACCGTTAAATCATATTATTACTGTAAAAACTCACTTTTAACTAATGTGGAGCCGAGCCGTTCTGAACGACGTAAAAAAATGCACGGAAATTCTTTTCGAACACAGGGATTCAATATTTTTAGGTAAGACTTATCGATAAAACACACCCGATACTTTGTAATTTTGGAACGATATAAAAAAATAAAAAATAAACATAATTAAAAACAAAGTATGGAGCTTGCCGAATTATTCACATTATAAAATCTGTGCGTTTAAAATTGAAATTACCAAAAGGCAAAATAAGAATAATTAAGTTATAACGAACAGACTTATCACTTTATATTTACAAATTATTACAAAATCCTTACCTTAATATACAGTAAATGATTATGTGTACTGCCTTCCGAAATAGAAAACATAGCCTATTATTTTGACGTGTATGTACTCTTATGACATTCACACAAAACAATAGACTACAATAATTTTTTTCGGACGACAGTACAGAATTAGATCTTCTTGTGTTGACACTTGACTTTGTTTCTTTCTTCTTTTTTTTATAACTATGCAAATAATATTTATCACTTTATTTTATTGTATTAATATAATTCCATTTGAAGTTTTCACATTGAATATTAAATTTTTTATTATTTTTCACTTTTCTTTGTATCTAACTAACGCGTAGTATGACGTGTCAATACACTCTGAAATTCAAATAAGGACTGAAGAACTATGTGTGTGTGCACGAGGTGCACGAGGTAGAAATGTACATGGGTAATTAGAAACTTCAATATAATTTATTTCGTTATATTTACATTTTTTAAAATAAGATTTTTTAATATGTTTTGACCACGGTAAATAATAAAAATTTGTTGGAGGAATTTTTGTGTATATATTTATCCCTGATATAACAGCATACACCGGAAACGGATGATATCAAATAACAGGGAATCTATAAATATATTGTTACAAATACAATTACAAACTATTATAAGTTAACTTTAATATATTTCATTATCGTTATATACTTTTTTTACGTAATGCAAAATTATCCTTTTTTAATATTAGGAAGAATTTTTATTTTACCCTGTAAAAAAAGCAATGAAAAAAGTAAGACGTCTAAAATGTCGTATTCTTAACAGGTAGACTTTTTGGAGTAAGGAAATTATGTCATCACATTAATTTCATAGAAAGAACCTAAAAGTCTAATATATCTAGTAAATTTTATTTCGGAATTGTTTAACGAACATACTTAATTTAAGATTGCGTGATTTATTTCGAAATAGAAATATAAAACGTAAAAATTTATTATTTTTCAAAATCTTCTATTTATTTACCAAGTACTTCGTATATAAATATTAAGAAATTTGAATATTTAGAAAAATAGAAATAGGGATGTATTTTTGAACGAAGGGAGAGGGGAATAAATATCCTATTTTTGAAATAGAATTCTTGCACACGTATATAAATATTCCCCAATTTCAATATTTTCATATCTCTAAATTCCCTTCCAAATTTTCTCGAAATACGATACGTTTAGGGTTTAGAATAGTTAATATTTTAAATATCTAGTAGACACATCATTGGATTTAAATAAGCAAAATTTTGTTATAATTTCTCTTTTTGGGTAAAATTTGGAAACTATTTGCAAAGTATATAATGATCTCAACAGGGGCGTCCAAGCTTTTTATTTTTGGGGGGGGGGGGGTAATTCGTGTTTGGGGTGGGGGGTAAAATGGCGCGCGAAGCGCGCCGCAAATTTTTTTTACCCCCCCCAAAATTTTTACCCCAGGGGTAAAATTTGCTTGGGGGGGGGGGGGGGGGGTAATTACCCCCCTGAAATCTGTTGGCAGGGGTAAATTTAGTTTACCCCTCCTATAATTTACCCCCGGGGTAAAATTTTTTGGGGGGGAATTTAAATTTTATTAAATATATAAAAAAAAATTTTTATTAGAGATTTTTTATTTTGGGGGGGGTATTTACCCCCCCAAAATTGTTTGGGGGGGGTAAATTTTGAATGGGGGGGGGTAAAATGAAAAAAATTTTGGGGGTGCCTACGGCACCCCCAAAATCGTTTGGGGGGGGGTAATCGCCCCATTACCCCCCCCCCCCCTTGGACGCCTATGGAGTGAGATATTTCAAGTTCTTAAACAGCTCAAACTATTAAAACTGTATACCTAACTGTCAATCTATCTATCTTTTCTATATATCTTTTTATAACTCCAAAATCTTAATGCTATGTCCCTTCCTTTCCTGAAAAAAGGATCAACCAATGCAATGGTGTCGCTTATATTAACACAGCCAAGTAGCAGAAAATAATTTAGAAGCAGACAAAAGAGGTCTTTGAAAAAGGAAGGAAGGTAGTTGTCTGTATATGAATCTATACTATAGATCTGTTTGTAATATTGAGAATATGTATAGGAATTAAATAATCTGTAAATAATAAACAAATAAAAATCACGAAACCTTGTAGGACAAAGATGACATATGAAGTGATAGGACGTACGGACTTGCACTAATCATAGAGTACCTTCGACTAAATATTTTAAAATGAGTAGTGTCTATTTCCCCCAAATTATGTTGTTACTCGGTGCATGCTGCGCTTAGGATGAATAAATTGTCCTTGTTCTCTAAAGTTTGGTATCACCTTTCTATAAGAGCCTAAAGTTTGTAAAGTTTTGTGCTAATATCTCCATATTAGATTGCTTTGCATTTTAGGCCTGTCCTCACAAATTATAAAATTGAAAGTCACGTGAGGAAAGTTATGGAAACAAGGATGAATTTAAGCGCAGCAACAATAATGTTGGTCAAATTTCAAAGAAAAAATTAAGGATGCTACAAAAAGTTTAAATCAGTGGCGTGAACAGGGTTTTGAGGAACACCGTAATAGTGTCTGACTGATTATGACGTAACAAAAAAATTAGCCAATGAGAGGCCACTATTTTACCATTAGTCAATAACGGCCTCTCATTGGCTAAATTTTTTTTCTTACGTCATAATCAGTCAGACACTATTACTGTGTTCGTTTTGAGTGAATTTCTCAAGAGGGTAGAAAAAGGGTATGGTAGGTATTTTTAATTCTGACGGACAGACAGACAAAGTAAATCATAGAGTAGCCGAGACAGCGTAAAGTGGCACCAAAAAAACCATACAATAAGGTTGACCAATGAGAGGCAAGTATACACGGTAATTGACCAATGGTAAAATTTATACTGGCCTCTCATTGGTTATATTATTGTATGACGTCATTTTTTGGTGCCACGTTACGCTGTCTCAGAGTAGTTTCATTACTAGTAAGAGCCAATATCTGCAACCTATTCCATTTTATTGGTTTAATCTAGCAAACAACTTCATTTCTTAATATATCTTTGTTTCAATTGAATTTTCTCATGTACTTTTCAATTTATATCTTTTACAGTTAATACGTCCAACAGTTGCAAAGCTTTTCGAAAAGATATATGTCTCAAAATTGACGAAGCCCAATCTGTACCACTTTTGATTCCTGTGACGTCATAAAATGAGGGAGATAAGAGGAGAAGTGGGAAAGAAAACCCTTAAAAATGAGATGGAGAATCCCTCATTTTGAAGACGTCACAGGAAACAAAAGTACAGATTGGGCTTCGTCCTCAAGAATTCTTCAATAAAAATTGTTTTGTCTTTCACATACAAATGAATATAAAATGTTGTGCATTCTTCATGAACAGATGTATAGTATAGATGTATATACAGATAACTACCTCCCTTCCTTCTTCAAAGACCTCACTCGTCTGCTTCTAAATTATATTCTACTACTTTGCTATGTTAATATAAGCGGCTCCATTGGTTGATTTTCAATGACCCAATAAAAAGGTTGCACAAAGTGGTTGCAATGGGGAGATACAGTAATTTAACCCTTTCTCCCTTTAGTGTTTAACTCTAATACTTCATGTATTACTCCAGTCTCCAGTTACTACGCTTTCTTCAAAAAAAGGTTTGGATGTTGAAGCGAAGGGGGGGGGGGATGAGAAACCAAAAAAAGTGGGAAAGTGAAGAGAAGAAGGGAATTTAAAAGGGAGGGAAGCAGGGTACGCCAAAGGGAGGGTGAATGGCCCCACCCCCCAAACGAATTTTTAAATTTTCTCCCCCCCCCCCAAGCAAAATAAGATTGGAGGTCCTTGCTTATATGATATAAGATTATCCCCCCCCCTAAACGAATTTTTTTTAATTTTTAATTTTTACCCCCCTCCCTTCACCTCAAATAAAAAAGCTTGGACATCCTTGAGAGGAATTTAAATAATTTTGAGTATAGGGAAGTTTACACCTACAGGGTGCGGCACATAAATCCGGACTTTTTCTAATTTGTAAACAAATTAATATAAAATCGTCAATTTTAAAGATTTTATCGAATTTTAAAAACTGAGAGGCAAAATAGGTATATTACTATTAGATTATTTAATAAAATCGCCCCCAGCCTCAATCGCCGCCCCTACCCGCCCCCAGAACCACCCGCAGGCCCTGATCACCATGTCTCTGTACAAGCTGGTGAAGTTCTCCTTTATATTGGCAATGAGGAATATCTTTGTGGTATCAGCACGTCTATTGGATCGTGCTTAAAAGTAGCTTTGGGCCCAATAGTCCAATGGATTAAGATCTGGGCTTCTGGGAGGCCACATCTCCTTAGGGACGAGAGTAATCACAGGATCCAAATTCCCATCTTTCAAGCTACCCTTCGACACGGCGGCTCTTATTTGGGCCACAGTTGAGAACAACAATTCATACCTTTTTGGAAATGGCATGAAGATTTAAATAGGGTTGTCAGCGCAACCCATAGTCTAAAACGAGATTCAAGGTTCCATATGGGTCCCTGAAGACGCCTACTGTGAAATTTTCTAGATTTTGACGTTTTCTCACAATCTACCACGTGTCAATTTGCCAGAGTACTACGGCCAAGCCAGCTTGGATAGAGAGCTCTAGTAATTTCTAGTACTTAACTTATGTATCTAACAGTACCTATAGCAAGTTTCATGAGCAACGGGCGCATTTCGAATCTGCCTTGTTGAACATATGCGTGGCCAGCTCGGTGTACACGTCCTACATCGGCCAAAGATATTTATGGGTAAAAAGGTAATTACCTAAGCTTTTATAGTGATCGGTCAAGTAGTCTTGGCACTATGGCCGTTTAAAGTAAGTCCGGATTTATATGCCGCACACTGTACAATAAAAACAAACAGCAAAATTAAAGTTGGAAAGACAGACAGAATTAATTTTTGAGTAGCTAGTGTAATAAATAGCCCAATGTCCCCTCACTCTCTGAGTGAAACTAAACTAATAGATGAACAGACCATAAAGATGAATTGTAAGTTTGCATAACTTGAAAAAAGCAAAAGTCTTGCTATATATTCACAAAATAAACAAACTGTTACAATATTTATGATCCAGCCAAAATAAATGATTTCCTTTCCTCTTTGAATATTGTTGAAGACCCAAATAAGATTAGGATACAGATACAAAATAGGGTTTGGTAACCGCAGCAGCGACCGTGGCTCAACACATAGCGCATCCGCTCGTCGTCGGTAATGTAATAGGTTCGAATCTCGGTCCGACACCGCGTCATAATCAAAGACGTAAAAAAGGGTCCCTACTACTAAATAGTTAGAGTGGGGGGAATGCCCTGCCCCCAAAAACAGGCGCAACGCACTACCATGCACAGTTACGACTTCTCAGACAAATGTACACCGCGATCAAAGGGCTTAGCGCTGGCAACCCTATCCCATATCTATAAAAAAAAAACCACATTGTTACAGAAACACTGACAAATTGTCAGCGGCCTATGCTCCCCCTGTGGTGTAAAAACGGCTTTTTTTTAACCTCAGCTGCAAACACCTTTTGTCAGCAAGCCACAGCTGCAATAACTCAGCAATCTGCAGCCGTAGCCAGGTGAAATTTATTTTTGGTTTATCCAATAGCTATCAAGTAAAAAGAAACACAACGAAACATTGAGCTATTTTTGCATATTTATTTAATAATAATTAATAATGTTTATTTGGTGCTGCCAGGTACTCCCTAGATTAGGAGGTATACAATACTCTAAATTGCTGCTATCCTTCGACAATTTAGAGTTTATATTATGAAATCTAATCTCATACAATATAGAATTATATAGACTAAGAATTTAATTATTAACTTTATAATCATTAGTTATAAAGTGGAGAAGAAAAAAATTTCAAGATATGCACCCAAAGCTACAGGAGGGAGTGGATACAAAACCGCGACAGTTACAAAACCGCCCCATAACAATACCGCGACAGTTACAAAACTGCCCCATAACAAAACCGCGACATTACATATAAAAAAATAAGAAAAATCTTAATGCTAGAAGGTCATGGCCGCAGAGCTCGGCCCCCTTGCCTATAACCTAACCTAACCTAACCTATATGTTTGAATGTTTAATGTACATTAACTTATTCATAGTTTAGAATTTCGTGGATTTTACAAAAAGTGGTTGGTAGATTTTTTTCAAAATTTTAATATTTTTTTTTACAATATTTAGGTTAGGTTAGGTTATGGGCCGAGCGCCCGCGGCTAGGCAGGCCAAGGGGCCGAGCGCTGCGGCCATGTATTCGTACAAAAATTCCTACATAGTTATATTTTTGTTTATATTGTCGCGGTTTTGTAACTGTCGCGGTTTTGTTATGGGGTGGTTTTGTAACTGTCGCGGTTTTGTATCCACTCCACAGGAGGGAGTACTATCTTGACCAAAATGGCTGAAAATTAAACAGTTTGAAGAGATGCTGTCCAGAAAACATGGCTGAGCCTCTCTCAAATGAGCAGTTGCCTGGCCCTGAAACAAAGACACCAAGGGAAAGAATAAAGAGAACAAGAAATGGGTAGGCATATGAGACATAAGAGTTATAGAGGGTTAACTTGAATAAAGAGAATAAGAAATGGGTAGGCATATGAGACATAAGAGTTATAGAGGGTTAACTTGAATAAAGAGAAGAAGAAATGGCTAGGCATATGAGACATAAGAGTTATAGAGGGTTAACTTGAATAAAGAGAATAAGAAACTTAAATGCCAATAAAAAAACAAGAAAGACTAGATTAATAAAAGCTCTAAGGTTACAAGGTAGAACAAACGAACTGTAACACTTGTAGATAGTCAGATCTTAATAACTTTTTTTAGATTAGAGTTATTGGTGCAAAAGTTTGGACACTATTCCTCTGCAAACTAGACCCCCAAAGTTTATAATCTGCCGAATGAAAGAACCTGTCTATAACTTTAGAGATCAGTTTAATTTTCAATGTTCTTCCCCTCCATGATTATTCCTCTTAATTTCTATTCCATTACCTGTATTGAGAGCAATAGTTTCATTTGTTTTCCCCAAGAATAATAATCTACTAAATTCATGCACATTTATCTTTCACTGGGTATAAAGCAATGCATACTAATATTATTAAAAGCGAAGCTTTTCTATAATTAGGGTCGATCAGTTCGTCTGTTATACGTTAATGATAGCTTTTTCATTAATTTAGGCATGTTAGAATTATCCTATTGATTTAAAACTTTGCATGATGATTCCTGTAGTAGTTAGGTACGATTCAGAAAGCGTAGCAACTCTATAATCGTTACCAGAATGTCCGTACGTCCATTTTAAACATGTTTTTTTTTTTACTTTTTAAACAACAATTTTTATGTAATCATCCGATTGATCTAATTTTTGGTGAACTTATTTATATTACATTAAGGTATAATGTTATATGCGAAGCATCTTTATAATCAGGGCCTAAAATGTCAGTATGCCCTTAAACAGTTTTTTGTATTTAAGAAGTTTTGCAACAAATTTACGTATAATTTTGTCAAAATAATATATTTATATTTTTTATATTCATGTTCATGTTTGTTAGTCCTACCGTTTCAGAGCTTCTCTTTTATGGATGTTGTCATTCTTGTTATTTTATAGTTCTTCTTCTAGGATATCCTATCATCATTTGAGAGTAATAGGTATTCATCTTACATAATCTAAATAAAAATATACTAGCTAATGCAAGTATGTAGAAAGGGAGGGTTTTAATAGGGTTAAACCCCTCTAATCACCCCAATCCACCCCCCCCCCACACCCTCAACTACGAAGATTTTTTTAATTGGTCGTTTTTTAAAAGAATACCAACGAAAGAGGTTTAGAAAAGTATAAAGGAAAATCAATAAAATATTTATCTATCGTTTTAATTTTTTTTATTTTACTATCTGCTGTCTATAATACGATGAGATAAATAACTATTTTCCCAATCAATTATATAGCCTAAATGGTATACCTGTCAAAAAAATCTTGCTACGCCACTGAAATGATATTTGAAGATAAGATATGCAGACTAAGTAGTACCACAGGGAGGGAGGGAAACTTAGGGCTCTTTACTACACTAGTACCCAAAGTTTTATTACAACATTTTCTTATCAACTTTGGGTGCTTTATCGAATTTTGATTGGTTGGTTTATTAAGTTGAGTGTCAAAACGCTTTAACTACTAATTGTGATCTACATAATGGGTAATTTTGTGTAATATTATTGGTGATGTACATATATCAATTTATCTACCATTGTCTTATCCCTTTAAATCCCTGCACACCACCTCCTGATTTATGTCTTTTCAAATTGATTATTATTCACAAACAAACTTGGTATTAGTTTTCCAGTATGGCTTCGTAACCGATTAATATCCTCTGGATCAGACCCGGTTCTCAGCATCGTATTACAGGATTTTTTCATGATTATTGAAAAAATCATAAAATTAATACCAGTTTTGTTAGACTTAGCCATTATAACCTAACCTAAATTGCAAATGTGAAATTCGAGTTAGCTGGAACTCTTATTACCGTAGCTCAGTGTGCTAGCACTACAGTGTGCTATTAAATATTAACTGGTTGGTTCAGTAAGTTGAGTGTCGATTTTCATCCACTAATTGTAATTTACATAAGGGATAATTAATTTGTGTATAATCATGGGGGATGTACATCAATTTATAGGTCTTTGTCTTATCCCTTTGGATCCCCCTGAATTGTATTTGTGTAATTTGTACACATGTACAAATATTTGTAAAGATTTTAAAAAGCGAAGCTTTTCTTTAATTAGTGTTGGTTCGTCCGTCCGTACGTTACAGACAGTTAGCTTTTTTCGTTAATTTAAACAGGTTAGAATTGTCCTATCGATTCCAAACTTTGCATGATGAGTCCTGTAGTATTTAGGTACAATTTTGAAAGCGTAGAAACTCTATAATCGTAACTAGAATGTCCGTACGTCCATTTTTAACATAGTGATTTTCAACCTTTTTAACAACTAATTTTTATGAGATAAAATTATCCGATTGTTTTGATTTTTGGAATACTGATTCCCAGCTTATACCAATAACTAAATTAATCCGGGAAAAAATCACGAAACCTATACGTGTTTTTCAGCTGTCGTTGGGGGGGGGGGGGGGGGGCAACACATCGTAAAATTGACGACCTCTCCATTTGCCCCCCAAATATTATTTTAGATTTATTTCGCTTGTTGGTTATACCTTATACCTGACTGATTCCTATAATAACAAAATGCAATATCATAAGCGAATCATCTCTTTACTCAAGTCCTAAAAATGTAAGTATGTCCTTAAAACAATATCCTGTATTTAGGCAGTTTTTCAACAAATTTACTTACAATCTTCAACTTTTATATTAATTAATTTATCTTGTGTTTATTCAGCTCTGACACTCTACAAGTGTTCATATTCGTTTCTCCTACCGTTTCAGAGCTTCGCTTTTATGGATGATGTCATCCTTGTTATCTATCTATCTATCTATCTATCACGCCATTGGTATGCATTAAACCTAAAATGGTGCTATAGTTATGAAATATAAAAATGCATATTTGTATTTCATTGCATGCATTATGTATAACACTTGAAAATTGCTCAGGAATAGGGGAAGAGGACAAAATAAACTTTAAACCTAGGTAGCTGAGCTGGATCTTTAAATCATTTTAGTGAGCCAGATCGGGGAGAGCCAACTTTCCACCAATGAGAGCACAGCATTTTATGAAATGCCGCGCTGTGATTGGCTGAAATTCGGCGCACTCTGATCTGGCTCACCACTAAAATGATTTAAAGATCCAGCTCTGGATGATTGTCTATTTGTATATATTCACAAAAGGTAAAGGATTTACTATTTTTTAAAACTTTGGTTAAAAGGAGCTTTATAATTGCAAAGAACGCGTGCTAATTTTTGTGATTTTTTTGAAAATAGCTATTAGGTGCTTTTGGTAAGTAGTAGATGTAAAATAATCCATAGAATTTAGATAGGCAATCGGTTTTTTGGTAGACCTCTTATTCTTAAAGTATTTTAAGTTTTATTTTAAAAAATAAGTTTTCTTAAGGTACTAAAACGCAACAAAAAAAGAAGAAAATTGCCATCATGAACAAAAATAGTAAGTAAGATCTTTAATTTGACACCCTACTTTTTGAATTATGTTGAGTAATTATTGAAAAAATCTATTTTGTTGAACCCCGTTGAATCAAAACTTTGAACTTTGGGAGCTCGTCATGGATGGATTAAAAAAAACACAAAAGTTAAGACACGTTCTTTAAAGTCTTTACTTGGTTGACTATTTAGTATGCTGTTAAAAATGCAATTTCAAGTTGTCTATTCAAATATTTCAATATGTGTTACAAGACTTTTGCATTAAGAAAAACAGAAGGATCTCGGAGATGAAAAAGTTAAAATTGGAACATAAATATTCCCTACCTTCTTGAAGCTGAAATGCTTCTTTAATTTTACATCCTTGTATTTCCCACAGATGTACTGAATTTTAGATTCCGAAAGTGTACCTAGCCTCCGCGTCCTATCTCAATATTTACTACTAGCTAAAAAAGCTTCAAACTTCCAAAAAAAATCAAAATTTGAAAAATTAAAATTTTTAATGTGTAATGTATAAATCGTTTATACATCATATCGCTTTTTCCTTTGACCATAGTAGCTGAAAATAGCGCTTGCAATAATTGGGTTATTTGCTGTACAACTTTGGAAATTAGGGAAGTAATAGGCACATCTTCATGAATCATAAAGCAAAAAGGATCTTAATAGTTATTTCTCGCATCGTATTATAAACGGCTTTCCGCAGATATAGAAAGTACAAATATGAGATTAAAACTAGTTTTTTTAGCCCCGAGGTGCCGAAGGCACCGGCTAAAAAAACTGGTTTTAATCTTATGATTGTACATTTCTATATTCGTAGAAAGCTGGATATAATACGATGCTAGACATAGTTTTTTCGTATGGATGAGAACCGGTTCCTATCCACTGGATTTGAATAAATACGAGAATAGTTATTTCTCGTATCGTATTTTAAACGGCTTTCCGCGGATATAGAATGTACAATTATAAGATTAAAACTTTTTTTTTTTTGGGGGGGGGGGGAGTTTAAAGCCTTTTTAGCTAAATAGTAGTAAATATTGAGATAGGACGCGGAAGCTAGGTACACTTTCGGAAACTAAAATTCAGTACATCGCTTTATGAAATATGAAAATCAATCATTACCACAAAAATAAACTCTGATTTAACTCTAAATATAAATAGTCACACAAATTCATATTATGAATGTTAAATTTTATTTACATGTTAAGTAGGGTTGGGTCGGATATCCGGCCATTTTAAATATCGGGCCGGATACCGGATATTGAAACTATCTGACCGCACATCCGGCAATAAAATCTTTTACATTATACAACAAAAATCCCTCCTTTTAAATTTTAAATATTTCTGAAGCTAGAAGAACAATTTTTTCAGAAAATATTTAATTGTATTAAAATTTTATATTAGAAAACTTAATTTTTGGCGGCTGCAGCTGTACTTTTTGTCCTACTTTAATATACGGTTATACGGCTTTTGAAATCAGCCGGATATCCGGCCAAATAAGTATCCGGCCCAATCCTAATTTTAAGTTACAACATTTGCATATTTGTCAATCAGAATCATTTGTCATGTATATATTCTGTCTTTAAACAGTAATTATAGTATATATATTTATATATAGTATTTTATTATAGATTTATCGGTTTGCGGGAGGGGGGGGGGGGAAGAAGAACACAGTAATAGTGTCTGACTGATTATGACGTAATAAAAAAAAATAGCCAATGAGAGGCCACTATAAATTTTACCATTGCAGGTCAATAACGGCCTCTCATTGGCTATTTTTTTTTGTTACGTCATAATCAGTCAGACACTATTACTGTGTTCGGAAAAGAAGCCACTCGAATAAATTTTTTGTGTTATTTACCAGTTAATACAGAATTTAGCTTTATCTGCCTATTTGTATAACCTTAGCAAAAGCTGAAAAAGACTCTTATTTCATTATTTTTGGTTTTAACAATTTTTTGTTCAGAGAATTAATATAATAACCTGGATAATCCTGCCATGTTTGCTGGCATTCTGTGCCGTCCAGGATAGTATTAAAAAATCCAACTACGTTATCAAATGCAAAGAATAAAATAATAGTTACTTCTCGTATCGTATTATAAACAGCTTTCCGCGGCAATAAAATGTACATACGTAAGATTAAACCATTTTTTAGCCCCGAGATGCCGAAGGCACGGGCTAAAAAACTGTTTTTATCTTATGATTGTACATTTTTATATTCGTAGAAAACTGGATAAAATACGATGCTAGACATATTTTTTTAGTGTGGATGAGAACCGGTTCTTATCCACCGGACATCAAATGAATACGAGAATACTTTTACATTGTTGCACCAGACAATAAAAGTTTGAGTAATGATTACGGAATACTCTTGGCACAATATTTTCAAGCATCATTACCCCAAAGAAAACAAAAAATGTTTAATAAATTATTATTTTCAAGTTTTTTTAATGGTTTATTTCTTTATTTATTCTTTCCAATGCAATGTTTATTTTACGTTTATCCCACAAACCACATATTATCATAACAATTGCGTTTGTATTTTTTAGTAGATAAACTTTTCTAGAGTAACTAGCGGCTGTGCTTCTAGCATCTAGGAGCTTCGTTTTCAATGGGTGTATACTGAGCTGGATCTTTAAATCATTTCAATGGTGATCTAAACCACCCCGCGCGAAATTTCAGCCAATCACAGCGGCTCATTTTTAAAATGCGCAGCTGTGATTGGCTGAAATTTCGCGCGGGGTGGTTTAGATCACCATTGAAATGATTTAAAGATCCAGCTCTGTATAGGTTAGGGCAAAAAAAGTATGAATGGGGGAGTATTTTTCTTCCAGGGGCGATTTATCTTGGAAAGGTGGATATACCCTCCCCCAATATATGTAGTTATTCAGGGACAAGGGAAGGCTATTCTGGCAAACAATGCTTTAGAGTTGATTTCTTAGGTTTCCAGATTAAACTTGATGATGAGATAAAGCAACTTTTGACAGAATTTGATAAGAAACTTAAGCATTAATTTAGCACTTTTTGCTATGTTTACTAAAAGCCGTGCTAACAGGATTGTCGGAGTTTATTTGCCCGTTCAGTTTAAAGATGTATGAGCAGAAATAATGCCTTTTTACAAATTTTAAGTATTTTATCTAAATCCTAAACTACTCGTAAATTATATGTTAAATAGTGAATAAATATATTAAAAATCCTAAAGAGTGGATAGCTGTAATACTTTGAAAAATATTTAAGATTGTTTCAATATTTATCTCATATACAAACTTAAATTCAAAAAAGGTTTTTACGACACCTAGCAATAAAATTCGGAACTACATAGCTATGTTTTTTCACAATCATACATTTAACAATATTTGTTGTAGTTTAATTTTGCCTTTCTTAGCAACTTCTTGTATCTAATGGCTAAACACGTTGGAGGAAAGTGGCGAAATAGGAATCTAAAATAAAAAAGCTTCCCTGAAATCATGATTTAATAAGTACTGCAATAATCAAACCTAAAAACTTCTAATCTCCTCCGAATATTACAACTTACAAACTTTTTTAATCATTTAAAATATGGGTAATTTACCCCAAAGTGCCTTGTAGAGCACAGAGTCCCCCCTTTCCCTACCATTAATGTAAAACAAAAAAAACGATCAAAGGGGCGGCATGTTAGAATTGTCCTATTGTTTTAAAACTTTGCATGTGATTCCTGTAGTAGTTAGGTACAATTTAGAAAGCGTAGCAACTCTATAATCGTTACCAGAATGTCTGTATGTCCATTTTAAACATTATGTTGATTTTTTTTTACTTTTTAATAACAAATTTTTATGTGATCTAAATATCCCATTGATTTGGTATACTGATTTCTAGGACAACAAAGTACAATATTTTAAGCGAAGCAACTCTATAATCAAATCCTAGAAATGTGAGTATATCCATAAACATTATCCTGTAATAAGCAGTTTTTCAACAAATTTACTAACAATTTTGCTTCGTCTCTTATACATTTAAATTCTGATTATCTAGTTCTGACATTCTACAAGTGTTAATGTCCATTTGTCCTATCCTTTCAGAGCTTTGCTCCCATAGATGTTGTCATCCTTGTTTGATAAGTAATGAACAACAAATTTAATTTTGAGCTTTAGGCATAAGTTCGAATTTTTAATTTTTTTGTAAAGATCCAAGATGCTGTGAGTATTGGGTTGGATTTGTCCTATTTAATTTTTTATAGATTCATAAAGTGAGATATTATTTAGTTATTGAATCGTTTTGAAACTTTTGCCTTAACCTGCCTCAAGGGGTTAATCAAGGTGTTGATCAAAGTGCTTTTGATTAAAAATTTGTTAAAATATTTTTTTTTGTTTGTGAACAGTTACAAATATCTTGAATAAGAAAAAAATGTAAAGATTTTAATTTCAGGAAGTATTTTAGAATATTTTTTAAATCTCCCTAATTCTAAATTCTTTAGTAAGAAATCTTTGTTTTGATTTAAGAAGCAGAAGCTAATGAGGTTAACGAGGTTTGGTGATAGCTTATGATTTATACTATCTGAAATGAACAATAGTGCATTATAGAAATAGTTGCACCTTTCTTTTTGCTATATCAGCTGACGATTACCGTGGTAGGTTTGGTGATTTTCCAAGAATTGTTGAATAATTGTTGAAGAATTGTTGATGAGACGGACCGCCCCTGGTAGTTATTAGCCTGCCGAGCGCTGCGGCCATGAACTTTATTAACAGTCGAAGCTACTCTCTTTAGGAGGCTACTTTGTCCAAGATCCTGCCCAGGACCTATGAGAAGCTACACTGTAAATGAAAACTATATCAGTTCAGCAATAAGCGATATAGGTCTTTAATTTAGTATATTAATTATTTACACTTAAATACACCCTGTTACTTAAAACATTAATATCATAGAATTATTAAAGATGAAGGGGACATTGGCTGTTTATTACACTAAACCCCAAAGTTTTATTAAACGTTTTGCGTATTTGTTGGCTCAAAAGCTTTGGGTACTTTTAATGAATTATAATTGGTTGGCTCATCATGTTGAGTTTTCAATCATTCAAAGCACTAATTACAATTTACAGAAGAGGTAATTTTGTTTACTATTATTGGGAATGTACAAAAATTTATCGCGCGGGCTGTTAATAATTTAAAATATCTCTATTCCCTGAACAGGTACATTTCCTCTTTCTTCCCACTGCATATCTCTACAGTCAAATACGCAACGCTGATGTGATTCATCAGCGATAAAGAAATTATCAATTTTTTAAAAAAATTTCGTGATTTTGTGTAAATGGAGTGTACAGACATATAATAAGTTTTAAAAATATATATTATATTGCTTGTTGATGTGTAATATCAATTAATAAACAAAAGCTTTTACAATTTAGTTTCAAAATTAATTTCCAAACCATTGTGTTGAACAAAAATTAATGTGTCGTTAGTTTTGTGCTAAAATTATAATTCACTTTATAAAAATGAGACTCCTAGCGGCTAAAATTACAACTACATTTTTTCACAATTTTCTAGTTTAATAAAGACAAGTCCGCAGGGATCTAAAGGGATAAGACAATAGATACACAAAATTACCCCTTATATAGATAAAAATTAGTGGTTGAAACGTGTATACACTTAACTTAATGAATCAACCAATCAAAATTCATCGTATTATAGACAGCTTTCCGCGGATATTCAAACGAAATATGAGGGGCTGAAGTCTAGGTCTGATAAAACTGGTATTATGTATATGGTGTTTATTTTAATGTTCATGCAAAATATATGTAATATAATGCTATACATGATTTTTCATCATGACTAAGAACCAGATCTAATGCAGCGGTTAATCTTGAGGCAATCTTGAGGACAATCTAATAATTTAGTAGAAGCTTTGCTCCTTAAAGTATGAAAAGGTGCATCTGCTTTATTGGGATAAGCTGCATTACATTCGTTCAAGGCTTTTTAAAAGCGAAGCTTTTCTATAATTAGGGTTGGTCCGTCCGTCCGTACGTCAGTGTGTTACTTATAGCTTTTTTCGTTAATTTAGGCATGTTAGAATTGTCCGATCGATTTCAAACTTTGCATGGCGATTCCTGTAGTAGCTAGGTACGAGTTAGAAAGCAACGCAACTCTATAATTACTACCAGAATGTCGGTACGTCCATTTTAAACATGTTGATTTTTTTTACTTTTTTAACAACAAATTTTTATGTGATAACATTATCCGAATGGTCTGATTTTTGGTATATTGATTTCTGGGACAACAAAGTACAACATGATAACGAAGCAACTCCCAATAGGAGAGGGGTTGGGGGTAGTCGGGATGGTGGGGAGATACAATAATCTTAATTTAGGGGTTAGGGGATGGAATTTAAAAACCGCCATAACCATTTTAATAAGTCTATCCTAAAAAAGAAGATCTTTTGGGACATAAATTTATGAAATTCAGATGATTCTCAGGACTATTCGTCTTACAAGGGTGCGAGTTGCTAGACCCCAAACTCTTATAATAACCTCTATTCGTTGGCCAAACAACCTTGGGTAATTTTGGTTGGTTCATTTAGTTGAGTGTTTCAACCACTAATACTAATCTATAAATGGGGTTAATTTGTGTATCATCATTATGGATGTGCATCAAGTTATCGGCAATTGTCTTATCCCGTTGAACCTATGCGTAGAAATACATTAATCTTAATTTTGAATAAATCTATCCTAATCTACCTATATGTTTGCGAGATATTATGAGTTTCTATTTGTGGATGTTGTCATCATTGTTAATCTTTTAATCTCTCCTTGAAAGGAATTATTTTTATAGTCATCATTTTGGAAAGTGCATTTTTTCCTCTTTACCTTTTTATTGGTCCGGTGTGGTATTGAATTTTAAGTTGTAAATAGAAGCTTTTATACAGTTAGGGTCTTTAGTCCGTTATAACGTTAGTACAACAAGAACAATAAGTATGAAAGATTATTTTATACACCAGAGGAGGATTCTTAAAAAAAACTTTTGACTCACTGCCTCACTAAAATTAGTGAGGCTCGCTAAAAAAAATTGTAAAAAATCCTCCAAAATCACATTAACAACCCTTTTAAGATTCTATTTAATATTTGTAGATTTTTTATGCGATTTTGGAGAATTTTTCACAAAAATATTTAGCGAGCTTCACTAATTTTAGTGAGGCAGTGAGCTAAAAAGTTTTTTAAGAATCCTCCTCAGGATAATATAATTGATTTTAATTGATATACATTACGAATTTAAAAATATACCTTTTATAGAATTAAAATTAAAGTAAAACACTAGAGGGAGAAAGGGCTAAATAACTGTATCTCCCCATCGCATCAACCTTGTGCAACACTTCTATTTGGTCTTTGAAAAAGGAAGGGAGGTAGTTGTCTGCATATACATCTATACTATAGATCTGTTGATTAAAATTAATGGCGAAAATGTAATGATACTGAAGGTATGTACGACCAAATCAATAACCTTTTAAACAAGTCTAAATGATATATAAACCCCTCTTCATTGCTAATATATATAATTTTGAAAATCTTACACCCCTCACCTCCTTGTAAGTCCTTGGTTCAATAGTTTAATTTTAATGTATAATAAAATAAATGCTATTTTATCATGGTGCAGTAAACTATAGCTCCATTTAGCCGACCTTTTTAATAGCGAAGCTACTCTATAATTCACCTTGTCTGTCCGTCAGTCAGTCCGAAACGCTATGGGGGAAACGTGATTTTCTCAGTTCCTATTTAAGATATACAGCTGAAATTTTTAGTGAATATTCTCATGACATATGTCCATCTAATCTATTTAATCTATTTTGTCCATCTGTCTGTTATTTGGGGTGCTAGATCGATTCCTAGATTTTCAAGTTATCGTGATTTTCTCAACTCCTTTTCAAGATGCCTAAAATTTCAGGAATTAGATAAGTTATTCTTCATATTTTCACAAAGTCTCATTACAATTTGTAAATTATTTGGGTTGCGGGTAATAAATTTCAAAAGGTTTCGTTATTTATTACAGTATATTTTTTTATGACACTGTTTTATAGTTAATTCTTTTCCATAGATTTTGAACTTCGCTACTTATGGATGTTGTCATCCTTGTTTTTTATCATTTCTGCAAAAAAAACATCTTGTAAATGATAATTTATACAAAAATATATAAAAAAAAGTGGAGGAAAAATTTGTCAAGAGAAGTTAGGTATAGTCCCTTTCGTGGCAACGCCTCTTAAGGGGCGTTTCATCGTATTTTCTCCATGGATTTTGAAAGGTTATTTTTAGTTAGGTTAGGTGATTGCCTCGCAGGGCTAGAAAATACAAAGAAACGCCCCTTAAGTGGGAAAGGGACTATACCCGGATATTTTAATCTATAAAATAGTTATTCTATTTCAAAAAGTAAGCTGAAATCTTTATCTGTCTTATTTCTGAATCAGCAGGTTATAAATGAACGTACGAACTTTGATAAGAGCTGCTACGCTTACTTAATAATAGAGGAATCAACTTGCAAAGTTTAAAATTTATAGGACAATATTTTACAGATGGACGGACTCTCTATAATAATTTAAAAAGCTCTTTAAAAAATTGCTTATTAATAATTAAAATTTTTATAATTATTACTTAAATGGAATTTTTTTTTCGTCCGTCTGAAGCATAAGATTTCGGTAACCGCCGAACCGATTGGATTCTACTCTTCAAGGTATATATCTACTGGTCCTGTGGTGGTTTTAAGCTATTTTCTTGGGGGTTGACCCCCCCCCCTAATTTTTAAAAATTATTTGAAATTAATGGTGGAAGCTCCAGTAGTACTTAAGTTTTTTTTAATTACCTCTAGGGGCCCAGGCCCTAGAGGCAAGGGGCGAAGCCGCTAGTAATATTTATAAAGTTTTTCTGTATGTATGTGTATAATTCGTTTCATGTGTTTCTAAATGTTTATTTTTGGTAGATAGTTAAATCTACTTGTTATTTAGACGTGCTGTCTCTCCAATATTTTTTTCCAAAAAACATTAAAGCTACTAGGAAGTTAAAAAATATAATGCTTGTTGCGTGCACAGGTTTTTGAATAATTTTTGTTCACACCCCCCTTAATTATAAGAGTGTTGCGACTTTGCACCCCCACTTGGCTGCATAAGTAGTGTGAATCAAGGGGGGTGTAAACTAATTCCAAGGGGGGTGTAGAAGGGTGTAAGGGGGTAAACTCCTGTTGTAGAGGGGTGTTGGGGTGTATCAACCTCCCTTAATTTTGATATGGTTGAATGACGAAAAATTTTAGTTAGTTTCCTTTTCATATACTTAAAAAAATATTATTTCTCTCAGATCGTCTTGTGATTTCACGAGGCCTTCTTCCTGTTGGGATATTTGTTAACTTGACTTTAGCATAGGACTTAATATAAATATTTATATTCTGAATGTATAATATTTTTTAGTGGCGTCCGTATGTATGTCCGTCTAAAAACTTTTTTGATGAAACGTGATTTTCTCGGCTCCTATGAAAGATAAAAGGCTGAAATTTCTTGTCAACATTCCCATCAATATGGAGAATAATTAAGTATAAAACATCCATAACGGTCAGACTGCTTTTAAGTAGCTTTTTAGCCGTTTTTATTTAAACAACAGATTTTCTCTGCTCCTACAAAAGATACACGGCTAAAACTTCTTGCCAATAGTCCCTTTCTTATGCACCATAATAAGGTATAACAAATCTATGGTAGTCTGACTGCTTTAATGTAGCGTTTTAGCTGCTTTTATTTTTGTAACTTTCTCGGACATAAACCTTTTTTTACTACTTATGGATGTTGGCATACTTGTTAAGTTGTTTTAGAATCATTAAGATAGGATAACACAATGGATAAAAAATACTAAACATCCCCAATTGTGAACAGTTTTTTTGGTCAAAAAGTGTGTAGTTTGAAAAAAACCAATCAAAATTTTACAAAGTTAGGTTATATCGGAAATTTAGAAGCTCCACAGGGTTAGTTAGGGCAAAGCATATATAGTTGAAAGTACCGCTAAGGCTAGAGAAGCAGCCACAGCTTTATCAAGCACAAGTCTCGAGTAAAACTTATAACTGCAGTACCTTAAAAGCTTTCCCTGTATCTAATTGAACATTATTTTTCACTTTTTATCTTTTTTCTTCCTTCTTATCTATTACAAGCAAAGGTATTGTGTAAATGTAAACACTAACAGGGGGAGGGGGGTTAAAGGGTTTCTCCCCCCCCCCCGAAATTTATTTAAAATCTCAGTTGCGGATACTATAGGTAGCCCTAAAATATCTTGGGAAGTGGGAATGAAATCTCACAAAGCCAAAGTACACCCTTTACTAGATTTTTTACTCCACCCCCCCCCCCTCCCCACAAAAAAAAAGATATAGCTTGGACGTCCTAATTTACCAAATCTTTTACTACAAAGAAATGAAATAACAAGTAAGAAAATAATACAATCTCTTTTTTTCTTTAAAAATTTTTTTTTATTCAAGTAAATTTACCTTTGAAATATTTATCCTTTAACTCTCTTGCCAGAGAGAGAAAGGGAACAATGGACTGTTTGATACACTAGCCCCTAAAGTTTTATAATAACGTTTTCTTATTAGTTGGCTCAACAACTTTGGGGACTTTAAGTGAATTTTGATTGTTTGGTTCATAAAGTTGAATGGTCAAACGTTTCAACCACGAATTTTAATCTATTGAAGGGGCTATTTTGTGTATGTACATTACTTTATCGGCCATTATCTTATCCCTTTAAATCCCTAGTCTCTTGCAGTGAATTTACATGGAATCCAGGGATAGATCAATTAACTCAAAGAAATATCTCTATGTAAAATTTGAATAAAGCAAGAATGACATCATTCATAAGTAGCGAACTTGGAAAATGGAGAAAGTCGCTCAAAAATTAGACTTGTGACGTCATAAAAATGAGTGATTATCCATCCCTTTTTTTATGGGTTTTCTTTCCCACTCCTCCTCTCATCTTCCTCATTTTTATGACGTCACATTGAGTCCATTGACGTCCATTGAGTAGAATCCCAGTGGTAATATGTAATATGATTCTTCAAACAAGATCTCAACATATCCTCTAGAATAATAGTTATGCATTATAAATTATTTATTTAAATTTTTTCTCTAAGATTTAGAAAGTAAAAGTAACAAAAAACCCTCCCCCAATTTTTAACACTAACAGACAAACATTCTGTTACTTTATTGTAAGTATTGCCAACAAACTGTCAGATTAAGTAAAATATACATTTGATTTTCTATCTCGAACATTAGCCAGAAAATTTACATTTCACAATTTCCTATGGACAGACGGAAAGACACTTCTATGTATCGAGTAGCTTTACTACTAAAATTTTAAACCCGAATATTAGTTACTTATCGCATCGTATTATAGACAGCTTTTCGCGGATATTAAATTAAAAATCATAAGATTAAAATTAGTTTTGTAAGCCTTGAGTGGCCGAAGACCTAGGCTAACAAAACTTGTAATAACTCTATGATTTTATTTTAATATTCGTGAAAAATTGTCTGTAATACGTTGCTGGACATGATTTTTCAGTAAGGCTGAGATCTGGTTCTAATCCAGCGGATATTAATCGGTTTCGAATAAATATTGAGCCATGACCTATCCCTGGAACCTGAAACTGACCAATTTAATGTTTATTGGAATTCAATGGTAATCTGTTTAACAATAATGGATATAATATTACTTGGATATTACACCAGATGTTTTCTAATAAAGTGAAACTAGCAGCGGGCTAAAATAAAGATTACCCCCTTTCCCCTACTATCTAACTGGTCCAACGAACTGACCAATAAATGAGTTCCAGTATAAATTAAATTGACGACAATTTTTCCTCTGTCATAATATCCACCAATTTTCTAAATCCATTTTAACAATGTATGTAATCCAGTAGGTTAGATTCTATATTTCAATTTTGTTGCAAATTTTATTTTTTTAATTTGATCTTTATTTTGTGTATAACATGAATGATAAACTAATTTTATGGTATTAATTAATATAAATTATTTTGCCTGATATTGCATCTGGACCAAAAAGAACCTTTTTTTTTAAAAAACGAATTGTAGATATTTATTTCAGGTTAGGTTAGGTCAAGCAAAGGTTAGGTAAACCCCTGATAGATAGTATCTTGTAAGGTTAGGAACCCGTATGGTTAGAGCCTCCGGCATGGACAGAAAATGTAAAAAGTTTCAGTAAACAAGATAGAATGATTGCCCCATTCCCCCCTACACTCATAGCCTCTAGAGGCCACTGGGGTGCGTATCCGCTAGTAATGAATGTTTCAGCACACCTTTGTCTTACAAAAAAGTCCCATTATCTCATCTTATACGATAAAGTTTGTATGAAAAATGATTAATATGTAGTAGTAAGAATAAAGGTTTAGAATAGAAGCTTGCAATAAAGTATATTTGTTACAGTTTCCTTTTGGGTTCAGTTGGAAAATATTTCGGACAAAAATTCGACTGAAGTTACATGCCAAACATATTTAAACTGCTGGCAAATATATGTTTTCTAAACTTTTTAAAAATCATTATGTCGCATAACACGTTGCTGGAAGATGATAGGTTCAAATCATGGCACAACATCGCACATATTTTAATATGTTAAAATGGTTCCTACTGCTGCTATACCCAGAATAGGCGGAATGCCTTTGGCTAAAATCAGGCGCATTTCCATGCACATTAAGGACTTCTATACAAAAACCAACAAGCGAATATTGCTTGATTCACTTCTACAAGAGATGCGATTGATAATGAGTATTATTTACTTGAAATATGTTTTGGAATAATAAAGTAAACTTTTTCCTTTTAAATAATATATCCATCCTCTATAGATTACTTCCTACAAATGAAATGGAGGATTTTTTGTGGACCAATTTTATGTGAATGGAACCTACATACATAACATAAGGTATATATCTACGTAGTAAAAGAAAGAATACGCTGTTTCTACAATATTCATATTATTTTATATCTAGGGCTTGTTATATAATACACAATGATAATTGATTTAGAACATACGTGGATGAATTGTCGTCAATGTTACTTTGGATATAATTTTGAAGATATGTCATTTTGACTTTAGCCAAGCATTAAATTATTAGTCTTCTTCAATGTCCAATATAGGATTAACAGGATGTTACCTCATAGGTTTACGGTAAGGGTTTATAACTATTTTGGAGGGTACCTACTTTACCCACATTTCCGTCCAAGAGAAATCACTATTAAAAAATTCACAGGTCATTTTTTAGTTATTTTACATTTTATTTAAAGTTTTATTCCTATAATAGTTTTTAATAAGATTTTTGAACTTTATTTTTGTGATTCTTCAACGGGACGGAAAATAAGCAAGGTGTATTTAAGTTTAATATAGATTTGATAGATTTATTTAGCTTTCATTTCATCATGCTATTTTTTCTACCTTATTTGCTGTTCTGAAGTAACTCCAAAAGTGGTAGAAGTGAAAAATGAACCAAATCAATGTTTTCAAACTTTCAATGGAAAAACTGATATCATGCTATGCAACAAAAATAAATTAAGTTGCCAAAAAATATTACCATTACCTCGTCTGTCTGTTTGTCTGTCTGTTTGTCTGTCTGTTTGTCTGTCTGTTTGTCTGTCTGTGTGTCTGTCTGTGTGTCTGTCTGTTTGTCTGTCTGTCTGTCTGTTTTTCCTTCTGTTTGTCTGTCTGTTGTAAGATAGAAATATAATTTTCTTAAGATTTATCAACTTTTATCTTTCTTTAGCTATTAGATTAAAATGACTGGTATGTAAAAACATTTGTAAAAGTTTGTGTATATTCTTGTACAGATTTTATATCTTTCCTTTCCTTACTCTTATCATGCATACTTTATTTCAACTATACTCGTCTCACATACATGCATAATGTAACTGGACAAAGTGTCTCAAAAAATAAGCCTTGTTACGTCATAAAAATAAGGGATTATCAATATCTTTTTAGGGGTTTTCTTTCCCACTTCTCCTCTCATCTCCCTCATTTTTATGACGTTTCATGGCTGATGTTTGTAGCACTTTGTCCAGCTACATGCATAATCATATACTACTATTTATATTAAATATTCATTACTACAAAGTACATATTGCCTTTTTATGTGTAAAATAAGAAACATTAGTCATAGTTTAAATGCTAAAATTTAAATACCTCACCTCTTTCCCTTTTTATTATGCAAAATTACCCCCCCCCACTCGTTCCTTACCTCCACTGCAAGAAAAAAATCATCTTTTGTTTTTAATAAACAGTATAGAATTTATGCTCATTAAAGCATCATGTATTTTTATTTATCTAACTGAAGATTGTTCTTGACATGAAACACTGTGTATTGGACTTATCAAATAAAAATTACATGTTTAATTAAACTGTGTTGATCACTCTATGGTACTTTATATAATAGGATATTTTCCCCATTCAGTTTAGGACGCCTTAAACGGGCCGTACGTAACACATAGATCTCTTCATTAATCTATGCATGGTCATTCCTGTAGTAGTTCGGTACGATTATGAATGTGTACCAACTATCGTTATTAGAAAGTCCGCCGTGCGACCATTGATACATGCTGATTTAAATTTTTTTTGGCAACGACATATTCTATGCTATAATTATCCTATTTATCTTTTTTTTATAATGATGCCTAGGACAACAAAGTGACTTATAAGTGAGGCATCTCTGGTTGATTTTAGAGCTTCGCTTTTATAATAATTATAATTCCTGTTCAGCATATAAGAATTTTGACCAACTGAGGATTTTTTCAAACATAATGATAAATAATCTATTTACAGGTTTAGGTACTTGGAAGTCTAAATGAATATTCGATATTTAGACCTAATTATCGTTTAAGAAATACTATATATGTAAAATTCTTCTGGAAATTATCATTGAAGAAAATAAGAAAAATATAACACCGCTTTTTCCAGTTCCAAATCTATCTAAATCATGACATTTAAATTGGCAGTAATCATAGTGTTCTAAGTTTTCAGTATTGTAGCTTATTGTTACAGGAATCTTATTAGATAGGAGGAATGCGTTGCTTAAAGCGAGCGGACAAATTGAATAGTAGATAAGTCTCAATTCTTTTAAAAGGAAGTTTTAGGAAATAAATGACAAGAAATAAGTTTTAATATTGTAACAATATAGTTTCCTCTATAATATACATCAGAGAGAAGAGAGTAGTAACCTTATAGTTTAATATGATAATAATATAGTTTCCTCTATAATATACATCAGAGAGAAGGGAGTAGCAACCTTATAGTTTAATATGGTAACAATATAGTTTCCTCTATAATATACATCAGAGAGAAGGGAGTAGTAACCTTATATTTTAATATGGTAATAATATAATTTTCTCTATAATATACATCAGAGAGAAGGGAGTAGTAACCTTATAGTTTAATATAGTAACAATATAGTTTCCTCTATAATATACATCAGAGAGAAGAGAGTAGTAACCTTATAGTTTAATATGGTAATAATATAGTTTCCTCTATAATATACATCAGAGAGAAGGGAGTAGTAACCTTATAGTTTAATATGGTAATAATATAGTTTCCTCTATAATATACATCAGAGAGAAGGGAGTAGTAACCTTATATTTTAATATGGTAATAATATAATTTTCTCTATAATATACATCAGAGAGAAGGGAGTAGTAACCTTATAGTTTAATATGGTAATAATATAGTTTCCTCTATAATATACATCAGAGAGAAGGGAGTAGTAACCTTATTGTAATAAGTCGCTAATAAATGATAACAAAATTATCTTTCTCTTAGTTATATTTTCAATGTTCACATTCAACAGTAACAATCCAACTCATCAAATACAAAAATTAATAATCCTAAATCACATTTGACAAGTGTGGTTTAAATTTTAGATTAACGTCATAAAATTATATATTTTGTCCAAATTAAAACAATTTTTCTACAATTTCATTGCTTGAATTTATTTAAATTTTACTTTTTTATCAGAAAAGTGTCACAGTCTGCCCCCACAAAGCTTAAAAATTCATCTAATCAGGAAAAACAAAATTTCAATTAGACTGTTTGATAAAAAATTTTAATTTTTCTGAACAAAATTGAATATTTGAATATATAAAAAAATTGTACTTTTTAATTGTTTTACTTAAAAATAAAGATTTAAAAACATACTGTAGTTTTGCTTATTTTTTCAATGAAAAAAGAATAAAAAAAACAAATTACAGCTTTCATTCAGAACTTAGAATAGTAATAATATTTAGACATATTTGGAAAAATTATAATTACAATATTATTCAGGGATTCAGCTTTTAATTATGAAGATGTTCTTGTTTTTGTAGGCACTCCTGGTGGCATCTGTTGTTATATAGTGTTCTATACTTCATCAGCTCCTGATGGTTCCAGTTTCATTGTGTTTATTTCTCTTTATTTCCAGGGATGAATGGATATTTCATGGTGCCTCAGCAGATTAATGGATTTTTCTGCTTCTATTGGTCGAACTCGTACCCGGATCGACGTTGTTGACTCATCATTGGTCAGGTAACATAAGTGATTTCCCTTTAATTTGCATTTAATAATATTTCCAAACGCTATTAAAAAGAATTTTCTAAAGTTCTAAATTGCTATCAAAAGACAAAAAACATTTTTAATTTGCTATTCATAATATTCAAATGATTAAAAGGAAAAAAATTTCTTCTGTAATTTTACTTTTCAACAAAAATTTTTTGTTTACTTTTTACTTTTAATAAAATTTTAACTGAAACTTTCCGAGGAGACTTCAACATAATTGTAAAAATTTCTTTAAATAATAAAATTTTCTATTTTTTAAAAAGGAAATAAAACCACAACTTTTACATTAGAACATTTACAATAAGAGATTAAACATAGAAATCACTTGACTATTCCTTTATCCTGTTTAGTTTGAGTTTCTTGATTTCAGGTTTTTGTTGATACCAGTTTCAACCCAATTTTCTGTAATATATTTAATCATTAGTTTTACCGTTTCCAGTGATCTATATACATCTACTAGAAACTATCATTTTAATCTCTAATCTTTTATTTTTCTTGATAAATTTATTTTAATTATCTTTTAAACTTTCAATAACTTTGTATAGTCTATCATAAATATTCCAAGAAAAGTAATATCTTTTTAATAATTTTTATAGATATTTTCTAAAATGAGTTGTAGTAATACCATTTACCTTCAGTTTAACAAACTTATGTCTGTGTTTACCGTGGCACAAGCATTTAAATTTCTACTGAATGAGCCGTTCAGCGCCATTTTGTTTTTATCAGGATCCGTTGACGTATCCTTGGACACCCTAAAAGTAACAGAATTTTACTTTAATGAATTTTTTCAACTGTTATTTAATTCTATACATCTTTAAATTAATTATCTTTCTCAAATTTACCTTAGTTTATTATTGGTTTTATTTCTTTTATTTCATAAACATTTTTACCAATAATGCTGTATTGTTTTAAAATTTTCTTTAGGCATTTTCTATCTTAAATTTTATTTATCTTTTAAAATTTTCTTTAACCATTTTATCTTTTTGTTTAAATTATCTTTTTAAATTTTTCTTCAAATATTTCTTTAAATATTATCGTTTTATAAAATTTCATAAGTTGAAACCTTAAATATTTCACAAATTTACCATTTTAAAGTTTCATTAAATTTGAAACCTTAAATATATCTTTAATAGCATATGATAAGTATCTTTTTGAGGTTTAAACCTTAAGATATGGATGATATATGGAGGATTTAAGGTTTAAACCTTAAAATTATCGTAGAAAAAACATTAAACTATGGTATGGCATTAATTATATGACAATTTATGAGTAAAAGGATTTGACGAGTATTTAATAATCACAGGAAATTTGAGTATTTAATATTATCTTTGAGCATTTAGTTTCCAATATCACTAAAAATGAGAATTTTAAGTATCATAAGCGTAAGAATATATTTGATATAATGTGTGAAATTTATATTTGAAGAAAAATTTTCTTTTAAGGATGGAACCCTGATTACAACTCTGTGCACGCAATTTCTTCGCTACTTGCTTGTCTGTTACTCCATAATAATGGTTTTACTGGTGACTTCATATGAATCCCATACAAAATTACCCCTTTTAAAATGAATTTACCATTTTTACTTTCATTTTAAAAGTATTATTACCCTTCACCTCATAAGGGTAATCTTTTTAGAATTACTTTTAACATATAATTCATAATTCTAAAAAGCTTCGAATTAATGGTTACCGTAAATTAATTAATTCAAAGAATTTTTGCTATGGTTTAATAATGATATTTCTGAACGTTTAACTATACTTTGTTCAATTGAGGGATATCTTTATTATAGTGTTCTAATAGATTTTACTCAATTCTCTATTCACTAGCCCATAGACTTTTATATTTTTTTCTGTAAGAAGCGTGCCACTGACAAAAACCCGTCTGCTCAAGAAGAAATTAGGTAATAATTTTTACCTCATATCTTTATTCCTGTCTCTTTCTCTATCTCTTGCTTGCTCCATTTTCTTCTGAAATTTCACATATATTATTAACTGTATTATAATTTTAATTTATTTCTTATTTTAAATAAATTAAAACCAAGAATTCTTGTTTACTATAACTGAGATCATTAATTATTTTAACTTGAGATTTGTTTCATATAAGAGTATTTCTAACTAACTAATGTCATACCAGCTGCTTTACTTTAGTTTGATAGTTTTTTGTCCAGTTCTAAAAAGATGTTTTATTTAAAAGAACAGTCTTATGTTTGTTTAAAAAGATGTTTTATTTAAAAAAACCGTCTTATGTTTGTTTTTCTAAAGTTTTTTTCCTTGTTTATTATTTCTATTTAAAACAGATTTTTTATATTTCTTTTGTTATTTTTGATTAATAATTTATTTAATAATTTCTCAACAATATTTATTTCAATTTGATATATTAACAGACCGAGTGTCCCTTTTTTAAAGCATAATTTATAAAAGGACAGTCTCTTTTTTCTTTTGACTTTCTAACTTTATTTTTAACTTTATTTCAACAATTTTTTATAACCTAAGTTATCTTTTATCATATTTCATAAACCACATTATCTTTTACAAGTCTTTCATTTTTATAATTTAATAACCCAAGTTATCTTTTATCATATTTCATAAACCACATTATCTTTTATGAAGAATAATTTACAAGTCTTTTATTTTTATATTTTTTATCTTATAAATTTTCCTTTGTAAGTGTCCCTTTAAAAAGGTAGTTTATAAAAGGACATTCTTTTATTTAATGTTTTCTTAAATAATCATTTTAATATGTCACCTCTGTTACAATGTATAATTCCGGGGGGGGGGGGGGGATGTGGTGTAGTTTTGTTTATTTGGTGTTTATAACTCTGACACTTTATCTTTTTTCCCTCCATCTTTAATTTTTTCAGTATGTTGGGGGGGGGGGTTGTGGTGTTGTGTGTGTAATGTTTGACCCTTTATCTTTACCTGACCGTTTTTATTCATAGTGTATAGGACACTCCATTTTTTAAACACGTTTATATTAAAACTATCTTAATGTTTCTCATGGATAATTTTTCTCATTTCCACTAACATTTTTCTTCACATAAGTGAATATTTAAAATTTTATTTATCTTAATAAAAATTTTCCAATAAAACACACTATGGTTTTTTCCTTTTTAACTAATATTTTTTACTCACAGAAGTAAATATCTAAAATTTTATCTTCTCTAATCTTTTTAAAAGTTAACGATTATCTTTCTTTAATTAACAAATGATTGTTGATGTATACATTTTGAAAATATACATTTACATTTTAATTTAAACTATCATTAGGTTAGATTTTTTAATGATCAGCAATTATTTCATGTCTCCTATTTCAAATCTATAATAAGTTACTTTACACATTTAAAATACAATTTTTGTTTATTTAATCATTTTTATGTTTATGAAAGTTTATTTAATCATTTTATTTTTATATGACCTCAAAACTTTTTAAATTTTTATGAATCATATACCTTTTTGAGTGTTTATTTTATCATTTTATTTTTATATGACCTCAAAACTTTTCAAATTTCTATGAATCATATACATTTTCAAGTGTTTTTATTAAACATTTTATTAACTAGTGTACACTTTTTATTTAATTACCCTTAATTAGTGTGATTAGGTCTATTTTACAGGTGTCCTTTTTTACGGTTTTATGGCTATCATTTTTAAGTATCAACACCTAATTATATAGTATATTCAATTTCCTAATTTTTCTTTTTAAATATACATTGATTTTTCAAAAATATCAATAAATAGTACCATTATTCTTTGTTTATCATAGAAATTATCATTTTGAAGATTTCATTATTTCTTATCATTTTTCCAACCAATGTTAGGCCAGTAAAAATATCAATAAATAGTACCATTATTCTTTGTTTATCAAAGAAATTATCATTTTGAAGCTTTCATTATTTTTTTTCATTTTTCCAACCAATGTTAGGCCAGTAAAAATATCAATAAATAGTACCATTATTCTTTGTTTATCAAAGAAATTATCATTTTGAAGATTTCATTATTTTTTATCATTTTTCCAACCAATGTTAGGCCAGTAAACACAGACTTTTTAATTTCTCAAAATTATCTTCAATATTATTATGGAAATTTATCTTATTTTACATTTGTAAACAAGAACATGTTTCTTCATTATAGGGTTTTATTATGAACAAATCTAATATATCTATTGATTTGGTTCTTGTTGAGAAGAATGAAATCATGAAGTGTATCAGCACTAAGATTTTTACCTTAGCTTCTTCTAATCTTAATATTGACAGTAAATCTTCTGGCAAATACTTTCTCATTTGAGAATGTATTTTTCTCTCTTTTTCACTAGCAGACATAATATTAGGAGGCAAATTATTTATTTTTCTTCTATATTCATCATAAATATCTTCTATGTTTCTCTTGGATGTTTTAAATGTTTCAAGCATATAATCAATGTTATGATTATCTATACGTCCATTATTAACAATATCACTGACAATGTTCAAATAATCTTTGCTAGTCAATTTTGCTGGGTTTATATTTTTGCATTCAATTCTATCTTTAGTGTCTCTTGGGAGAGAATTGTGAAAGACCGCATTGAATTCATACTGGGAAAATCCATCGAAATCAAATTCACAGAATTGGTCGATATAATCGATCAATCCTACATTTTTCAGTGAGAGGAGTTGATTTTTTATAATTTTTAATTTATCACTAACTTTTTCAACATTGTAATATCTTAAACTTGTATCTACAAATCTAGGTGTGAAATCTTCAGAATTGTAATACTTTGATGAATTAAATTTATTTTCTAATGTTTGTATCTTACCAATTTTTGATAATTGTTTAATAACATTTTCTTTCATTTTTCGTTTTTCTGCTTGATTTGATACTAAATATTCCTCTAATAAGTCTACCACCTCTGCTGCATGGGTCAGCGAGAGTCCCGCAGGGCTAGTGTCTCTGTTCTCAGAAGATCTATATACTGTCTTAGCTTCAAATTTTTCACCTCTAGCTGGTTTTTGTTTTAAATATTTTATTTCTATATTTAAATTATCAATTTTCTTTTGCAAATCATCCATATGCTTTTTATTTAAATAAGAGTCTCTATTTTCCTGAACATTATCTTTTCTGTATTGTCTAGAATTTTGTTCAAAGTTTCTCTCATTTCTTTCAAAATGTCTTTCATTTCTTGGATATCTTTGTTCTTGTTTGTAATTAAAACCTCTATAATCACCCCACTGATTTTGATATTGATTATTTTCAGAGTCATTTGTGTTAAAATTTTCTCTATCAAAATTAAATTGATTAGAATTATCTTTATGTTGATTAAAATTATTTCTTTCAAAGTTCATTTCTCTATCCCTTTCATCCCTTAAATTTCCAAGTGAAATATCATCATTAAACTCTGTAAAATCATCGTTTGTCATATAACTTTCTGCCTCTCTATTACGTAATAAATCCATTGTCTCTTTATTGAAATCTGCTTGATTTTTACGTACACCCTTGTAATCTTCTCCATTTAAATTTTCCAAGTTATCTTTATATCTTTGTAGCCTTTCTAAATATTTTTCCTTATTTTTCAGAATCCAATTACTAAACTTTCTTCTTCTGGCACCAGCAAAATAAGGATCATTTTGTTGTTCTGTGTCCGACATCTTTTATCTTCTTTATCTTTATTTGTAAGAAAAAGTTTTTTTACGGTGTATTATAAAATAAAATTTGGTTACCGTTGGAAGTTTTTATTTTAATTAATATCTTTTTATTTTTATCTTACCAAATTATATAAATCAGGAACAATTTTCTTGGCAGAGAATATCTTTACTTCAGATTTTGATGAAATCTGAACAGGAACAATGTATTTTTGATGATTTTCCAGATTAATCAGGTAGAGTTATCTTTTAAAATTATCTTTACCAATTTTCCAGGTTTTGATGAAATCTGAACAGGAACAATGTATTTTTGATGATTTTCCAGATTAATCAGGTAGAGTTATCTTTTAAAATTATCTTTACCAATTTTCCAGATTAACAAGTAGAGTTTATCTTATTAAAATTTATCAATTTTTCAGATTAACACGTAGAGTTATCTTTTAAAATTATCATTAACCTAAAAAAGAAATTTACAATGTTTGTTTGAACCTAATTCTTATAATATTTATAGAACCAAGACTAATTTGACAGCTTCGAATTTTTTCAATCCAATGTTGTCCTCTAATTTCAGTACATAGAATTTTTAATTTCCATAAACCGAAAATATTCAAGCAAAATTTTATCATTTAATCACTTTAACAATAATCTTAGTAAATTTTTATTTTACTAAAATATTTTTATCCAAGTTATATATCTTTTAAATTAATTTTATTAGTTTTATAAATTGAACTATTCTTTTGTGTTCAATATACAAGACTTTTATTTTATCTTTTTTAATTATCTTTATATTTAGTTTTATAATTTGGACTTTTCTTTTGTGTCCAATATACAAAACTATAATTTTATTTTTCTTAACAATTTTTAAAATGTTAGGTAATTAAAAATTTTCCAACTTCCCAACTTTTTAATATCATATAATAAAAGACATATAATTCCAGTGTATGTCCGGTGTATGTTGAAAATTTTAATATTTTTACACTTTTTATAACGTATATTTTTAAACCTTATTCCGAATCAGAATGATAGATATTATCAATTTGACTATTTCCAACTATTATCGTTCCTCCTAAATATCTTCTAAACTCTAAACCTTAGAACGTAGTGTAGCATAAATTTATCTTTGTTGCCTCTATTTTTAGTAGACAAACTTTATTTGTACTATCTTTTTGTCCTTATCAGACAAAGTTTTCTAAATTATCTTAAAATTATCTTTTTTATACAAAAACTTTTACAAATTATCTTTTTGTCCCTAATTCTAGTAGACAAATTATCTTTTTTTTTTTTTTTTTTTTTTTTTTTTTTTTTTAAAAAAAAAAAGGAATTAGATTTTATTCACAAACAATTAAATATCTTTTCACATTTATCTTTATTTGAAATTATATCTTAGATTTACTTTAATTAAAAGTTACCATTTATCTGACTAAAAAAAAAATTTTGAAAAAAAAACAAAAATTTTCCAAGTCCAAAAAAAATTTTCCTTGATTCTTGACCGATGGGTTTGCCAATCTGTAATAAGTCGCTAATAAATGATAACAAAATTATCTTTCTCTTAGTTATATTTTCAATGTTCACATTCAACAGTAACAATCCAACTCATCAAATACAAAAATTAATAATCCTAAATCACATTTGACAAGTGTGGTTTAAATTTTAGATTGACGTCATAAAATTATATATTTTGTCCAAATTAAAACAATTTTTCTACAATTTCATTGCTTGAATTTATTTAAATTTTACTTTTTTATCAGAAAAGTGTCACATTATAGTTTAATATGATAATAATATAGTTTCCTCTATAATATACATCAGAGAGAAGGGAGTAGTTATCTTATAGTTTAATATGGTAATAATATAGTTTCCTCTATAATATACATCAGAGAGAAGGGAGTAGTAACCTTATAATTGAATATGGTAACAATACAGTTTCCTCTATAATATACCTCAGAGAGAAGAGAGTAGAAACCTTATAGTTTAATATGGTAATAATATAGTTTCCTCTATAATATACATCAGAGAGAAGGGAGTAGTAACCTTATAGTTTAATATGGTAATAATATAGTTTACTCTATAATATACATCACAGAGAAGGGAGTAGCAACATTATAGTTTAATATGGTAATAATATAGTTTCCTCTATAATATACATTAGAGAGAAGGGAGTAGTTATCTTATAGTTTAATATGATAATAATATAGTTTCCTCTATAATATACATCAGAGAGAAGGGAGTAGTAACCTTATAGTTTAATATGGTAATAATATAGTTTCCTCACCAGAGAAAAGGGAGTAGCAACAACCTTTTAGTTTAATATGGTAATGATATAGTTTCCTCTATAATATACATCAGAGAGAAGGGAGTAGTAACCTTATAGTTTAATATGATAATAATATAGTTTCCTCTATAATATACATCAGAGAGAAGGGAGTAGTAACCTTATAGTTTAATATGATAATAATATAGTTTCCTCTATAATATACATCAGAGAGAAGAGAGTAGTAACCTTATAGTTTAATATGATAATAATATAATTTCCTCTATAATATACATCAGAGAGAAGGGAGTAGCAACCTTATATTTTAATATGGTAATAATATAGTTTCCTCTATAATATACATCAGAGAGAAGGGAGTAGTAACCTTATATTTTAATATGGTAATAATATAGTTTCCTCTATAATATACATCAGAGAGAAGGGAGTAGTAACCTTATATCTTAATATGGTAATAATATAATTTTCTCTATAATATACATCAGAGAGAAGAGAGTAGTAACCTTATAGTTTAATATGATAATAATATAGTTTCCTCTATAATATACATCAGAGAGAAGAGAGTATCAACAAGGTAGCTAAACAATTTTGCAATACATATAACTTTGAATATCCCTTCTGATTGATTTACTAACCAACTCCACACTAAATATGTATCTTGTAAATTAGGGTTTTCACAGATATAAATACAACATAGATAGAAATACAACAAGACCAAAACGGTCATACATTTATGATTTAATTTATTTAGATTTAATATGCTTTATATTGATATATTACATTTTTAGAGAGAACGAGAGAGGGTTTAACTGTACAATTTTTAAAAAACCTATAAAATAGTAAATTCATTCTATCTCTGCCATAAATAGAATATAAGCTAAAATCACTATTTTTTCTATAATTAATTTTCTCCTCGTCCTTACTTTAAAATCGACTGACACTAGTAAATAATCAAAAGTTATAGTTTAATTATTTATTTGGTTTTATAATTTTTTAAAGACAACATATACATTTAAAACACGATGTATACAATTATAACAGTTACAAAAGTAATCAAAAGTAATTAAAAGTAACTTTCTTTCCTGAATAATTTCTATTTCATTTTTCGGATCTACTGCAGTTCACGATAAAATATTGCTGGTAACGAATATTGCAAAAAATCTATGAATTTTAAAGGCTGCTAGCTGCCAAACGGCTAAACGTACAAATCATACCCGCACACCATTTTAAGCGGTATAAGAAGGCCTACAAATAATCTGAAATAGCCAAGATCCAATGATGCACAGGGAAGCTTTACTGAAGAAAAAACGCGTAAAATAGGCCTTTTTCGCTCATTCTCTGCACTGCAAGATAATTATGCATTATTGATTTGTGGCTATTCCAGATTATTTGTAGGCCTTCTTATGTCGCTTAAAACAGTGTGCGGGCATGATCTGTACGTTCAGCCGTTAGGCAGCTAGCAGCCTTTAAAATTCATAGATTTTTGGCAATATTCGTTACCAGCAATATTTTACCGTGAACTGGAGTAGATCCCATTTTTCTTCTAGTTCTTTTCTCTGCTACTCTTATGCCAGCTTTATCACTAATGGACGTTATCGCTCTTGTTTTTTTCTTAATTGTTTCATCCCTAATTTTAGAAAAGCGCATCCTTTCATTAAAAGTTTTGACACTTTGAAAATAATTCTTCCCTGTTCTGGTCCTGCATAATGGATGTATTATTACCCGGATCTTACAACAGATTTTCATGTACTCTAATAAAATTAAAACTCAAAGCAGCTAACAGGAGAATTACTTGAATCTTTGTATATTATTGTATCACAAATAGTTACTATATTTGTTAGTTCCAATTTATTTCATGCTCAAATAATGACAATATGAAACTTAAATTGACTTGTGATCTGCTTACCTCAACTAATAAATCTTATAAGAAAACTTGACAGAAAATATATCTTAAAAATTTAAATATGTTATATTCATATTCATGTTTTTAATTATTTTTAAGAAAGACGAATGAATATTTTGTAATCATCAGTAAATTCTAATCTTAACAATGATTTCAGAAAATCTTCAAATGTATTTTCTTGAATTAAAACTGTTGTTATCACCGTTTATATAACTATTTAGTAAATCTTTCCTTGTAATAAAGTAGCTTCTCATTGGTTCCGGGACGGTTTTTAACTATTTTGGGGGAGTGTAACACCACCCTCCCAAAAGAAATCGACAAAAATAAAAAAACGCCGCCCTGCGGTCATTTTTGCAATTAGCTCAAAACATAACTAACACCATCTATCGGCGAAAAAAATATTTTTGGTAAATAGCTGATTCTAAAATAGATTGAAAAGAAACAATTTTACGTGTCCCTGGAGGCCTCTTTGGGCGAAGCCACTAGTTATAAATACTACATATATTTACTCTAGCAAAACCATTTTTATGACAAACTGTGTTCATAACAATACTTCTGTGTATTTTATAGTTATACCTGGATTTATATTTTTATTCCTATTCATAGATAATTTATAGATGTAAGTATGTGACGAATTTTATTCGGTTAAAATAAAAAAAAAGTTTATTTTTATCATATAGTTAAATTGATCTTTTTAAGACAATTTCTAATTGTATTTTTTAGGTATAGTCCCTTTCGGGCAGCGCCTCTTAAGGGGCGATTCGAAGTATTTTAACAATAGCCTTTTTCCTAATTCTAGCTCCTGCGGGGGGCTCTAACCTAAAATAACATCTCTAAGCTACTATGAAAATATGACGAATCGCCCCTTAAGTTGCGTTGCCACGAAAGGGACTATAACATAGACGTCCAAGGAGGGGGGAGGGGTAATGGGGCAATTACCCCCCCCCCCATTTAAAATTTACCCCAACCATTTAGGAGGGGGTAATTACCCCCCCCCCCCCAAAAAATAACAAAACTCTAACAAAAAAAATTTTTGCGCGCTTCGCGCGCATTTTTAATACTAAATATTTAATAAAATTTAAATTACCCCTGCCAACAGATTTCAGAGGGGGTAATTACCCTCCCAAGCAAATTTTACCCCCGGGGTAAAATTTTTTTTTGAGGGGGGGTTAAAAAATTTGCGGCGCGCTTCGCGCGCCATTTTACCGCCCCCAAAAGCCAATTACCCACCCCCTTAAAAATATTTTTTTAACCCCCCCCCCCAAAAAAAAAGCTTGGACGTCTATGGACTATACCCTAATTTTTTCTTGGGGTTGATCTAATCTGTCTCATTAAATAGTCTAAAACCCGAAGCATATTTAAACTTACAAGTAAATACCAATAGACAGATTATTTATCAATTTTTGAACAAGTAGCATCCATACTAGACGTCCAAGGGGGGGGGGGGGGGCGGGGCTGTGGGGGCTGGGTGTAAAGTTCAGGGGTGTTTAAAATTTTAACCCCCAAATTTTAAATTTACACCCCTCAAAATTTTAAAAAAACATTAGATTACCCCTCTCAAACCTTTGAAACCCCTAATTGTACCCCTCTCAAAATAAAAAGCTTGGGCGTCTCTGGTAGCATCATAGAAAGGCGCATCACTAAGAATTTTACACAAGGATTGTATTCAGTTTATTAGTTAAAAATTTTGCGGCTGTGCCTTACCAGGAGAAAGATGTAGCCAACAAGCGAAATAAATCTAAAATAGTATTTGGGGGGGGGGGGGCATATAAAAGATTTTCAATATTAATATGTGTTGCCCCCCAAACGACAGCTAAAAATCACGGATAGGTTTCGTGATTTTTATCGAATTAATTTCGTTGTTGGTATATGCTAGTTTCTGAAGCTTATTGAGTCGATTAGTAAGCTGTGCCTAGTAAATATAGTAAATAAAAGAAATTGATAATATTGGCATATCTCTATTTAACCTGAAGATTTTGAATTTATTAAATCCTTTATGTAAATACAAAGTTGGGTATGTAAGTTAGATTCATGGGGATTTATGTTAAAACCAATGGATTGATTAATTAAACTATCGTTACGGCTTCTAAACCAATTAATATCCAATGGGCTAGAATAGTTTCACAACAATACTAGAAAATTATGTATTGCATCGTATTACAGACAATTTTGCACGAATATTAAAATGAAACATGAAAATAATATTAGTTTTATTACCCTGGGGCCTTTAGCCCCTCAGGGCTAACAAGCTGGTTTTTCTAATTTAACCCATTAGTGCCGAGCGCCACTTTTATGGGCCGATCAAGCTGAAAATCTCAGGGAAGCTTTATAATGGTAAAAACGGAAAACATATTTTTTTGTTTTGCTCTAGTGGCGTGCACAGGAAAGTTGCAAAAAACCCGGTTTGGCACGGCCATAAATGCACAACGGGCATTTTGACCCGTTTTGGGCAGTTACCCCGGGCATTAAAACCCAGTTTTGAAGTAAAAACCCGGTTTTTTCAACAACAAAGATGAAAAATGTAATTTTTGAACGCCTAAAGTGAGGTGAACACTTTTTAGAACTTTGATACGATCCGTAATTGAAAACTACACAACCTCATGTAATCTATAGAGCTACAAGTAATATACTAAGCGATTTATATCCAATTTAGTGTTTCGGCTAAAGGTGCCGCCGTTTTCGGTTAAAAAACCTGTTTCTTGAAGTTTTAAAACACACACACTACAAAAAAAGAACATATAAAAATTGGGTAATACATATCAGAAAACGAGCATAAGAATATTGGGTGACAAATGTAGAGATTACTAGGGTTATTAGGGTGGCTTTAACCCTTACCAATGACGTAAACTGTTATTTTTATTGGTTGAAAAGTCAAAACCGGGTAATAAAACCAAAGCCGAGCAGGGTTTTAAAACTGTCGGGTATTTATGGCCATGCCGAACCGGGTCATAATAGGGCGTAAAAAAAAAGATAAAAAAATCAAATAAAAAAAAATAATTTGAATAAAACAAATTCACAAATAGATGTACTTGTCAATAAACATTAGATTTCACGAAAAAAATCAGCAACTTTACTATAAAAACAAAAAAGTTAGAAGGGGTATTTTGAATTCACCAAAATTTTCGTGGTTTTCAAATTTTGTTGAGCTATACCAGCAAACGGAAGTAAGCAAAACTGCCTGCTCCAGGGGGAAACGAAAACCAGGGTAGTAGAGGGGGGATTCATACTGAGAATGATGCAATTTGAAGACTGGAAACCGGTTTTTTTTAACATTTTCTGGAACTGGGTTTTAATACCCAGTTTGTCACTAATGGGTTAAATAAAAAAAAAATATAAGTTAGTTTCAGGGGGTGGGGGTGGGGGGTAATCCATTCTCACCTCCGTCATAGTGGAGTTACTAATTCAGTGTATTGTTTGATTTAATGTACTACGGACTGTGTTTATTGTTAAAGTAATTGAAAGGTTTATAACTATTTAATGGGAAGGGTACCATCATCCTTACAAGAGAAATTGCCTCTAGAATAGTTATTTCTCGCATCATATTATAAACAGCTTTCCGCGGATATAGAATGTACAATTATAAGATTAAAACCATTTTTTTAGCCCCGAGATGCAGAAGGCATGGGCTAAAAAAAACTGGTTTTAATCTTATGATTGTACATTTCTATATTTGTAGAAAACTAAATGTAATACGATGCTAGACATAGTTTTTTCGTATGGAAGAGAACTATCCACCGGATTCGAATGAATATGAGAAAAAGTATTCCCAATATAAAAAATACTTTACTTTTTCTTTTCAAACTAAAATTGAAAGTAGAGGGTCGACTTAACCCTTCCCCATTCCCTCCAGTGTCCCAAGTGGCTTCTACAGGCGTAACCTCTATACATACACGATATTCACTTAGCAACCTAACTTTAATATATACAATACAAGTATTAGGCTATAAAAGTTTTCCGGAATTTTAATAAATATAATAGATTTGAAATCTGCATAAAATTTTAAGGAATTTTTATAAAATTCGTTTTTTGTATAATTCTTTATCTATAAGCGCAAATACAAATTAAGTTAAATAATTTTGACATCTGTGATTGGTGGATTGAAAACTATCTGCGCTCTGATTGGAGAAGCTTAAGTGACGTACATCATTCAACCAATTAGAGCGCAGGTAGTTTCCAATCCACCTATCCTATTGGTCAAAATTTATTAACTAAAATTGGATTTGCGCTTTTAAATAATGAATTATATAAAAAACGAATTTTATAAAAAATCCTTAAAATTTTATGCAGATTTCAAATCTATTATATTTATTAAAATTCCGGAAAACTTTTATAGCCTAACAAGTATTCAAAAACACAAGACTACAATAACAAAAACATATAAACACAAAACAAATGTAATATACAAAATCATATCATATAATACATAATATTTGAATTATTCGCATTGTATTATAGATTTTATACCTATGGCTAGCTATCTTCATGGATAAGCTGCGCATTTATTTAAGTACTTGCAGAATGAACGTAATACACGTATTAATCAGATACCTTTAACAGGTTAGATAGACATCCGGTTGATCTTTCAAGTGAAATTATAGAGTTGCCTTGCTAATTTGCATTTTGCATTTGCATAATAAAACTGTTAATCATTTTAGGATTTTCATTTTATCATTCATGGAAAATTGTCTGTAATAGGATGCTATACATGCTTTTTCAGTATGGATGAGAAATGGTTCTAATCCAGCGAATATTAATCGGTTTCAAGGCCATACTTGAAAACAAGTTTGTATTAATTGTCAACTACAAATATCGACATGTAAAAATTCTTTATCAAAACGTTTGGGTATAGTCCCTTTCGTGGCAACGCTCCTTGAGGGGCGATTCTCCTTTTTTTTTCTCAGTAGATTTTCTCCTATTTCTAGCCCCTGCGGGGCCAATTGCCTAACCCTGTGAGGCAATCACCTAACCCAATATAACATAACCTAAAATAATGTATAAATAGCCATTTTAAAACTGGCTATACTCAAAAAACGCCTATCTCAGAAAACGCCTATCTCAGAAAACGCCTATCTCAAAAAACGCCAATCTCAGAAAACGCCTATCTCAAAAAACGCCTATCTCAGAAAACGCCTATCTCAAAAAACGCCTTTTTCATAAAATGCCTACTACATTTTTAAAAATTGTCTTGTAGTGAAACATGTCAGTCTAAGGTATTGTGAATATTGTACAATATGTACACTATAAATCTTCTTATTAAAATATTTATCCCTGAAGTATAATATCACTCTTGTACATTTCTTAGGCACTTTTTATTTTTTTTAACATTTTGAGCAACAACATACTAAAGGTTTGCTGTTTGAAAATTGATCACAATTGAATAACAAAAACTTTTACATAGTTAATTCATGTTTTAAGTTTCTTTACTTCATATATCTACTGCAAACAGCCCAGTTTACTTTTCAGTTATTACAATAAGATGAACAACTATTAGCTCTATAAAACATAATTCTTAATCATTATGTTATCATTTGACCTAATATCTTGAATTAACAGAATATCAGGTTGAAATGTTGTAAATATGACTAAGCCTAGTAAATTTGTTAAGAGACATTCATAAAGATGGTGTTCTAGTTTTTATTATGCTTAAAAGAAATTTTAGATTCATGTTATATAATTATTAACATACACAAATAATATACAAAATATTTATTAAGTATGATATGCTTTAAAATTATCAGAATTATATAGCTGTTCCTCAAAATAAAAAAATTGTTTAGAATAATTATTATAAATTATAAATTAATTATAATTATATAGCTGTTCCTCAAAAAAAAATAGTTTAGAATAATTATCATAAATTATAAAGCAATTTAACATTTTGTTAAATCTTACTTTCCATAGATGATGAATTTTGGGAGAAAAATAGGGTGAGGTAATTTTAATGTCTTTTCCCTATACTCCTTCTTATTTTTATTAGATTAAAAAATGATGTACTTTTGAATAAGCTTCAACAATTAAACCCTTTCCTCTAATGAGTTCTCCCTCCAATAATTTTCTCCAATCCTCCATTTTCCATTTATTTAAACCTTCTCTATTCTCTTAAAATAGCAGCTACTCTTAAGTTTACCATTTTATCCATTTTTGTACATAGTTTATTGACTGGTTGATTTGATAACTGTTTATTTGTGTTTTAAATAATAGATCATGAATGACAAGTATTTTATTATTCTATTGAATACTAGTTATAAATTAGGCTTTATTTTTTTTAAATGTGGTAGGCATTTTATGAAAAAGGCGTTTTTTGAGATAGGCGTTTTCTGAGATGGGCGTTTTTTGAGATAGGCGTTTTCTGAGATTGGCGTTTTTTGAGATAGGCGTTTTCTGAGATAGGCGTTTTTTGAGATGACCCTTAAAACTGCGACGAATCACCCCTTAAGGAGCGTTGCCACGAAAGGGACTATTCCCAAACATTTTCATACAAAATAAATATGAAATAAATTTAAAATTCTGTGACAAAAAGGGATATGATCCCAAAACCCTTGGGAAAACAATAAAATTAAATTGACTTTTTCACTTATATGCATATTTGAAATAAAAATATCATATTTGTCAAAGTTTTAAATTTACATACTGAGCTTGAAAGCTTTTTCTACATTCAATGTCTGTCCGCCTGTCTGTTCATCCTTAATGCATAGCTCTAAAAATTTAATAAGCTATGTTAAAATCGTCTTGAACCTTTGAAATAGCACTCTATATAACTACTAGCGGCTTCGCCCCTAGCCTCTAGGGGCTTTGCCCCAAGAGATGGTAAAAAAAGTGTAAGGTGAAATTTGTAAAAAAAAAAATAATAAGAAGGACCAAGGAAATCTTCTACAAAGGAAATCTTCCACAAAGGAAATATTCCACAAAGGAATCTTCTACAAAGGACCAAGGATATTTCTAACAAAAAAAAAAAAAAAATGGGGGGGATTTTTTTTGTTTTTGGGGGGGTTAGGGGTGTCCCATCCCCCAAGAAAATAGCCTAAAACCACCACAGGACCAATAGGTAGATACCCTGAAGAGTAGAATCCGATCGGTTCAGTGGTTACCGAGATCTTAAGGGACAGACAGACAGACAGACGGACTTACGGACAGACATCGTTCTACTTTGTATTATAGATAACATTGATTTTTAAAGCTATTTTGACAGCACTAACTTTTTATATTTCTTATTAGATTGGTTTTTGAAACATTAGATTTTATTGAAGTTTCTAATAATGCTTGGTTCTTATACTAACATTTATGGTCTTTTAACAAGGCAGTTAAAAAATTTCAATAAATAATTTTTTTTATAAAAATGTTCCTTTTAGAATGGTTTTTAGCAGGGTTCGAGAGCCGCACGTCAGTCGCTTGTAAGCCTCTGTGAAATCAATTTTTTAAAATTAGTTAAAGTTCAATCCATAACCAAATAAAGCAATTTCTTTTTTAAAATTTTTTTAAAGCAATCAAAAGGGTTTGAATTTAAGGCTTAGTTGGGCTGGCGATGTATGTCTGAAAGAAAATTTTGAGTTCAAGATCAAGGCCTTAAAAATACTATTTTTCAGTCTAATTTTTCAGGTAAAAGTTCTTAGTGGTAAAGGGTTATTATTTTTATGCAATACTAGCGGCTTCGCCCCTAGCCTCTAGGGGCTTCGCCCTATGAAGTAATGGGAAGTCAACCCTCCTAAATAGAAATATTAAAAAAAATTATTCTTTGTTTAATTACTCTGTGGTAAAATTAAACCCAGCTTGTGCGTTTTATGCACAAAAATTTTAATTTGTACAAATTAAACCCAGGTTGTTTGCCGTATACACAAAAATTTCAATTCGTAAAAATTAAACCTAGGTTGTTCGCATACACAAAAATTAAAATTAAAAAAAAAATATTTAAATTTTTTTTGGGGGGGGGGTATTCGTTGGGGCTTCGCCCCATGTTGCAGTGGGGTTCCCCCACCCCAATTACTGGTTTTTGTTTACAAAAATTTTAAAAAATTAAAAATTTTGGAAGTGGGGATTTTTTATTTTTGGGGGGAGGGTTGGGGTGTCCCACCTCCCAAGAAAATAGCTTAAAACCACCAGAGGACCAGTAGGTATATTCCCAGAAGGGTTGAGCCCAATTTGATCAGCAGTTACTGAGATTTTACAAAAAATGTAAAAAAAATCTTTGGTGGGTGTTTTTTTTTGATTTTTTGGGGGGTTGGGGGTGTCCCACCCCCCAAGAAAATAGCCTAAAACCACCACAGGACCAGTAGGTATATTCCCTGAAGAGTAGAATCCGATCGGTTCAGTGGTTACCGAGATCTTAAGGGACGGACGGACAGACAGACGGACAGACGGACAGACATCAAGCTACTTTGTATTATAGATTTCATATTTTAGGTTCAGGTTTCATTCGACAATAACGAGTTCATTCATATTTTGGTACCCAAAGTCGGTTAGAAGCTGCTAAATTCTTGCACATTCCCTTTAAGACCAGTACCTAAAGTCTGAGACTCCTAAAATATGAATATTCGATCTATTGTCCCATCCCTTCCTTCCTGCTAAAAATGTATGTGTACATTGTTAAATAAATGCGCTGAGTTATTAAATGTAATGGGTTAGACAAGAATCATTTCATAAATAAAGGTATTCCCCTTCTCAATGCTGTACAAAGGTTGAACGTTTGTCTGTAAGTCTGTCTTTCAGTTTCATTAATAGATTAATTACCATAGATGGGCTGTCTGTTAAAAAAAATCCGTCAAATCTAAAATAAAACTTCTTGCAGATTTTTGTTTTTATTAAATCACACATGATTCATTCCAAGTTTAATGATTTAATATCCCAAAAGCTAGCTATCTATTGATAAAATGAAAAACTAAAAATCCTTGTACCAAAATAAGTAAAAGTTCTAACCAATAATATTGCCGGATTGTTCTTACACTATGATCTAATTGGCCCAATTAATTCTTTTGGGATCTAGATTATTTTATGTGGCGAAAATAACCTATTAAAAGCCATATTGTAATTACGAAGAAACGCCCCTAAATAGTCGTTGCCACGAAAGAGACTATACCCAAAAATTGGTATATCATTTTTAATTATTAGGGCAAATACCAATCGTTTCAGCTGAATAAGATATTTCAATCGATACATGCAAAGTAGACCTGTTACTCATTTTTCACTTTTTCGAATTTAATTCTTATGCTGACCTAAAAAGTTACTTTAGGGGCCTAGAAATACATGTACAAAATTTCATCTCTATATCTCTACTGGCTACCTAGCACCAGGCCTCTAAAAAATCAACAGATAACAGTAGCACGGCGGTTTTAACAATTACTCAGCAATGTGCAGGTTTTTAGCTCTTCTGCATATTTTAACTTAAACATTTAAGGCCAAAGATATGATGAAAAATCTTTCTAGGTAAATATGCATGACACCTAAATCAATCTCCAAGTCATTCTCGTATGCATTTGTAATTTTTGTATGAAATAACTTGATCTAAAAAAAGGCCTTTTTTAGAGGCCTGGCGCTAGGTAGTCAGTAGAGATAGAGAGATAAAATTTTGTACATGTAATTCTAAACCCCTAAAGTAACTTTTTGGGTCAGCAGAAGAATTAAATTTGAAAAAGCGTATCTTGAGTAACAGGTCTCATGCAGAGTTACAGACAGATAGACATGTAACAACTAAAATGTCAGATTGGTAATACTGTGGTAAGACGGCAGCATACGGACATGCATTCCACAGAGTTGCTTATCAAATCAAGCCTTCAGCGCTAATCCTATTATCACCATTTCACCCCTGCCCCTCCGGTCAGATTGGACCGTCTAATAGTGGGAGGGACGCGGCCACTTTACAACCCCGCGCCCCAGTCAACTATCCTACCGGGAGATGCTTGCCTTCCCCCTGACTGCAGCTTACCCCACAAATGTCTACCGCAGCAGGGCTCCGCCCTCATCTCCCCACACCCCCTTCGACCTAACCTATTGTTATCATCTATTTTTGTATATATAGTAATAATCCTATTGTAAATGTATTCAGTTTTAAATATATCTTTGTAGTAGTAACTACTGCTAGTTCTTTATTGGTAGAATCTTTAAGGCTAGGGGCTCGTTTGGATTCGAACTCGCGACGGTAAGCTGAAAAGCTTCAACTTACCACAATACCTTGCTCCTGTACTCTCAAAGTAAAATAATTTTATAAAACAAATGAATACACCCTTATCCTACTGTAGTACTAGACCTATCTAGCCTTACTAGGGTGTACACAGATTTATTTTTAGGTAGGGTAGGAGGAGGTTATTTATTAAAGTAAACCTTCTCTGCAATGTTGACATCAGTCGATATGCTAGCCGGAGAATTTGAAGTAACTTGTCAAACTAAAATTTAATTGATTTCCCTAGTAGACTAGTGGCAACTACTATTTTAAGTAGGAAGCTTTTTTGTCTGTTCAAAGGATATCGTTAACTGCTAATCCGATATGGTTCTCCTTTACAGTGAAGCTTCTTTTAGGTCCTGAGTTGGTTTTAGGCAATTTTTCTGCCCTTTCATAACCTTTTGAATACATAGCCCCTAAATGCTAGGGGAGAAGTCGCTAGTATATATATAAAGTAGTAATGTTTTTTTTGTACTGAACTTATTGCGTTAAAGGAAGCTCAACATAGGTTTCAAGGTGGTTTTTAGATTTTAAAATTTAAGTTTTGGGATGGTTTTATCTCTAATGTTGTGACTAACAGACCCTAATCATAGAATAGATATTGATCACATCATATTATAGACAGCTGTCCGCAGACATTATATTATTAATAATATGATTAAAACAGTTTTTAGCACTGAGAACCGGGCTAAAAAAACTAGTATTAATATTCTAAACAAGCGGATATTAATTTATCCATACCAGAAAAGCTTTTCTCTGAAATAATGTTTTTATTGTAAGACCTCTAAATTACTTGCATTTACATATTATAGCTTCCTAAAAGGTATAATCAGGAAACATTGAGAAGAAAACACTAAAAAACTATCTATTACAACCTTATGTAACATGATGTCTTACTGTTTGTGTGTGTGTCTTTGTCCAAAGCTAAGTACTGGACCAAACCTGCTTAATTAATTTGCTTCCCTACTTATGAATGTTGTCATCCTTGTAAAAATATCTAATAAAAACACAATCTAAGAATTGTCTGGAATATAAAATACTTATTGCTTTATGACCAAAAATGTCTTATTTGCGCATTTTTGCAAGCTGTGTATTTAAAAAAAAATACTTATCCTTTCATCCATGTTTCAACACAATTTTGAAATATCCTATAAAAAACCAATAATTTAGAATAGCCTAGATAATGAGACGGACATATCTTTATGATCAAAAATGTCTTATTTGCACATTTTTGCAAGCTGTGTATTTTTTACCAACAAAGTTATCTTTTTTTCCTTGCACCAACTCAATCCACTATCATTCTTCTATTGTGACCAATTTTTCCGCCTAGCTGTTTCTTTTTTCTTAACACAAACCTTTACAAACATTAGAAAAGAAACAATCTTCTCTTCATTATAAAGATAAAATCAATGAAGTGGGGACAAAATAAATACAGGGTGTCCCAATTAAACTGACCCAGCAAGATATTTCGCCATGGAATCGCCATCGATATCGCAGCAGAGTATGGGGAGAAGTAGCACAATAGTAGCATAAATTAAAAGAGCGAGAGAGATCATACCATTCCCGGCTTAATTTAATAAAGAGTAAGATATATTTCTCTCTCTCTCTCTCTCTCTCTCTCTCTCTCTCTCTCTCTCTCTCTCTCTCTCTCTCTCTCACTCGCTATTTTAATTTATGCTACTATTGTGCTACTTCGCCCCACACTCTGCTACGATATCGATGGCGAACTCGCATGCTACCTTTTGCTTCAGAGAACGATTTTCCAACGTTTATCGCCAAAAAATTAGGTGGCAATTTATGGCAATTCAAACGTCCCCAATTATTGGCTATAGATTGGCTATGAAGAAACATAGTAATAGTGTCTAACTTTTTATCTTTGTGACGTAGCAAAAATCGAAGGATGAGAGGGGAGGTGGGAAAGGAAACCCCTAAAAAAGAGATGGATTTTTGTTACGTCACAAAGATAAAAAGTTAGACACTATTACTAGGTTCTAAATGAAGATTTGATAATAAATAAAAGTAACCTTAGTTTAAAATCCGAAAATGCAAACTAGATTATAAAACTTTGGGCACCTGTATAATTTACAGCCCCATGTCTCTAATAACTCCAATATGCTGAGGGCGCAATCTTTATAAGTCTATTATATATATTGTATAAAACCAAAGTTTTCAGAATAGTTTCAAGATCGAAGGTCTGAATTATAAATGGTTTAAAATTTGTAGATTATTCTATAGAGAGCAATTCTTATTCAACTCACAATCCAAATTCCACTATTATATTTATAATAGTATGGCGTTTAAATCTGAGTTAAAGTATTGCTTATTTTTAGCAGCGCATCTACTTTTTAATTAGAATCTATTAGTTATTACGTCCAAACTACACGATACAATTGACTATATCTTTGTATTGTTTATTTGCTGATTGAAAAAAAATCAGTGATCTGAGAGTATCAGACCATGAACGATAAATTGATGTATGTATATTTCCAATGATGATACACAACTTTACCCTTTCTGCAGATTACAAACGTTTGGACACTCAACTTCAACAAATTCAGTAATTATCTAAAAGTCTTAAGCCAACTAATAAGAAAATGTTATTAAAAAACTTTGGGGATAGTGTAATAAACAGCCCAATGTCGCCACAATCCCTGGAAAAAAATAGTGCTTTCATACAACCTGTATGTCAAGCAATGAAACACTCCTGTCTATTTATATATTAAATTAGAAATATTCTTAATCCAGTAGGGGACCCTAACCCTGCAGGGCTGCCCAGTACCCAATATAGCCTAACTTATTTCAAAATTAGGGCTTTCTTGTGCCTAATCATAAAACAAAATGGTTTGATTATACACCCCAGCAGCTTGGTGAATATATATTAAGCAGGACATTACGAGCCAAATTCCGTAGCAGAAATAAGTATTATTAGTCCATTTTTTATGTTCTTCTATTTATTCCCTTTTCATCTGTCTGTTTCTATTTTTTCTTTCTCTAACACTCTCAATGGTTGTCCGTATATTTACTTATAATTTGTTTGCTATAGGACGTGATTTTTCTTGCTACCAGCAAACAGTACAAGAAAGCTTACTATAAGGGATAAAACAATGAAGATATGTGGGATTATTACCCAGTAATGATTATTAAAATTACTCCTTCTGTGGATTAAAATTATTGGTTAAAAAATTTGGAAACTTTTCAATCAATCCTATATTATAAAGTAAGAAGCTTTTTTTAACCACTGAACCGATATGGTTCTTCTTTACAGTAAAGCCTCTTATAGTCTTAAATAAGCTGAGTGTAAAATTTGAATCTATAATACAAAGTAGCTTGATGTCTGTCCGTCTGTCTATCCGTCCCTTAAGATCTTGGTAACCACTGAACCGATTGGATTTTACTCTTCAGGGAATATACCTACTGGTCCTGTGGCGGTTTTAAGCTATTTTCTTGGGGGACCTCAACCCCCCAAAAATAAAAAAGTTCCCATAAATTTTTTTGGTGATGCAGATGATACCAAGTATATTGTGCTGCACCATATGTACTACATTTTTTTAATATCCTCTTTGGGCAAAGCCCCTAGAGGCCAGGGCCGAAGCCGCTAGTAAGTGTAATAATGGAATAGTGTTTTATTATTCAATTCTCAATGACCACACAAATATTCCAAGAAAAGGAAAAGTAGACTGAATTGGTTATAAAATAAAACAAGGATAACCCCATCCTAATCTGTAACAATACAGGATAAATAACTCCAAGGGCAGTTGATACTAACTAAAGGGCCAGACCCTCATGTCCCAAGGCACTAACAGCTCAACTATTCAGCAAAGGAGGGGACATTGGACTGTTTAATTTACTAGTCCAAAAGTTTTAATCTTATTCGTTGGCTTAACAACTTTAGGGACTTCAAGTGTTCAAACGTTTCAACTACTAATTTTAATCTACAGAAGGGGTAATTTTGTGTATCATTACTAAGGATGTACATCAATTTATTGGCTATTGTGAAAATGCAGACAACCAACATTTTGATTTAATAACCTTCAATAGATTCAACTTTTACGTCTTTTGTCATAATGTGGTTTTGACCGAGATTCGAGCGGATACGCTACGTCTTACATACAGGGTGTCCGTCGGAAACTTTTTTTTTTTTAAACGCTTCTTACTCCCTTAATATTTGAGCTATCTTAGTAAAATAAAAAGTATTTGGCAGCCTACTACTGACCGAATTATGAGATAATGTTGAAAATTCCACAAAATAAACAGGAGAGGTTAATTTTATTGAATTTAGAATAACACAGAGGAAAATATTTGCTTTGTGAACTTTAGAATGAGTTGGGGTCCAAACGGCTGGTCGCCAAGACTTTCAAAGCACACCAATAGAACCAGGTTGACTTGGCAAACAAAAAAATTCCCAATATTCAAGAATCTGAGGTGTACTTTAGTGAATAATATGTAATAATAAGCATATTGGTCTTCTTTGTTAATTTTTCATGTTTGCTTGCTTGAAAACCATACAAGAACCTGAAATATACTAATTTGACTACATTGCTAGTTCATATAGTGTCTGGAGTATTTTTTTGTGATCCACCGTTTAACCCTCAGCTGCTTTAAAAGTTAACTAAGGCATATTTTTCTTGTGGATTAGTTTTATATTCACAAAAATCGGCTTGTTATGTATTACCTTGTAGATTTTTTTTCTGTTAACGTTGCGGATTTTTTATCAGTATACCTTAAAATGGTCAGTATTAAGCTGCCAAATACTTTTTATTTTACTAAGATAGCTCAAATATTAAGGGAGTAATAAGCGTTTTAAAAAAACAGTTTCCGACGGACACCCTTTATAAAAAACGTATTATACATGTAGGGTCGGTCCATAGCTCTTATAATTGATTTAGGCATGTTAAAAATGTCCTATCTATTTAAAACTTTTCATTTGGATACAGTTTAGAAAGCATATTAACTCTTTTACCATTAAGTCCTTATGTACATTTTAGACAAGTTTTTCTGATTTTTTTAACCAACAAAATTTTTTAACAACCAGTTAAATAAATTTCGTAAGATAAAATTTGAATATGATTATGTATGTGTCCTAGTTTACAATTTCACCATGTTTCACTAATATTTTCATCTTTTTCCTAGTCTAAGGTGTGAGATGGTAATAGGTAATTTCATGGAGGAAAGGATAAGTAGTTTGCTTGTGGGTTAATACAGTAAAACCACTTAAGATTGATTCGATAGAAAATTATAATTTACCAGCGGTTGCTTTAGCATCAGTGTCCTTTGTATACCAAGAGGAATTAAGGAAGAAAAAAATGGCTGAAAACCTTCTCAAGATTTCATTTTAAATTTGATATAGCACAAAACCAACCAATAAGAGCTACAATTTTATTAAAGTTATCAAACTATTTATGTCTATATGCTTTGCCGTTTAACCGTGAAGATCCCGCAAACTTATGAACCGATAGAGTTCTCCATTTCAGAGAATCTTCACAATTGTCCTCAGATGGTTCTATGCAACCTAATTTTTTTAGGGATGGTTTTAAGCTATTTGTATATCCCCTAAAAGCTAGGGGCGCAACCGTTAGTATTGTAATATAAATCACAAATTTTGATGAACTGAAATTAGTTTCCGAATGTGAACACATTTTCCTAGGTGTTTCCCAATCCTATCTCAATATTTGCTACAAGCTAAAAAACCTTCAAACTTAAAAAAAAAATTAAAATTTGAATGTATTAACGATTTATACATTATACATTCAAAGTTTTAATTTTTCAAATTTAGATTTTTTTTTGGGAAGTTTGAAGGTTTTTTAGCTAGTAGCAAATAGTGAGATAGGATTGGGAAACACCTAGGAAAATGTGTTCACATTCGGAAACTAATTTCAGTTCACCCAAATTTTTCCTTGGTTCCTTGTAAGATCTAACAAAATTTTTGTAGAATAGAGTTACTCAAGATACATATTGTCTGAATGGGCAAATAGGAGAATACTGACAGAACATTCAAGAGATCTCATTGGTTGAAACATTTCATCACCCGTATTTTTATATAACAAAATGTAAACAACAGTTTCTGTCTGCAAAAGTTTCCTTTTTAATTTGGACGAAAATTGGAGTCAGTTTGACCATCTAGATATAATATGTCTATTTTGTGTAGATAGAAATATATTTTAGGTCAGTTGAATTTGAGTTGTCGATTGTGTACACAGTTTCCTCGGTGGTTCCTCAACCCATCTCAATATTTACTACTAGCTAAAAAATTCAAACTTCCAAAAAAATCTAAATTTGAATGTATAAACGATTTATACATTATACACTAAAAATTTCAATTTTTTAAATTTAGTTTTTTAAAAGTTTGAAACTTTTTTAGCTAGTAGTAAATATTGAGATAGGATGCGGAAACACCGAGGAAATTGTGTACACAATCGGCAACTCAAATTCAACTGACCTTATTTTAACCTTTCCTTCTTCTTTACCACTCCAATTCATCCAGAAGTGTTTATTCAATAAAAATATTTTCCTTCCCACAAACATATAGCACAATTCAAATCCTATGATAAAAGGCAGTGTTTTTTTGTCTGTCCTTCAAAATCTCGCTGACCAAATTGAGTTCTTCATTTAGAAGAGTTTTATGGGCCCGTGGCGATGACGTCCAAGGGGGGGGGGGTTAAGGGGTGTTTGAATTTGAATAATTTTCCATTACCCCTCCCCCTCCTCAAACAAAAATTACCACTCCCCACCAAGAAAACTTGATAAAATTTTTAATTTCTTTTTTGTCCCTAGAGGCTAGGAGCCAATTCGCTAGTCATGTTAAACGATCAAATATCTTTTGACTACATTTACCAAATTGGCACAGACAGATAGAAAGACATCCAGACAAACAGTTGGACATCCTGTTACTTTTATATAAGGATGTACTATATAAAAAAAACATAATTTTCTAAACTGTATGAGAGTCCATGATTCTAACCTAATTCATTGCTATTCAACTTACAAAATTCAATTTTGGTTCTATATGTTTACTTATCAACTTTAAAGTGAGTTCGTAAGGAGAGTAGATAGAAAGAAAGATAGCGATGCAGATAGAAAGTTAGAATATCAATAGATAGATAGTCTGATAGATTTGTGCAAACTAAGTTTTAACCTTATTTAAAAGTAACAGGATATATGTCTGTCTACCTGTGTGCACCAAAGGATCTCATCTGATTTTTTTTAAAGCTGAAGATCTATAGTATAGATGTATATACAGACAACTACATCCCTTTCTTTTTCAAAGACCTCTATCGTCTGCTTCTAAATTACTTTCTGCTACTACTTGGCTGTGTCAATATAACCGATACCATTTGTTGATTTTCAATGACCCAAAAGAAGGGTTGCACAATGTGGTTGCGATGGGGAGATACAGTTTTTTAACCCTTTCTCCCTCTAGTGTTTTACTCTAACGTAAATGCTGAGCCGACGAGGTTGAGCGAAGGCCCTAGAGGCTAGGAAAAAATGCCTTAGTTTAATTAATAACTGCTAAGAAATCAGATTTACTTTAACAATAAAGATGAAAATAAAATAGATGAAACATAAAAAACATAAAAAAAACATAAAAAAGCTTAGGTATTAAAGTTTTTGAAAAAAAATTGTAGACGAAAAATATTCATTAAATTATGTCTGACAAAGCTTATTATTAATGAAATATAATAGCATATTTAAAGAATAGAAGACACAAAAATTTCTTTTGTCTCGCTTTTAATAGGTGCTACTCAAATTTACAAAATATTTTAAATCACCAAAGTTATTTATCACAAGTTAAGCTTCTTATAGGTCCCGTAAAAGTCTTAGGGGGTGGGTAGTATCTGTACCCTCCCGTATCAAATTTACCGAAGAAAAAAGTATTAACTAATTATTTAACCTTATCAATTTGAGCAAAATTTGTTATAAAGTTTAAATGTGTTTTTTTAGACTTTTCACAGGCGTTTGACGAGACACACCCTTGTCTAATGAGAGCTATTAGGCTATGTGGAAGAATGTCATTAAACTAACTTCACAACATACTTTTACCTTTTCATTTTAGTATTTTACAAAGTTTCTGTCAAAACTTAAAATGTAAGTTTAGTTTTTGATTGTTTGATATTCAAACTAGCAGTTTATTAATTTTTCTACGCCACTTGCGTGGCCCTTTTATTTTTTTGATATATTTATTGCGATTTCACTTGGAAGGGTGGTGGTACATTCCCCCAAAATAGTTATAAACCTTCTTAGTACCTTTGAGATGCTGCATTGTAAAGGAGAACCATATAAATTAACAAGATAATAAGCAAAATGCTTAATTAGTGTGTATAATTTTTTATAGTAGATAATTTTTTAATGAATTCTTATAGTAGAAAACATAAAGTTAATTTGCATTTTTTCTACCCTAAATAATTGTAAAACGAAAATAAGAGGTTAAATGTGTATTGTGAGTTCTCCTAAATTTGTTTATATTTTTTTTGCATATCTAATGAGATTTCAAGCTCTAATTTTGGTGGTAGACTAAAATTTTCAGAAATTGTACAATAAATACATAAAATTTTATTTTAATCTTACTACCTTATATAAAAGTGACATGATGTTTATCAGTCTGTCTGTTTGTATTGAAGAATCCTTCAAACAGCTGGATCGATATGGTTCTGCTTTACAATGTAGCTTTTCATAGGCCCTAGGAAGGTTTATAATTTATTTTGGAGAGGGTACCCGCAACAGTACAAAAAGAAATCGCCCCTAGAAAAAAATGAACCAACTCGACAATTTCTTTTTACTTTTTCAGTTTAGAACCTCTAGTATCCTTATACTAAAGTAACAGGATGTCTGTTTGTCTGTGTGTTTGTACCGAAGGATCTCGCTAACCACTGAACCGATCGGGTTCTCCTTAACAGGGTAGCTTCTCATAGGTCCCGGGAAGGTTTATAACTATTTTGGGGGAGGGTACCGCCACCCTCCCAAGAGAAATCGTCCCTAGAAAAAAATTTCCCCTCCCCCCAAAAATTTTTTTAAAAATCTTTTTTAGAACTAAAATAAAACATGGCAGGGGGGGTACCCCCCCCCACAATTTTTTTTTACTTTTTCTTTTAAAATCTAAAATAATAAAATTGAGTTATAGAATTCGACTCCCTAGAGGCCTCGAGGGGGCGTAGCCGCTAGTGTATAATGTATACTTAAATGCCCAAAAATTGCGTAATGTTTTGTATGAGATGTTGAGAGGTTTGAGATTTTATTTAGATATGTCTTGATGAGTTTATGTAATTTCTTTAAAGTTTTAAAGAAAAGTATTATGAAACAAGAATAGTTTTGTTCATAAGTAGCAAATTAGTTTTTCATTTGAGAAGGAAGTCAAAAAAGGTTGCCAGTTAAAAATAAATGAAAAAATAAAAGTTAGGTATTATTTAAATGTATTATATCTATTCATGCTAATTGTATTATCTAATGTCTCTATAATGTATTTTAATGGTTAGAGGCATCGATAGGAACTCAAGATGGGGATGGGGTGAAAAGATTAAATTGACCCCTTTTTGAATTTTTTTTTTTTGATAGTTAATAGCATTTCCAGAACCTACATAAAATAACATACATTGCAAAGAAGAACCATATTGCGATTAGCAAGTTCCTTCAGTATAGATAGACACACACACTTCCTTTATATGAGGATTTACTTTTAAAAAAACTAAGAGAAATAAAATTCAAAATTCCCACTAAAATTCAAGCAATTATTTTTCTTAAATTGCTGAAAATATTTGTTGTTTTTTACAACTTTGAATAAACTTTTTTGGTTCTGACCGACAGACAGACAAAATGACAAGCCTAAGTTACTTATATTCAGACTTATGAAAAGTAAGGGAGAACAATTCAATAATAGACAATTCCAAAACACGTAGTACGAGCTTGACAGAAAAAATGAAAGTTAAAAAAAAAGAATAAAATACCATGTTGTATATTTAATTGTAAATTTTTTAATTCCACACATTTCTTCACCTCCCTTGCAGAGAGATGTTAAAAGTGTTTTCTTTTTTGTGCTAAATTTCACTTTTGCATTAGTCAATTCAATTTTAATACAGCTAAAATAATTAAACCCTTTTTATGCATATATAATTAAATTGTGTTATTTCCATATTTAAACTTTGTGTATACATTTTTTTAGGTGTTTTGTAAGAAAACTTAATTTTTCAAAATTCTCACGAAGCCTTAAAATATTTAGATTAGTTACCCTATATCCTTATACTAAAGTAACAGGATGTCTGTTTGTCTGTCTGTTTGTGTGTTTGTACCAAAGGATCTCGCTAACCGCTGAACTGATCGGGTTCTCCTTAACAGGGTAGCTTTTCATAGGTCCCGGGAAGGTTTATAACTATTTTCTTGGGGGGGGGGGGGGGGGTGAGACAACCCCAAAAAAAAAAAAAATTAAAATACCCCCCCACCAAAAAAAATCTTTTTAAAACTAAAATTAAAATAGTGGGGTCGACTACCCCCCCCCCCAAAAAAAAAATCTAAAATACGAAAAGTTTGTTTGATTAAACCTCTTGGGGCACAGCCATAAGAGGCTAGGGGCGAAGCCGCTAGTTCATAAATAAGATGTCAATCATATTTTAAAGAGTTGTTTATAGTAGAATATAATTATTAAATTGTAATGAATTCCCCCTTTAAATTTAAATTCGATAACTTTTATGTCAACCAATGCATTTATTCACAAAATTACTTATATGCAAGATAGCAAGATAAATTACTCTTCAACCCAATGATAATTAACAAAATTACCCCTTTGGTTGAGTGAGATACATTGTTATTTCTAAATGGAAGCATACACAACAAGGATGACAACATCCATAAAAGCGAAGCACTGAAACGGTAGGACAAACGGACAATAACACTTGTATAGTGACAGAACTGAATAATCATAGTCGAAGTAAAATTGTAAGTAAATTTGTTGAAAAACTGCTTGATTCAGGATAATGTTTATGGACATACTTAAATTTTAGGACTTGTTTATAGAGTTGCTTGTCCCAGGAAAAAATTAGATCAAATGGGAAATTAGATCACATAAAAATTTGTTGTTAAAAAAGTAGAAAAATCAACATGTTGAAAATGGACGTACGGACATTCTGGTAATGATTATAGAGTTGCTACGCTTTCTAAATCGTACCTAACTACTGCAGGAATCACTATGCAAAGTTTGAAATCGATAGGACAATTCTAACATGCCTAAATTAACGAATAAAAGCTATCTGTCTCGGACGGACGGACGGATCGACCCTAATTATAGAAAAGATTCGCTTTTAAAAATTCTAAAAATCTGTTTTTTTTTATGTAAATAGAGCCAGAAATTGTAATGAAATCATAATTTCCTTAATTTTTTTTCAGCTGATATATTTTGATGGATTTTTTGCTTGAAAATCCGCCTACAGAGAAAAGTGAGAAAATATAAAGAGATGTTTGCAAATATAGAATTGAAAATAAATTTAATAAAAATATAAACAGAATATGATTCTTTCATCATAACATATTCAAATTTTATACAATGCATCATGATACATAAAACAATATATTTCTTGATTTGTATCATTTTTTAGTTTTGAATATAGACAAAAATATATTCCGTTTCCGTCAAAATATACTAAATAATTTGGCTCTTTGGGTATAGTCCCTTTCGTGGCAAAGCCCCTTAAGGGCGATTCGTCGTTTTTTCCAAATGGCTTTTGATCGGTTATTTTAGGTTAGGTTAGGTGATTGCCCCGAAGGGGCTAGAAAAAGGAGAAAAGCTGCTGTGAATACGACGAATCGCCCCTTAAGGGGCGTTGCTACGAAAGGGACTATACCCAACTCTTTTTTTACTATCATTTTAATCACAACTTTATGCATTTTTTGTTGAAAAATAATAATCTTAATATTTGCCTAAATACAGATGTAGAAATTAGTCAGATAATGTTTCTACATAGCAACTTAATGTATTACTTCTAAGGTTTTCATCTTGTAAGGCACAGATAAACATACCAATGGATAACATATGGATAACAAATTAACAGACAGATGGACAGACAGAAAGATATTCAGATAGATGGACAACACAAAGACAGACAAATTAACAGACAGCTGGACAAACAGATAGACAGACAAATGGACAACAAAGAGAAACTAATACACAGTAAGATGGATAAATAGATAGACAGACAGAAGAAAAGACTAAAAAAGTATGATCAATAGATGAACAGATAGACAGAAAGATAAATAGACTGAATGATTGACAGAGAGAAGGACAGACAGATGGACAGACATATAGATGGACAGATAGATAGAAGAACAAATAGATAGATGGACAGATAGATAGATGAACAGATAGATAGATGGACAGATAGATAGATGGACAGATATATAGATGGACAGAAAGATAGATACCTAGATAGACTGTATGATTGACAGAGAGAAGGGCAGACAGATGGACAGACATATAGATGGACAGATAGATAGAAGAACAGATAGATACATGGACAGATAGATAGATGAACAGATAGATAGATGGGCAGCTAGACAGATGGACAGATAGATAGATGAATAGATGGATAGATGGACAGATAGATAGATGGACAGATATATAGATGGACAGATAGATAGAAGAACAGATAGATAGATGGACAGATAGATAGATGGACAGATAGATAGAAGAACAGATAGATAGATGGACAGATAGATAGATGGACAGATAGATAGATGGACAGATAAATAGATGGACAGATAGATAGAAGAACAGAGAATTAGATGGACAGATAAATAGATGGACAGATAGATAGATGGACAGATAGATAGATGGACAGATAGATAGATGGACAGACAAACAAACGGACAGACAGGTGAACAGACGGATAGACAGACAGTAGAAAGACAAATGGACAGACAAAAAGACAGACAAATGGACAGACAAATGGACAGACAAATAGAAAGTAAGATGGGCAGGCAGATTGACAAACAGTTAAACCAACAAATGTAAAAACATACAGGCAGATATTTAAACAAAAAAAACTGATTGAGATACTGATAAACATTTATTACTATTTAGGAAAAACATAGGAATCTTGCTCTTAATTTATTTGGCTTAATTTATAAGCATATAATGAAATTATTCAGTCTATACAGTGTCTTCTAATTATAATTAGTTTGATGTATTTAACTGTAATTCAATTTTGTCTTACATTAAAGGTAGGATAGAATGTTCATTTCAAGTATTAGAACGATTCAAACATTGCTATTACAGGCTTGTTTTAATAATACCTAAGTAGTGAAATGTGTGAGTTCAGTTCAGTTGGGGAGAGAGGGGATATTACGCTGTTTATTATACTAGTCCCCAAAGTTTTATAATAACGTTTTCTTATTCGTTGACTTCAAAACTTTGGGGATTTTAAATGTATTTTGATTGGTTGGTTTATTAAGTTCAGTGTCCACACGTTTCAATCACTAACTGTAATCTACAGTAGGTGTAATTTTGTGTAACATCAATGGGGATGTACATAAATTTATCGGCCTTTGTCTTTGCCATTTAAATCCCTTTAAAACAAATTTTCTTTTTGTGGTTTCATTTTGGTACATTTTTTTATAGTTTATGAATAGTCCAACCTAAATATGTCTCAAATTTGACCTAAATAATCAACAATCAATTTATTGAATCTGTTAATAATAGTCTGATAAGGTTACATAAATGTGCACATATATGAAAATTAGATCAACTGAAAATTGATTACCCATTTCTTCCCTAATTTCCGAAGTTGTACAACAGATAACTTAACTGTTGCAAAGTCTGTTTTCAGCTGCTCCTGTCAAATAGAAAAGCGATATAGTGTATAAACGATTTGAAATTTGAAGTTTGAAGCTTTTTTAGTTAGCAGTAAATATTGAGATAGGATGAGAGTGCTATGTACACAATCGGAAACTAAGATTCAGCTGACGGAAAATTAAGATTGGGCCATATTAAAGCATGAGCGTGCGAAAAGGGGAGTGAGGAAAGTTTGGCTTCCACTCTTTTCAACCCCTTAAGGTTTACACCCCTCTTTCAAAGTCCTGTGCACGCCTCTTGGCAAAATTAGAGCATAAGCGTGAAGAAAGGAAGAACAGGGGGTTGTGAACACCTCCCTTACACTGGAAATTTGAAAGGCCTGCTTTCACCTGTTTTCCACCCTCTTTCAAAACTCTGTTCATTAGGATATATAAGTTGGAAGGAATTTTAATGTTAGAGGGAGATTTGAAATCTGCATCAAATTTTAAGCATTTTTTTATAATATTCTTTTTTTTTGTATAATTCTTTATCTAAAAGCGGAAATACAATTTAAGTTCATAAATTTTGATCAATAGGATAGGTGGATTGGAAACTACCTGCGCTCTAATTGGTTGAATGATGTGCGACACTTTAGCTTCTCCAATCAGAGCGCAGATAATTTTCAATCTACCAATTACAGATGTCAAAAACAATTAACTTAAATTGTATTTCCGCTTTTAGATAAAGAATTATACAAAAAAAGAATTTTATAGAAATTCTTAAAATTTGATGCAGATTTCAAATCTCCCTCTAACATTAAAATTCTTTCCAACTTATATATCTTACTGTTCATACCACTCTCTATCAAAGAATTGGATACCATAATAAAATAAAAAAAACTAAAGGCAATTTCAACTTATGTCAACGAAAATATTTCAAGAAATTTTAAAATTAAATCTTGATTTAATAGATTTCATATTAAATAATACAGCTAATACGAAACTGTTAAACTGTAATTCTAGTTATAGAGTAGCTTTGCTCCTCACAAAAATATTCATTTATTAATATTTATTGAATTCTAATAATAAAACAATATTATAGTATAAAATAATTTTTTTAAGAATTACATGAAATTTGATTCAAATATTAAAACAAATTAAATTTAAGTCGGAAAGAAAAGTTGAAAAATTATATAAAAAAAATAAAGGAAAAAAAATGCTTTTTAAAAGAAGAAGCTTATAGTACCTAATAAAAATTACGTCATACGATAAAAAGGACCAATGATAGGCCAGTAAGCATTGTAATTGACCAATGGTATATATACTGGCCTGTCATTGGTTATTTTTATTGTATGACGTAATTTTTCTATTAGACACTGCTGGTTGCTTTTGCAGTTTAAATGTCTCACTAGGAGGAGCAACTCAAAATTTGATAGAACTATTAAAAAAGGGAAGCTTTTTATATAAAAAGGCTATTTCCGAACGTCCTTCCGTACGTATGTATATTATTTAATAATATAATTATTCTATTCATCTGATTTTTAAAATAATTATTTCTAGGACAAAAAGGTACAATATTATAACCAAATAGAATATAAGTACGTCCTTAAACAGTATACTGTATTTAAACATTTTTGTTTCAAATTACAATTCTGTTTAGACTTATAAATTTGTTTTCCGCATTTAAGTTCTTACACTTACAAGTGTTTATATTCGTTTGTCCTACCGTCTGCTATTAGAGCTTCGCCTTTGTGGGTGTAGTCATCCTTGTTTTTCATTGCAATAAACATTGAAGAACCCTCAACTTCATTCGGCTACTAACAATACAAAATAACAGTTATTTATCGCATGGTATTATCGACAGTTTTTCGTGGATATTAAAATAAAAAAAATATCAGATTAAAACCATTTTATTATTTAGTTATTTAAGGAAAATTGTCTGTAATAAATCAAATTGTCTGTAATACGATGCTATAAATGATTTCTCATTATGGCTAAGAACCGGAAATCCAGCGGATATTAATCGGTTTCGAAGAAGGATTAAGATAAACTTAGAATAAGAAAATATGACCAGTAACAAGCATTGAACACTGAAAATAGAATTGGGAAGATGACTCGAGACTTGGAATCCAATAGGTCACTATATTCCTGAAATAAAATACATTATTAGCATATTAACAATGATGAAAACATCCACAAAAGCAAAGCTCTTAATTCATAGGGTAGGACAAACGAATATTAACATTTGTAGAGTGTTTCAGCTTCATAAGCAGAAAATAACACTAGCAAAAATACAGTGATATTACTGTCATAAACACAGTGATTTGCTGTCATAAACACAGTTTTACTGTCAAATTCACACCTGCGTTTTTAGGGGGTATGACAAAAATACAGTTATTGCACTGGCATATTCACAGTTTTGCTGTCAATTATACACCTACATATTGACAAAAATACATCTATAAGATTTATAATTTGTCAAATATACACCTACATATTGACAAATATATATCTATTAAATTTATACCTACTTATTTATCCATAATATTTATTACATCTATTACATATAGAAAAATATGTGTATTTATACTGATTCGAAACTTTCCTGTGCACGCCACTAGAGCAAAACAAAAAAATTGGAATTCCGTTTTGACCATTATAAAGCTTCCCTGAGATTTTCAGCTCGATCGGCCCATAAAAGTGGCGCTCGGCACTAATGGGTTAAGTAAAAACAAGATTTTTCTTATATTAGTGTATCCAATATTTGTCTGTTACCTTCTTTTGAAAAGTTTAGAATTATTGTTGTGTAGATTGATTTAACTGTTATTAATAGTTATAAGTTTTAACAACTTGGTCAAAATATTTATAATTAATATTAATTTAAAAGTAGGTGTATTTTTGTCATCAAAACTGTGAATTTGACAGCATACTTGAATTTTATGGGTGTGAACTTGACAGTAAAACTGTGTTTATGACAGCAGAAAGGTGTAATTTTATTACCGTTTTTGAGACCGTAGTGGACAGAAAGACAACATACTATAATAATAAACATTTACCCTCTTCCTAGTTTCTATGGGTTTATGAATTGATGATGCAGAGTTGAAAGAATTATTCAATGGCAGCATGTTCACGGATTGAGAGCGGTGCATCTGAAATTAAATAAATATTATTATATAGTTCAGTTCCCGGATTGAGAGCGGTACATCTGAAATTAAATAAATATTCTTATCTAGTGCAGTTCACGGATTGAGAGCGGTGCATCTGAAATTAAATAAATATTCTTATCTAGTTCAGTTCACGGATGATTGAGAGCGGTGCATCTGAAATTAAATAAATATTTTTATATAGTGCCGTTCACGGATTGAGAGCGGTGCATCTGAAATTAAATAAATATTTTTAATTGGTGCAGTTCGCGGATTCAGAGCGGTGCATCTGAAATTAAATAGATATTTTCAACTAGTTCAGTTCACGGATTGAGAGCGGTGTATCTGAAATTAAATATATATTCTTATCTAGTGCAGTTCACGGATTGAGAGCGGTACATCTGAAATTAAATATATATTCTTATCTAGTGCAGTTCACGGATTGAGAGCTGTGCATCTAAAATTAAATAAATATTTTTACATAGTTCAGTTCACGGATTGAGAGCGGTGCATCTGAAATTAAATATATATTTCTATATAGTTCAGTTCACGGATTGAGAGCGTTGCATCTGAAATAAAATATATATTCTTATCTGTGCAGTTCACGGATTGAGAGCGGTGCATCTAAAATTAAATAACTATTTTCAACTAGTGCAATTCACGGATTGAGAGCGGTGCATCTGAAATTAAATAAATATTTTTATATAGTTCAGTTCACAGTAAAATATTCCTGGTATCGGTTATCTATAAAAAAAACTAAGAACTTTAAAGGTTGCTAGCTTCCAAACGGCTGAACATTCATGTCATTACTGCTAACCGTGTTAAGCAACATAAGAAGGTCTATAAATAATCTGGAATAACCAAGATCCAAAGGTGCACAGCAAGGCTTTGCTAAAAAAACAACACCAAAAAATAAGTCTTTTTCGCGCATTTTTTGTAAGAAGAATAATCGATCCGTTTCGCCGTTTGTCTGTTATCAGCAAAAACAAGCTCATTGACTTAGCAACATTTTTCTGGAAGTTCTTATACTGAATAATTACAGGTTACTCCAATATTTATTATTAAGTAGCAGAGCAGTAGCAGTACAATGCTCAATTTAATTTAATTTCTGTCTTTTTGACTTTACAAAAGCGTTTGTATAATATACAAATTGCCTGGCATTTCTATTTTAAGTTCTATAAACTTATTAACGTATTGCAAAGGAAGTTTGATTGCCTTTAACAGACGAAGTCATTCCTCTTACTGATAAATGTAAGCACCTTCTTAATTTATTAATTGATCTAGACTCTAAACTTAGTCCTCGACAACTAGCGGACGCGCCAAATTTTAATTTACCTTAATTATTCTAGATGTGTTTCTTCTAAATCTTTCCCTAGTCTCCAGATTTTTCATGGCTAGGAATTTCTTCTTCTCTCCCTCGTTTTGCCTATACAAGGAAAAATATGAGAGTGTTTGCGCAGCCTATTATAATCTACATCTTCCAGACAGCTTTCAAAATCTAAATTTGTATGGATTTTTGAAAAGGAACCTTTTCATTCATTATATTTACGTCTATCTTTATGTAACGGACAGCTCTTATAGTTAATTTAGCAATGTTAAAATTCTTTTTTTATTTTACACTTTCTATTATAATTCTTGTAGCAATTAGGAACGATTTATGAAGCGTAGCAGGTCTATAATTTCTACCATAAAGTCTGTATGTTCATTTAAAGCATTTTAATGTTAATTTTTACCAAAATTTTTTTAATGATTTAATTTCTATTTTTGGAGCAATGTATAATATTTTTAGTGAAACTTTACAATAATTAATTGCTAAAAAGTTTTGGATGTCCTTTAATAGTATCTTGTATTTACGCAACACAATTTATATATAATTTAATTTATACCTCTAAATTACAATTCTGCAATTATGTTTTAACACTTTACAAATCTTAATTTTCTTTTAATATGATTTAAAGATTTGTTATATTTGTTAAAATAAAACGAATATTAAACAAAATCACTGAAACCTGGAAGTTAGAAACAAAGCAAATTTTCTTTTAGTTCCAAGAAATGTAATGAATAGTTTGGTAAGAAATGGCCATTATGTACACATTTAGCCAAGATAATTTTTGTGCTCTAAGCCTGTTTTTGTCCGTCCGTTTGTCTTACTATATAATTAAGGCCCAAAGAATAGCACTAGACATAAATGAGGACATATTACTACTTCGATGTTGCAACAAATTTTCATGTACTGTAATAAAGTTATACTCGCGGCTGGCTAAAACAACGATATTCCCCATCCCCTTCTCTCCTACTGTATGAAAGAACTGACCAGTACTGTATGAGATCTATGTAAGGTTCTAAATTGATGACAAACTTTCGCCTGTCAATATATCCACGTATATTTTATATCTGGATTTAAATATTGGTCTTTTCAGAAAAATGTAAATTTCAATTGTTGAGCTGATTTTTAAGGTTTTTTTAATTTATTAAAAGTTAAAAATGGATTCTGTTAATGCTAAATATAATTCAAATGCTCTAAACAGTAAACACGCTTATAATTATAAAGAATTAGAAATGTAGTTCTTATTTAAAGTGTCTCTTATGTAAAAAAGTCTACATTAAGATAAATAGGTTTACTTACAAAACTGAAAAAAATAACTATTTTATTAATTTTAACTTAAAGTTCTTACTGTTTTAAATCAAATAATAATAATAACAATTAAAATTTCACAGTTATTTAAAAGGATTTAAAAAATACATTATTTGTTTTAGTGTTTTGATTAATACCAGTTATAGCAAATACTTTTTCTTTGTGTCACAGGGATCCAGAATAAGGTATAACCAACAAGCGAAATAAATCTAAAATATCATTTGGGGGGCAAATGGAGAGGTCGTCAATTTTACGATGTGTTGCCCCCCAACGACAGCTGAAAAACAAGTTTCGTGATTTTTTTCGAATTAATTTCATTGTTGGTAGAAGCTGACAGGGATCTAAAGCGATAAGACAATGAATGATAAATAGAAGAACAATTTATGTTGAAAACACCCCTTTTGTAATGAAATTACTGGTGAAAAAGTCTACACACTGCTAGTACCCATAGCATTGAAGCCAAGATTTAACGTGTTCATAGAACTTTGGGGACCATTATAATTTACAGTCTAATGTTCCCTCACTCTTCTTGGTACATTTCAACTGTGGATAGTATTTATTTGCGCCTGTTTAGTGGTGATGGCATTTCTCATAATGCAACGATGAACGTCACACGATCAACATCCAAGCAATAATATTTAAATATTGATTTCGCGCTAAAATTGTAGTTCCTACTATTTTAAATGGACACTATATATAAGATAAATACCAGAATAGGAAATATATGTAGAACAAAACCCAGTGTGCAGTTTTAGTGGCCGTGATATATGTGTGGTCCCTGGCAAAGTTACCATCTACTACATTTTTTCATAAGGTTGCAAAATCGCTGTTTACTTACTTAAATGGATTTATTATTACTTGGATCTTACACCATATTATCATGTAATCCATTACAGTTAAACTTGTAGCAGGCTAAAAATAAAATAATCTCACCCTTTCCCCCACTATATCATTATTCAATCCCCTCCCCTTCTACTGAATGAACGAGCTGGTCAATAAAAGATGTTAATGTTAGCTTTTCTCTTCATTTTGTGCTAGAGACCAAAATCAAATTTGTTGTCTAGGTTATCAGAAAAATACACCATTGATGACAATTTTAAAAATGCCACTTTTAAAAACATACATACAATTTTAGTGGCTTTATTTTGGGGTTGGGCGGTCGTTATTACGCACCTTCCTCCCCGAAGAATAACCAAAAACCGGAATTGAACAAATACTTCAACAAGGATTTTGGTTTACATAGAAGAGACAAGTTTCTGGTATAACGAAGTGTGGTCTAGATTCGAACGGTGCACCTTCGTTAAAATTTAAATTAACGATGAATAGTTATTTATCGCATCGTGATATAGACAGGTTTTCGTGGATATTAAAACAAAAAATCCAAGCCACACTGGAAAAAGAAATACTTGTCAACGATGAAAGTGACTTTTTACATTCTTGTATTTTCCGTCGTCAATTTGTTTTGCTTAGAAAAGTTTGGTCTCGCTGTGAAATTTTAATTCAGTTTAAGTAAATATACTTCTAAATAAATTTTATAACGCACACATACACACACACATATATATATATGTATATATCCAATTTCAGTTTATTTATGTTATTCATGTATCAATGTTATTACAGGATTTTTTATATTCAAATTGAAACACAATAAACCTCACAGATAATAAACATTTATGTTTCGCAAAATGTCATTTAATCTTAATTTGAAGGCCAGAAAAATAAAGAAATATTTATTTATTGCATCGTATTATGGACAGCTTTCCGCGGATATTGAAATGAAAAGGCCAGGGCTAACAAAACAGGTAATGTTTATAAGAGTTTTAATTGATTATTTGTGGAAAATTGTCTGTAATACAATGCTTTACATGATTTTTCAGTATTGCTCAGAACCGGTTCTAATCCATCGGATATCAATCAATTTTAAAGCCATACTGGCAATCATGTAATACGGGTTAAATGTTTTGGTGACCTAGGCCTAAAGTAAAAAGCAGAATAATAAGGACTGGCTTAACAGACGGTCGAGTAAGAATTATGCTAAATGACAAAGTAAATTATTGAGTAGCATTGCCATGAAGTGCAAAATTGAAGTTTTACTCGAGAGAAGGGATACTCATACATCTTCAGAGGAGGCATACCCATACATCCATATATCAAAACTAAAACTTTTAGGTTATGTATGTATACTAGATCAACTGAAAATTGATTTCTAATTTGTTCCCTTATTTCCGAATTTGTACGACAAATAACCCAACTATTGCAAAAAGGTATCTTCAGCTAAATCATCATTAATTTAAAAAAAAAATAATATGACGACTTATTATACATTCAAAATTCTAATTTTTCTAATTTAGATTTTTTTGAAGATTAAAGCTTTTTTAGCTAGTCGTAAATATTGAGATAGGATGATGGTGATACGTATAAAATCGGAAACTAAAATTCAGCTGACCGTATACCATAAGTGTATAGGGATAAATATCTTCATATTTCAATCTTAACAAAATAAAATTTAACAAAATACCTGCTTGTTTCTTAAGTTATTTAAAGAATAAAGTTTAATGTTTTTCCATATTACATGCCTTCTAAATATAGTTTAATTTTTAAAAAAATTATCCTTATCCGAAAATGAATTTTGTTTTTATTTGAATGGAAGCCCAAGACGCATCTTTGAAAAAACTTTAAGTTTAGGTAATAGAGGTAATAGTTTTTATAAACAATTTTCCGCGGATATAAAAAGTATAATTATAAATCCAGTTTTTTATGCCCGAGATGCCGAAGGCTAGACATAATTTTTAAATATGGATGAGAACCGGTTCTAATCCACCTGATATTTATCGGTTTCGAATGAATACGAAAAAAGGATTATAAAATTTAAGAATTCTAGCTTAAAAGATAATCTTCTATTTATATATCATCATTTGGACCTTATGTGTCATTGATTATAAAAAATGCAAATAAAACTTAAATCGTTCAATAATCAATTTCTAAAATCAACTATAAAAACGCTAAAACAGACCATTTCAATGTAAACTAACAATTCCAATTTATTACATAAAGTATCAAACTTTTTTGTCTGTTGCGAAGAATCTTAATAACTGCTGAACCAATATTGTTCTTTACAGTAAAGCTTCTTTTATGTCCTTATAACTATTTTGGGGAAAGTTATCTCCACCCTCCTAAGAGAAATCGTCCCAAGAAAAAAACTTCCCCCCCCCACAAAAAAATGTTTTTCTTTAAATCTTTAAAACTAATGTGAAAGGTGGGTAGTGTGTCGAATCCCCCCTATCTTTAAGTGCCCCTAGAGGGTTCCAGGCGACATCCTAAAAATAATCATAGTAAATTATTGCAATCAAATTATTTTATCTAACCTGACACTTTTCTTCAAAATGAAGGCATATTCAGCTAGAGATAAGAACACTGAAAATAATAATATATTGTAAACAAAAAAAACAAAACTTTATAATGCTAATTAATATATGTATATATACATCTGATAATATAATCAAAACTAAAAAAAGGAGGGATAATGAATTCTTGAGAAAAAAAATAGAGACAGAGAAAAAGATATAGTTTTCTCGTATTCATTCGAATCCGGTGGATAGGAACCGGTTCTCATCCATACGAAAAAACTATGTCTAGCATTGTATTATATCCAGCTTTCTACGGATATAAAATGTACAATTATAAGCTTAAAACTATTTTTTTATCCCCGAGATGCCGAAAGCACGGGCTAAAAATCTGGTTATAATCTTATAACTGTATATTTTTATATTAGTAGAAAACTGGATATAATATGATTCTAGACATCATTTTTCATTATGGCTGAAAACCGGATCTAATCCACCGGATATTAATCGGTTTCCAAGCAATACGGGAAAAGGAATAGAATTAGTGAAAGTGTTTAAAGGTTAGACCAATTGCAATTAAAAAATCTTGCAATTAAACTTGTAAAATTAGTAGCTAATAATATTTGGGAGAAAGAGTAAACCACATAAAATAATAAGATTATTTACCTATAAATATACAAGCCAAGAACTACATAAAATGATAAGATTATTTACCTATAAATATACAAGCCAAGAACCATATTTCTAATAATAAGATTATTTACCTATAAATATACACGCCAAGAACCATATTTCTAATGATAAGATTATTTACCTATAAATATACACGCCAAGAACCATATTTCTAATAATAAGATTATTTACCTATAAATATACAAGCCAAGAACCATATTTCTAATGCTGTAACTGAACTAGCAACCGGAATATTCAACCTAAAACATTATAATTCTATTTGATTTTTATAGCCATAAGATATGCTTTACTGAACTATAACTTTAATAGTTATACGCAGGGCTCGGCAGCTGCGCGTTAGCCGCGAATAAGCCTCAAATTAAAACCCGTTGGGATTGTATAAATTTATTTTTTGTGAGAAGAGGGTTTGTCAGTCGGCGGGAAAACGGCGGCGGATCTTTATGAAATTTTAATACGTCATGTAGACATGTAAGGAAAGCTTAAGTTTAAAATTTGACGTCTCTAAGTCAAAAAATGAGGCCACAGGAGCCCTTTAAAGATTTCTGGAGACCTGGAGGATCAGGACCTGCAGGATCATACCTGGAACCTGAAATTGACTTGAACACCTTTATTTCATATGAGGTTGTACTACTAGAGGATATTTTAGTATTTTGGTAAGATTAATTGCTTTGTTTAAGTCAAAAAAATATTTTTGCTCTTTACCTGGATGACCCTGCCAGGTTTGCTGGCATCCTGTATATATTCAAAAAATTCCAACTCTCAGTTATGTGTCACACCCATATTTAAAAAGTCACGCAGTTTGGGCTCTTTATCTTTCACACACAGAAAATGAGATAGAAAAAAAACCGGAGGGGAAGGGTTAAGGGTTAAGTGGAATACAAAACTCCTCCAACAACCCCCCCGCCCTCCCCCCCCCCAACACCAACGCAATATACCATCTTATCTTCTAAAACTATTCACAGCGTTAAGGATAGTCGGGCAGACAAAGTAAGTTTAATAGTAGCTTCCAACTCATTAATATGATTTGAGATTAGGAACGGAATTATTATTACTATTAAAGTGAAACACGCAACTGCTTAAATAACGATTACTTCTTCCACTCCATTTACTCCATCTTCTTCCCCAAAACTAGATGATCGAACTGACCAATAAATGAGTTAGAGTAACTTTTTAAAGTGTCTATAAATCAGCCATGTGGCGTCATAAAAATGAGGGAGATGAGAGGAGAAGTGTGAAAGAAAACCACTAAAAAAGATATGGATAATTCCTCATTTTTAATGACGTCACTTTGTAAAGTTACTTACAAAGATTTACATATTAGCAAAATAAATTGACAATAATTTTTCCCCTGTCAAAATATCCACGTATATTCTATATCCATTATAAAAGGGGAATAAGGAATTATCAAGACGCTCTACTCCTCAATTAGTGCTCGAGACCAAAATCAAATTTGTTGTCCAGGTTATTAGAAAAAAACAAAATATTATGACACAAACTAATAGTATCCCAAATACTTTAATCAAGACATTAAAAAAAGACCACCTCCAAATTAATTGACAATTTCTGTTGGTTGGTAATTCAGTTTATTTTTAAGAATCTTTTTTTTGTCTGGGGAAATTGCCTGTCCTAGAATATCTATAATACAAAGTAGAACGATGTCTGTCTGTTTGTCTGTCTATCTGTTTGTTTGTAGCGAAGGATCTCGCTAACCGCTGAACCGATCAGGTTCTCCTTTACAGGGTAGCTTCTCATAGGTCCCGGAAAGGTTTATAACTATTTTTTTGGGAAGTAGGACACCCCTAACCCCCCCCCAAAAAATGAAAAATACTCCCCCCTTAAAAAAAATTTTAAAAAAAATTTCTTTAAAATCTAAAACACGAAAAATTTGTTTGATAAAACCTCTTGGGGCAAAGCCCCTAGAGGCTAGGGGCGAAGCCGCTAGTCTTTCAAATAGTACCATAACTCTTTAAAAGCGAAGCTTTTCTATAATTAGGGTCAGTCCCTCCGATGCACGATGATTCCTATAACAGTTAGGTACGACTTAGAAAGCGTAATAACTCCATAATCGTTACCAGAAAGTCATTACCCTCATTTAAAACATGTTTTTTTAAACCTTTTTAACAACAATTTTTTTATGTGTTATAATTATCATATTCATCTGATTTTTGGAATAATGATTCCTATTATATCAATGTATAATGTTATACGCGAAGCATCTTTATAATAACGTCTTAAAATGTAGGTATGTCCTTGAACAATTTTTTTTGTATTTAAGCATTTTTGCAAAATAAATACTTTAAAATTTTGCTTAGACTCATAAATTTATATTCTGTTTATTCAGTTCTGAAACTCTACAAGTGTTAATGTTCGTTTGTCCCACCGTTCCAGAGCTTTGCTTTTATGGATGTTGTCATCCATGTTGATCCAAAAATAGATATGGGAGGGGGAGGGGGGGGGGGGCGGTGTTAGTAATAATGTGAAACTGAAGCTCTAATTTTGTTTATTTTCTTTTCCTCTCTCTCAAATCAATGTGCGACTCAGAGATAAATCCTGATGCTGTACCTATTGGTGCAAAAAATGGGGACAATTTTCAAATTGATTTGACGGGACTGTTTATTTACGTCACAAGTGAGGGGAAAGAAAAGGGAAGGAGGAAAGAAACCCCCTAGAAAAGAGATGGGGGTATGCCGTCACACGCCAAAACAATTTGAAATTTGTCCCCATTTTTTGCACCAATACGTACAGCATCGATAAATCCTATGTAGATCAACTAAAAATTGATTACCGACTTGTTCAATAATTTTATAAGTTGTACAACAGAAACCAAAGTATTGCAAAATTTATTTTCAGCTACTCCGGTCAAAGCGATATAATGTATAAACGATTTATATTTCATATATGCATTTTATATGCAAATTCAAATCCGCGTCAAACCAAAGACGTTAACAATGATACCTACCTGCTTTGATCGGTACAAAATACCAAAAGTTTGAGTAGAAGGAGTGCCCTGGCCCCAAACAGGCGCAACACATTACCATGCATGAAAAAGATCTTAAGATAAAGATCGTGCAATCAAAGGGTTGGTTGTTTGCTATGTACTGTACTACGGGTATGAGGTGAAGGACCAAGAGTCTAGCCTTGAGTTGACAAGGTGCAACTCACCCATATGACATTAGCAAAGGACTGGTTGTCTGCATTGGAATTTAGGAATTAATAACCCTACCTTGTTGTGTTAAACATGTTGATTAATACAAGACACAATGTCAACAATAGTATGATCCGCGCCTGAAAACAAATTACAAATTTATAAAAAAGATAACTTTATAGATAGATATTTAAATGTATAGAAAGAAATATAGATTTTAAATTAAAAGTTATATTCTCAGATAGAGAAAGTAAAGATGGAGAAAAAAATGCAGCGAATTATCCAATTAAAAACTTTTTTTTGTCTGTAGCGAAGGATCTCGCTAACCGCTAAACCGATATGGTTCTTCTTTAGAGCAAAGTAAGATGTTTAACTACTTTGAGGGAGGATATCTCCACCCTTCCAATAAAATATGACCAGGGGCGTCCAAGCTTTTTTATTTAGGGGGGTAAAATTTTTTTAAGGGAGGGGTAATTTGCTTTTTTGAAGGGGGGGGTTAAAATGGCGCGCGAAGCGCGCTGCAAATTTTTTTTACCCCCTCCCAAAATTTTTACCCTGGGGGTAAAATTTGTCCCCCGTTCTAAATGGTTGGGGGTGCCTACGGCACCCCCAAGGTAGGGGTAAATTTCTACTACTTTGCTATGTTAATATAAGGTTGCACAAGGTGGTTGCGATAGGGAGATACAGTTATTTAACCCTTTCTCACTCTAGTGTTTTACTCTAATGTTAGGACCACCTGCAGTTGTTAGACTTAAAGAAAGAAAAATACCCCTCCTGCACCCCACTTTTTGAATCTATATTTTGGTAGGGGGTTTTATGTTCGCAAGGCACTTTGAAGGAAATCACCAAACAAAATTTCTGGTTTTTCAAAAGAAAATGACGAACTGATTCCTGTGACGTCATAAAAATGAGGGAGATTATAGGAGAAGTGGGAAAGAAAATCCCTAAAAAAAGAGATGGATAATCCCTCATTTTTTGACGTCACAAAAAACCAAAAGTAGGACAGATTGGGCTTCGTCAAGAAAAGTATATGTTCAAGTTGTAAAGTTTATGGTAAATGCCATTGTTTGATAAAATTGTTGACCCAATCACTTTGATGTTAACTTGATTAATTGATGACAAAGATTTTCAGGGACCTAAAGGGATAAGACAATGGCCGATACATTGATGTACATCCCCAATGATTATCCCTTCTATAGATTATAATAATTTGTTGAAAAGTTTGGACATTCAACTAAATGAACTATCTAATAATAAAAAGTCCCCAAGGTTGTTAAGCAACGAATAAGAAAACGTTTTTATAAGACTTTGGGGAATAGATTAGTAAACAGCCCAATGTCCCCCCCTCCCCGAATTTATTGACCTTTTGAACTTTTTATCATACCTGACACTCTATAACTATGGTATGTTCGACTTTATAACGGTGAACGTCAAAGAGAACTGGTTTGAACTTTTATTATTTACATTTTTTAAGCGAAGCTTTTCTATAATTAGGGTCAGTCCGTCCGTTCATCCGGAACGGATAGCTTTTGTCGTTAATTTAGGCATGTTAGAATTGTCCTATCGATTTCAAATTTTGCAGGGTGATGCCTGTAGTAGTTAGGTACGATTTAGAAAGCGTAGCAACTCTATAATCATTATCAGAATTTCCGTACGTCTATTTTGAACCTGTTGATTTTTTACTTTTTTAACTACAAATTTTTTAGGGGATCTCATTTCTGGGACAGCAAAGTACAATATTATAAGCGAAGCAACTCTATTATCAAATCTCTAAAAATGTCCATAAAGATTATCCTGTATTAAGCAGTTTTTCATCAAAGAGGACTATCCACGAACAAGGGCAAGTGATTCTAAGCATCTTCCAGCATTGATCCATAGTATTTTTTTAGTAAATATACTAGGTTTGTGTTTAATATTTGCTTTATCGACAAAAAAGTTAGGTTTCACCATGGTTTTATATGAAAAAAATTTGAAATGTTAAGCATTGTTTGGTGCAATATCATCGAATGTTTTGATGAGTTCAAACTGTTGTTTAAAAGCTTTGACACAAAAGTATATTATTGTGATTAAAAATGTATATTTAGAAAAAGGGTTGGTAACTTGTAAACAGTTAAATTAATGTACTTTTGCAATTTACAACATTTGATGCTTTTCTGCAGTGTTTTTTATTTTGTCCTTTGAACTCAACAAAACATTTGATGATATTGCTTTAAAAGTTGCTTAACATTTCAAAGTTTTTTTCATATAAAACCATGGTGAAACCTAACTTTTTAGTCGATAAAGCAAATATTAAACATAACCTAGTATATTCACTAAAAAATGCTATGCGTCAATGCTGGAATATGCTTAGAATCACTTGCTCTGGTTCGTGGATAGTCCCCATTACTTACAATTTTGCTTCGACTCTTATGCATTTATAATCTGATTATTCAGTTCTGACACTATACAAGTGTTAGTGTCCGTTTGTCCTACAGTTTCAGAGCTTCGCTTTTATGAATGTTGTCATCCTTGTTTCATGGAACGGTTTAGGTCATCAAGAGTAGGGGGTATGGTACACTTACTATTTATAAATGTGTATTTGCAGAGTTAATTAATGTACATCCCTAATGATGATACACAAAATTGTCCCTTCTGTAGATTACAATTAGTGGTTGAAACGTTTGTACACTTATTTTAAAAACCAAACCAACCATAATTTTAAAAAGTCTCCAAAGTTTTTAAGTTAACCAATAAGATAACATTATTATAAAATTTTGAAGACTAAATACTAAAAACATCCCATTGTCCCCTCCCTCCCTTCCTGAGTTGCGCTACCTACAACAAATGATTATTATTGAAATTATGATGAATGGAATAAGAATGATTGAAAACTCGATACTAATGGATATAAAATACGTTGGATATTATGAGAGATTACCTCGTATACGGGCGGGATTACGGTCCAGGACCTTTTCGACTTGGTGTACTGTCTAGGTCTTGGTCCAGAAATCCAGGAGAACTAAGGATGACTGTTACGCACCCTTCTCTGTCCAAACACCCAAGGATATTAGGTTAAGTAACATCCAACAGACAACCAACTCTCTGTGATGCACGACCTTTGTCTGATAATTCCCAATTGTGCATGGTAACGAGTTGCGCCTGTTTTGGGCCAAGGCATTCCACCTACGCTAACTATTTATGTCGCGCATCTGACATAGCAGCAGTAGGAACCATGACGCGGTGTCGGCCCGAGATTCGAACCTATCACCTTCCCGACGACGAGCGGATGCGCTACGTGTTGAGCCACGGTCGCGGGTTTATTGTGAGATATTCTCGCATATCCTGATAAAATGTTTCTCCCAGCTTGCTATAATATAACGATACCCCTCCTTATGAATAGACAATATCCCCTCCCCTGACAATAGAGAAACCAATATCTAAGGACTGTATTAGCAACCTAATTGACGACAAAAATTCACCAGTCACAATATCCATCTATTTTATATCTATACAATACTTAATGGATCAGTACAAGGCTATAGGTATACAGGAATAGGAAAATTGTAAATATATAATTTAAAACAAGTATGACAACATACATAAAAGCGAAGCTCTGAAACGGTAGGACATATGAACATTAACACTTGAGTAGAGTGTCAGAACTGAATAATCAAAATATAAATGTATAAAAGTCGTATGAAACAAAATTGTAAGTAGATCTGTTGAAAAACTGCTATAATACAGGATATTGTTTATAGACATACTTACATTTTTATGACTTTATTATAGAGTTGTTTCGCGTATAACATCATACTTTGTTGTCCAAAAAATCAATATACCAAAAATCAGATCAATCAGATAATTTATCACATAAAAAGTTGTAAATGAACGTACAGACTTTCTGTTCACGATTATAGAGCTGCTTCGCTTTCTAACTTGTACCTAACTCCTACCTAGTTTGAAATCGATAGGTTAATTTTAACATGCCTAAATTAACAAAAAAACTATACGTTACGGACGTACGGACGGACATACCCTAATTATAGAAAAGCTTCGCTTTTAATACACTCAAAATATAATACATAACCCTTTAATATCTTAGATTTGCAAAACTTAATTTTGAATAGCTTACAAGCAAGAAATTGCTTAAAATTTTTTTGGGGTATAGTCTCTTTCGTGGCAACGCCTCTTAAGGGGCGTTTCGTCGTATTTTTCCAGTAGCTTTTGATAGATTAGGTGATTGCCCCGCAGGGGCTAGAAATAGGGGGAAAGGTAATGGTATTGTGGAAATACGATAAAACGCACCTTAAGAGACTATACGCCACTTAAGAGACTATACTCCAAAATTATTATATTTTCTAGTAAAACTAAATTGTCTCAAATAAAAATAATAAAATAGGGTCTCGACAGTGAGCAGAAAGACAGACGAACACAGATAGACAGACGAACACAGATAACTTGTCGAGTAGCTTCACTATTTTAAGTCTTACTTGTACAATTTCAGCAGGAATAAAGAAGGAAACCTAAAAAATAAAAACATTTAAAGAATATAACATTCAAGGGACACTCGTTTTTTATGGCTTATTGAAAATCAATTTTGACCAATTTAATTAATTAAAACTTTTTCTTCAAAATGACAAAATTTAATAAAATAAGAAATAATTTGCAACTCTTATTGAAAAAATCAAAATTTGTGTTTTTAAATGAAGAACCCTGTACTTCAAAAAAATTCCACACTATTGGCAATCATGAAATAAACATTCAACCATCCCCTTTGATAAAATAGAATAATAAAGTTAACATGCTGCTATAGTTTTCTGATTAAGGTGTTTAAAAGTTGGCATCAAATTTGATTATCAAAAGAATATTTTTTTTTATAAGCAGCAAAGTATAACTGTGTGCTTCTGGCTACACATCGATGTAAAAAATAAAAAGCTGTTATTACTTTAGTGCCCTGGCTCCAAAACCAAAAAAAATTGGCTCTGGCTTCAAATTGCAAATTAAAAGTCTCCAATAAATCTTTCAAATACAATTGTTTCAAAATCATGGATTCTACATTTAATTAATGAAAAAGTTTCTTTCTTTCACCTAGTATACTTCACACAACTGTTAGCAAACACAAAAACATTAAATCAAAATCTTGTCTCTTAAGTTTATATAATGTCTGGAGAAAAGTAAAATAGATTAGCATTATGTTTCTCTTATTTTTGTATCATTTTATACTTTACAATGATAGGTAATGCTGCTAAGAATGCGAATTTAATAAATTATAAGTAAAATTATTAATACAAGTGACATTAAAAATATAATTAATAGTTTTATTTTAGTTCGATGTTTGAGTAAAGAGAAAGAATCTTAAAATGAGCAAAAAATAAATTTTATAACATCTAAAGTATGCTTTAGTTTAAACTCTAGCAGATTTTAAAAAGGAGAGGAGGTGAGAAATGTGATTTTAAATTGTCTAAATAAATATGTCTATTTTTCCTAAAATATTACTAAAATGACACATTGATATGACAGTTATAAATTAATCATGTATAGTCCCTTTCATGACCAAGCCTCTTAGGGACAATTCATTGTATTTTTAAAGTAGCTTTTAATGTTTAGGGATAGGCTATTTGCCTCGCATGGTTAAAGCCCCCCATAGGGGCTAGAGATAGGGGAAAAGCTACTGTATAAATACGACGAAGTGCCCATTAAGGGGAGTTGTCACGAAAAGTACTATACCAAAATAATCCTTCAAAATTATGAGGTCTTTACTTATAGAATATTTAAAAACTAAGTAAATCATGTTTCCTATCTTTCAAGTATAAAAGAAAGAAGATTAATTGCACACATAAATTGAAATGCAAGAGTCTACTTTAAAACTGACCCACATGTACTTGCAGTGTGGTACAACATAGTACATACCACATACATATTAGGATATATAAGTTGGAAGAAATTTTAATGTTAGGGGGAGATTTGAAATCTGCAACAAATTTTAAGGATTTTTTTTATAAAATTCATTTTTTTGTATAATTCTTTATCTAAAAGCGGAAATACAATTTAAGTCTATTAATTTTCACATCTGTGATTGGTGGATTGAAAACTATCTGCGCTCTGATTGGAGAAGCTTAAGTGTCGTACATCATTCACCCAATTAGAGCGCAGGTAGTTTCTAATATACCTATCCTATCCTATTGGTCAAAATTAATTAACTTAAATTGTATTTCCGCTTTTAGATAAAGAATTATACAAAAAACGAATTTTATAAAAATCCTTAAAATTTGATGCAGATTTCTCCCCCTAACATTAAAATTCCTTCCAAGTTATATATCCTAATACATATGTAGCACATTTATTTTAGCTAATTATTTTCTTCCATTACAGCTTTAGGAAAAAGATAAAATATGGGTTCTTGTTGCGGTCCACTTTTATTTCTTGCTGTCTGTTGCATTTTTTTGTTGCAAAATAGCCTTTTACTGAATTAGTTACCAACTTTATAGTGTTTATTTTGCATATTTTTATCAATGATTTTAAGATTTTAATTATAAGCTTTTAATAGTTATTTCTCGCATCGTATTATAATCAGCTTTCCGCGGATATAAATAGAATGTACAATTATAAGATTAAAACCATTTTTTTGCCCCAAGGTGCTGAAGCTTTTTATAGTTCCTATTTAAAAATGACGCCATACTGCCCTACCATTGGTCAATTAAAATGTATACTGACCTATCATTGGTAATTTAGACTGTGTATTGGCCTATCATTGGTCATTTGTGTTGTATGACGTCATTTTGTTATAGGCACTATAAAGAGCTTCATATTGAACACTTACCCAACTCATAACCACAAACATAGCTGTTGGTAGATAGACAGATAGCATGAAAGGAACTAGATGTCTTGTCAGTGTTATTTCTATCCCGTATACACTGTAGTTACCTAAACAGGTCTATAGTATAGATGTATATACAGACAACTACCTTCCTTCTCTTTTCAAAGACCTCTTTCGTCTGCTTCTAAATTATTTCGTTAACATAAGCGACACCATTGGTTGATTTTAAATGACCCAATAGAAAGGTTGCACTGCACAAGGTGGTTGCGATGGGGAGATACAGTTAGTTAACCCTTTCTTCCTCCAGTGTTTTACTCTAATGTTACCTAAATAACAAGGATGACAACATTCATAAGTAGCGAAGCACAAAAAATCATAGATGGACAAACTGATATGGCTATAGTGCAGATGTATACTGGTAAGAATCTAATTTTTTGTAGCATGGTTGACAGACCGACTGACAAAGTAAGTTACACTCTAGATGATTTTTCTTCTCAAAAAAATAAAATAGCAGTCTTTCTTGAATAGCATCTTAGGAAAAAATATCCCATAGCGTTACAAACTGACATTCTGACAGACTGACAAAATAAGTAGAGTTACTTCGCTACTAAAAAGATATATAAAACCAGGAATAGGTATAACCAACAAGCGAAAAAATCTAAAATAATATTTGGGGGGCAAATGGAGAGGTCGTCAATTTTACAATGTGTTGCCCCCTAACGACAGCTGAAAAACACGTATAGGTTTCGTAATTTTTTTCCAAATTAATTTTCATTATTGGTATAAGCTGATATAAAACTGTTGATTGAGTTATTTCATTGGTATATCCATCAAAATTACGAGTGGACGACCTTACCCCCCCCCCCCAATAAAAAAAAATAAAAGAGTAGCTACTCTACAATTATAATATCTTACTTGCTGATCCCTTCCAACTTCTCATTTCACGTCGCAAGTCTCTAAAACAAGTACAATTATAACCATTTTTATCACTATTGATAGAAGAAATATAAAAGGTAAAGAAAATTATTAAATTCATTTTAATCTAATTACCATTCTTTTCATTCTGAGTCATTTGTCTTAAAAAAACATTTAAAATTGAATTTATATATAAAACTAAATTGAATTTTATGCCTGATAGGTCTTAATTTTGCGAATCAAATACTAGATTAACTATTTCTCTATCAATCTCTCTCTCTCTATCTCTCTCTTTCTCTCTCTCTCTCTTTCTCTCCTTCTCTCTCTCTCTCTCTCTCTCTCTCTCTCTCTCTCTCTCTCTCTCTCTCTCTCTCTTTCTCTCTCTCTCTTTCTCTTTCTCTTTCTCTCTCTATTTATATATATATATATTTATCTATCTATCTATTTATCTATCTATCTATCTATCTATCTATCTATCTATCTATCTATCTATCTATCTATCTATCTATCTAACCTGAGTTGAACGCCAAAGTTAAGAGTTCTCTGGTAGGTTGAATCATATTCATATTTCCCACTGGTATAATATTCAATCTCGTAAAAGTGTCAACAGCCAATATTACGAGCTGATTTAATTAAAGAGAAAAGCGTTTCTTTATTGAGGTTCATACACAGAGAGGAAGGGAGGAGACAATGGGCAATTAATTCAATTTTTAGAGTTCTAACTCAATATCTTCAAAACCAGATATATCTGGAAAATTCCAAAAGTTTAGATGGAGCAATCTTTATTATATTTGTATAATAAGAAATTATTAAACACTGATAGAAAAGTATTTAACATTAGGTTATTCTGTCTTATTTTCCTGTGAATAGTCTGTAATTTATCATAAAAGATATGACCTTAGTACTGGCATAAATGGGGTTTGTTTTCATATTTGACTAGGGGTTGATTAAAATGGATAGTTACAGAAGTATCACAGTAGAATTTCTGGTTTATCTCAACCATTCTCAGAAGAAAACTATTTTATTTAAAAACCAAAATATACTTGTTTTGAATTTTTTTTTTCAAATTGTCTGCTAGTATTTTTATTGGTTAGGTTAGTAAGAGTTTTCTGCTTTGGAAATAATTGTTTTAGCGGCATTCTTTGCGCTAGTACCCAAAGTCTTTGAAATTTGGCAAAATAATAAAAGTTGCATGTGTTCTGGTACCCAAAGTCCAAGACTGTCAGAAATATGAATTTTAGATACATTGTCACCTCCCTTCCTCCCTGTTCATACGTCTTTAATAGGGGGCTTAATTTGTACAATGGGCAGATACAAATCATCTAATAGGCCTTAAACCAGTTGTAAAATAATTGAAATAAAAATTTTCGAGATGCCATCGTCATCGATATTGGAAGGGAAAGGGGGTGGGGGGTAGAAATAGAATCTAATACATTTCTTAAAACTTTGTGATAGTTAGTTAGCGAGAAGGGGTTGGAACGTGGTTGGTTATTCAACCTTTCCCCCCCCCCCCCCTACACTTTTCAAGGAATTTTAGATGTTAATTTTCTTGGATATCAAAAGTGCCGTTACTAAATACTCGGTCATTCTCTATTATGCAAATTTCCTTCATCTTAATTTTTTTTGGCCTATATTTGAATGATTGTAAAAAGATGTACTTTTGATCATTTAAATAGGAATTAAAATTTTGCACAAATTAACACTCTAAATTCCATTGCAAATAAAGATTTAATTTAAAATAAAATAAAGTGTTTTATATTTTTCTTCCTAAATTATTTTTGCAAATAAATTATTTTAATCAAGATTAAACATTCCTAAGTTTCATTTTGTCTTCATCATAGCCATCTAAAGAAATAAAATCAATTAAAAATGAATACATTTTATATAAACTAGCGGCTGTGTCCCTAGCATCTAAGTACTCTATATTTTAAAAGTCATATTTAAGGTTATAAAAATAGCCTAAAACCATCATACCCAGACTAATTTTTAAAAATAAGATAGCCTAAAACCATCTTAGAACATATAGAAAGCCCCACTGTAAAGGAGAACCATATCGGTTCAGCAGTTAGAAAGATCCTTTGCTACAGACAAAAAAGCTTACTACTTTATATGATAGGATTATGGATATTTTCGTTAGTTTTTAAAAATCATAGGACTAGTACTCTTAAACCAGCCACAGACCCGGGCTTATTTCATGAATTTAATTTTAATTTTCATGGGAAATTGTCTGTAATACGATGCTATACATGGTTTTTCAGTATGGCAGAGAACAGGTTTTGATTCAGTGGATATTAATTGGTTTCGCCATACTGGAATACTGGAATATTCTTTCTCGTATTCATTCGAATCCGGTGGATAGGAACCGGTTCTCATCCATACGAAAAAACTATGTCTAGCATCGTATTATATCCAGCTTTCTACGAATATAAAAATGTACAATCATAAGATTAAAACCAGTAAGATTCCAGTCAAAGGTGCTTATTAGTACAACCTGTTTTTAAATATGCGTTTAATCATACTATGCGTTTGGTCAACATTAATAACAGTTAGACTTAATAAGCGCATTTGACTGGAATCTTACTCACAACTTTACGCAATATTGTAAAAGCAACTATTCCCTTTGTCATTGAAGGTTTATAATAAATATTTAAAAATAAATTTTAGGAAGGTATTACGTGTATTAAATTAGGTGATTTATTTACCCTAAAATCTACAAATAATGAGGTCCATTTTAGAATGAGACAAAATTTTTCACTACAGGAATGGATTAGTATCAGCTTTCCACGGATATAAAAATCAGTATGGCTGAGAACCAGTTCTAATCCAGCGGATATTAATCGGTTCCGAAGTTTTATTGGAAAATAATATTTTTTTCCATTACAAGTTATAGTATTTTGTAAGCAATAATGAAACAAAGAATTCAATAAAAATTCCTTTATCATTATATTATCTCATAGTTATTTATATCAAAGGAAGTTGCCTAATATAACAAAAAGAAAATAATACAAATACATAAATTACATTAAAAGCAGGGGTAGCTATTGCAACAATCAATTCTACAAAAAATCACGAAACCTTTTAAGGTATTTGGAAGTGTATTTTGTTTTTTTTCCTGTAAGTGAAGAGGGGTGGGTAAGAAGGGGAGAAAGGGGAAGGGGGTTGTGGGGAAATTTTCCTTTAGAATTGTTTGTCGGAATATCATTACCTTGTCCCTGCATTGAAAAAAATTCAAATAAGTATAATTCCGCGGATAGGAAAATGACATATTTTATTGCAGTTTTGTTGGTCCCTAAGGGCCGAAGTCCTGGGCTAAACAAAACTGGTATTGATTATACGATTGTATTTTATTATTAATGGAATAAATTGTCGATATAATACGATACTATAGATGCATTTTCATAATGGGTCAGAATCAGTTCTGGGTTGAAAAGTGAGGCGATTATGAAGAGAGAAAATGTGGGAAAGTTAGGTTGAAAAATCGTTCAACGCCTAAAAAACTGGTACCTAAACGTTTACGTGTAGTGACACCCAACAGACAATCTATTCTTTGCTTGTACGTTCTTTGTATTGAAGTCATCAATACATAAAGACGAATTTTTTAAGACCCAAACGTTTATGTGCCCATATAAAATTCCTCTGAAATTTTGTCTCTTCTGATGTATTGATTTTATTAATTCATTAATTTGATTAATTTGGACACTGATAACTAAACCGAAGTATCCAATGTTTAAGAGCCAACTATTAAGATAACATGGTTTTAAAACTTTGGGTACTAGTGTAATTTGTAGTCCAATGTTCCCTACCTCCCTGGGTAAGTTATATAAATTTAGAACATACAAAATATTGTTACCATATAGTAAGGTAAATAAACTAGTAATAGAAAAATAGAAGAAAACATTATCAAAAAGAATGATATAACCTCAGTGCTTATCTACAACTGACTACTCAACCTGCCATTATTTATGAAATGACGCAAACATAAACGTCTAACGTCAACGACATATTAAAAAAAAACAAAAACATTTAAAGTGTCACTAGAGGCCTCTAGGGGCGTAGCCGCTAGTAAGTAATAAACACACAAAAAATCACTCAACCCCTTATGTTCAATTTACTTGAACAAGTATGATAACGTAAAGCAAAGCGAAGCTTTAGAAATCAGAGAATAGGGACAAATGGCAGTAAAATCATTATGATTAAATGCAATAAATTGCCCATATAAAATTTTTATTTTCTGTCTTTCAAATTTATAGGAAGTTTCTATTCAAAAGGAGGTTTTTATCTAGCTGAAATTCTTTCCAGACAGACGAATAAACTATTATATTATATTGAGAAAAGCTTTGCTTTAAAAAACTACATATTATTCGCTACGCATTTACTTATCCTAGTTTATTTACCAAACTGTTAACGAAAGTTTAATTTTGTTATAAAAGTTATAATTAAATGTTCTGATTGTTGAAAGTACAATTTGTTCCATATATGGCTAGGAAATTTATTTGCTTCACCCCTAGCCTCGAAGGGAGGGTGGGGAAGGTCAGAAAAATAGCCTAAAACCTCCCTAATATATTTGTAAATTATTTTGAAGCAGCATTTCCTAAATAATTAGCTTCAGAAAAAAATTCTGACTACTTTATAGTATAGGATGTTCTAGCAGTTAAGTCTCTAGGGGCACTTGAAAAAAGGAGGTACCCTCTCCCTAAATAAGAAGCTTCACTGTATTAATAATCTATGTCGGTACAGTGGTTAGACAGATCTGAAGCTACAGATAGACATCAGCTACTGTTTTATAAGGTTAGATCATAAATGTAACAAAGATATAAAAAGATCGTAAAAACAAAGCTGAAATACACCACAATTTCATTCTTACTATAGCATGCACTGACTATTTTTCTTATCAGGATATAATACTCTCTAATAAAGTTTTATTGCTGCCCTTCTGGTGGATTTAATATTTCTTGTCTAAATCACATATTTGCATGTTAAATAAAAAATACATTACGCCTGTCAAAATTACATTATTACTGCTTTTTATAATTGTATTTTTTGTACCAATATACTCTACATGTCATATTTATTGGTCTAGTTACTAGTATAAACAGAACTTTATTTGTATTGCCCTCCCTTCAATAAATAGATGCTAGTGGCGCTATCACTAGTCTATAATATAAAGTAGTAAGGTTTTTATTGAAAGGATCTCTTCAATTACATGGTTGGTTAGGTTGCACTTTTCAGGCAAGCTTGATATAATTCGCAGAATAATGACTATTACTTAAAAATAAGACCCATATCTATAATACAAAGTAGAACGATGTCTTTCCGTCTGTCTGTCTGTCCGTCCGTCCGTCCCTTAAGATCTCGGTAACAACTGAACCGATCGGATTCTACTCTTCAGGGAATATACCTACTGGTCCTGTGGTGGGTTTAGGCTATTTTCTTGGGGGGTGGGACACCCACAACCCCCCCAAAACAAAAATCCCTCCCCATTTTTTGTAGGGGATTTCCTTGGTCATTTTACGTATTTCGTCCAAATTTTTTTATCACCTCTTGGGGCAAAGCCCCTAGAGGCTAGGGGCAAACCGCTAGTGAGCTTTATAAACTAGAAAGATATAGTTGTTGTAACGTAGTGTAATGCAGACAAAAGTTGGTTATAGCATAGCTGTGCTACTTAAAAAATGCATAAATTGCATAAATGGATACTTACAGCTCGATAATTTGAGGAAGCAGGTATGTTTGTCCAACGGATACTGGAGAAATAATAGTCCCTTACATACTATAGTTATACTGCTCCTAAATAGAAATATACACAATTATATATTGATAGATAGATGCATTGATATTTACTAATTGATTAATTTATTTATCAATTGATAAAAAGACAAGAAAATACATAGTTAGTGTGATAAAAGGTTGTAGATATATAGATTAACAGTAGAATATAATTAGAACTAATAAAAAAATTTTATCAATAGTAGTGACATCAAGAAGGAAAGACAAACAGAAAAACAGACAGCCAGAAAGAAGGACAAACAGACTTGATCAGTTATAGAGTAGCTTCTCTAAAAAAAAAACATATTAAATAACATATATAAAACATGTATTTTTCTAATAAGTTAAATAATCCCAGAAAACAAGCACACGTGTCAACAAAAATAAATCATAAATCTTCTGCTGGAAACAAAAAGAGAAAAGAACTTTATCTTTGCAAATAATTTTGTGTGAGAGAGAAAATGATTTCTGTTTATCTTGAAATCTGTAGGTAAACAATAAATTATTTATATATATTTTCACAAGTTTGCGCAAAAAAGATTTGCTTATTGGTATATACTGAGTTGATTAAGATGCTAAAAAGATTCGTTTTCAAACAAACCAGCTTTTCCAGCTTCGGCTTCGAAACAGATTTATATCAGCTGGAAAAAACTCTATTCTCAGCTACAGTGAAAAATCATGTTTAGCTACGTAGAACAGATAATGGGTATAGTCCCTTTCGTGGCAACACCCCTTAAGGGGCGATTCGTCGTATTTTTAGAATGGCTTTTATTAGGTTATTTTAGGTTATATTGGGTTAGGTGATTGCCCCGCAGGGTTAGGTAATTGGCCCCGAAATAGAAATAGGATAAAAGCTACTGTTAAAATACGAAAAATCGCCCCTTAAGGGGTGTTGCCACGAAAGGGACTATACCCATTATCTGTTATGCGTTGCTAAACATGATTTTTCACTGTAGCTGAGAATAGAGTTTTTTTCCAGCTGATATAAATCTGTTTCGAAGCCGAAGCTGGAAAAGCTGGTTTGTTTGAAAACAAATCTTTTTAGCATCTTAATCAACTCAGTATATACCAATAAGCAATAGTAGATGCCGAAGCCATAGTGGAAATGCTGGTTAGTTTGAAAAAGAATCTTAGATTGCCACGAAAGGGACTATACCCCAGATAATTTTCCACGAATATTAAAATAAAAATCATAAGATTAATGCCAGTTTCGTTTCCCAAAAGTAATAGATCTTCCTATCTAGCTGTTTTAGATATCTAATATAACACTCATAGAAAAACAAAAATTGGTTATTTTTAAATCACTTTTTTGCAAGATTGTTTGAACACAATTATTTGTTTGGCTATTTTCTTTCTTTCTAATTTTGAACAATAGAAACCTCAAACAGTTTGAAGAGGATACAATATAATTGTCTATCCTTTTATCATCAATCCATCTTTCTATCTTATTCATGCCATCTAGGGGCTAAAAAATAGCATAAAACCTTCCCAGGAATAAAATCTGAACATAATATAGCCTTAAACCATTACAGGTTATGTGAAGCTTGTCTAAAATAGATAACCCAAGTAGTTATTGAGATCTTAAGCTTCAGACAAAAAAAACCCTTATTTCTTTATATATTAAGAATATTTAACTATATATCTATTTCTAGTAGAAGCAGCTTATAGTAACTAATAACAAATTACGTCATCCAATACAAATGTCCAAGGATAGGCCAGTATACATTTTGATTGGCCAATGGTAAAATGTATACTGGCCTATCATTAGTCATTTGTATTGTATTACGTAATTTTTTTTATAATTTTGATTTTATTCTTGATTTAAATGACGCCGCTGCATGCATACTGCATAGGGATGCTGCCATCCTTGCACGTTATTCTACCTTCTATTCAAGACCTTTAATAGAAAATTTTACTTTTTGTAAACATTGATAATGATTTCATTAAACATAAAATAGTTTTTAAATCAATTTGTTGAAACTAAAATTTTGGTTGTACGCTTTTGTGTTTAAATTTGCATATTTAAGATTATTGTCGCGTCTGGCTGCGGTTTTACCAAGGGGGGGAGGGGACATTGGGCTGTTTATTAAACTAGTCCACAAAGTTTTCATATTCGTTGGCTCCACAACTTTGGGAGCTTTTATGGAATTTTAATTGGTTGGTTATTTATGTTAAGTATCTAAATGTTTCAACCATCTATTGTAGTATTCAGGAGGTGTAATTTTGTGTATCACCATTGGGCATGTACATTAGTTTATCGGCCATTGTCCTTTCCCTTTAGATCCCTGGATTTTACAAAGTCAACAAGGATAAAATAAAACTTTACTGGCCGGCGAGAAGAAAAAATAAAAATAAAAAGCGGTTAAAGTTTTCGAGTTGTATGCGTCGTTTTTCCATTAATGTGTGATAAATGTCTGTGTCATAACCAATGATTCTAAGAATTGGACTTACATCTTTGTATCCAACACGCTGATTTATAGAGGAAATGCCTTGGTCCAAAAACAGTCATGATTGACTAATACTTTTCACATTTAGGACAAAGCTATACAAACAAGTGGTAGGTTGTTTGGTGGATGTTGTTTAAAATAGATAACTTGATATTAACATGATTTTACACTAAATAGTACAAAATATTTAGTATGTCAGCCCTTAAATATTTATTTTATATATGTTTACTTGCTTCGTCCATAGCTTAAAAAAACCTTACTACTCTTAAATACAAAATTTCATATTTGGTCATTATTATTTTAAGGCAATTTAAATCTTATTTTTTTGTGCTTGTAATGTAAGTATGTAATCATTTTATTGTTCTGTAACCATATTTAATGGTGATTCATATTGAATATATCAAATAATTTTGTTTTTATAAATCAATATATCTTTCTCTCTATCCCTTTTATAGTCTGAAGAAGAACTACATTGTGTAAATTGTTTGTCATCAAGTTAATATATTTTCTCTCTGAATATATAAATATTTACAAAATTTCGCGCATTTCCTTCTTGAACCCTATTTCGCTAGAGTTACAGGGAAGCTTAATAGTTGTCCTATACTATAGAGAAGTAATTTGTGTTTTTTATTCAATTTCTCAATAATTTTATGATTCGGCAAGGCTATTTGACATCGGTTAGATCACTACCCTGACCAAGAAATGAAGTCCATATTAGAAATCTAAATTGACGACATATTTTCCCCTGTCAATATATCCACTTGTTCTATATCCATTCTTATAATTTATAAGTAAAATCAAACTCTTTGTTAAAGTCAAACCTACATTAAATTAAACATATTTAATCATGGTCTGCTATTCAGCCAATAAATTCCATTTGAAATTACCGAAAATTAAGTATTTTGTTGGAGTAAAGTTCAAGGACGTCGAAGTAAAGTGGTGATTACCCCCCCACCCCCAATTTTTTTTTCCATTTTACCCCCATCCATATTTAAAATTTACCCCCTACCCTGGGGTTTGCCGAGGTAAATATTTTTTTTTTTTTGGGGGGGGGGGGGAATTTGCGGCGCGCTTCGCGCACCATTTTACCCCCCAAAACCAAATCCCCCCTCCCCTTAACAAATTTTTACCCCCCCCCCCCTCCAAATAAAAAAGCTTGGACGCCCCTGGTAAAGTTAAAAGTAAAACTTCTTTTTTGGTGTAACTAAAAGGGAAGTGAGCAATAAGGGGAGAAAAAAGGGAAATTATTTAATATTTAATAAAGAGCAAAAAGAGGGGTTCATAACACGAATAAAGGATATCACTCTAATATTATCAACCAACAATATTAGAAAACTTTTTTGAATGTCTGAAACACATGTACTTTATTCAACTTGTACCAGTTTTTTCTTCAATTACGTCATATTTGCAAAAATTACAATACGAGATACACTTAACAGTATAAAATGTTGCTTATAAATTATATTCATAGATTTTTTTGATACCTTTAGTTTTATATTCTAACCATAGCTTTGAGTTATGTTTAGTTTTAAAAAATTATGATTGTATTTTTAAAAGAATCAAATTAAAAGAAATGCAAAATAATTATGTTATGTCACATTCTATTGACAATTAAGCCCATATAAGTTCAGTATATAATGTAACTGTAATACAACCACTGTAAGCGTTGGTGTTTTTCTTTGCTGGTCTTAAAAAGAGTTTCTTGTGGTTTTTTTTTGGACAAATAAGTGCTCTAAAATGGCATATTGTTATTTTTAATGATAGTTTTATTTATTTTGATTTGTAGATAAGTGGGGAAGGGAGGTCTCAACCCCCCACTGAAAAATCACCTCCTCAACTAATACACTCCACTGACAAAACCCTGTACACACCACTGGAATGGACAGAGACTCTTCAAAGTTCCCGAACAAATTAGCCGTGTGACGTCATAAATTAGAGATGAGAGGAAAAGTTGGAAAGGAAACCCCTTAAAAGAGATTTTTTCAGGCACTTTGTAGAGTCTCGAATGGACAGTCTTTTTTTTATAGAGTAGAAGCGCCTTCCTGAATTGTGATTTATACCTGACTTTATAGTAGATGGAATGATCTCTGACAATTTCCAGAGCTGCAACCTCGTTCATTACTTCAGGCTTCTCAAATCTAAATTTAGGGGCTCTTTAAAGTGCCTATAAAAAATTACGTCATACAATACAAATGGCCAATGATAGGCCATACAGAGACTAAATTACCAATGCAGGCCAGTATACATTTTATTTGACCAACAGAAGGCCAGTATGGCGTATAGGCACTAAAAACATTAAAAAGCTTCATAAATTTATTATTTCCGTTGTAAAGCTGCTCTATAACTAAGATTTTATTTCCTCTACGTCTTTTAAAGCTGATACGTTCAATGATTTTATAAATAGGTAAATTGATCACTAACATTTTTACTTTTTACTAAATTAATGTGTCAAGCCTTTTAAAAAGAAGTAAACAGCCTATCAAATTAACATACTTCTATAAAGAAAAAAATAAATTATATATTTAAAGAACTCACTTTATCAAGTCATGAACAATTATATCTGGAGTCCAGAAATATTTGATCATATCAGGACGGACATTTATCTCTCCATTACTCCAATCTGCTGATTCGTTCAGTATCATTCTGAAATTAAACATGGAAATCTGAAATTTGTTGTGTTGATTCTCCTAACAAGCATTTTTATTTTTTTATTAATTCTCTTTAACTGAACCATACCCCTCTTTATTGTTAAATTTAATGGGTGGTAGTTTTGTTTCTAAGCCTCATCACTGCGTGGGGATATAACCCAACCCTGCAGTGCTACCCAGCACCCAATGTTACCTAACCTAACCTGACCTAAAGTAATAAACAAACGAAAAACTACCCTGTCTTATTTTTTTATTTAAAAAAAAAGTAAACTCCTGTAAGATAAGCTTGTTATCCTATTTTGCGTTTTTATTTTTCAGTAAAAAAAGTTTTTGTTATTAAATCAAAACTTTTATGGGTTGTGTCATCCTTATTTTCTCTTCATTTTAATATAAAATTAATTCAAATATAGTAAATACTTGAAAACCTACTTAAGGACTTAAACATGTACTTTTAATATGTGGGTTGATTTGACTTTAAAATGAAGAAATTTATAAAAAAAAACACATTAATTAATTAACAAAAAAACAACTTAAATTTTTATAATCATAATCCCAAAAATTAATTAATTGTTTTTACTTAATTAAAAATTATTTAGATTTTAATTCTCATAATAACAGCTTAATTTCATAAATCTCACTATAAAAATTGACTAATTAAAGTGATTATTTTAAGTGACAATTTATCTATCTATCCAGCGATCTTTCGATCTATCTATCTATCTTTCTTTCTATCTATCTATCTATCTAAAATTTCTATCTTTCAGTAGCTACCAACCATATGTTTTTGTCCAGAGGCTAAGGGTAAAGCCAGGAGACCTAAATAAAGATTACTATTGTGACAAAAGGATTTTTATGTGTTATCATAATCGATATATTATGACTTGGATGTTGCACCAGATTTTCATCTACTTTGATAAAGTATTGCTTGCAGCTAGCTAAACTAACGATACCCCTTTTTACACCTCCTATTCTACTGGATGAACGAACTGAAAAAAATAATTGAAGTAGATATGAGCAACCAAAAATAACGACACATTTTGCCCTATCAATATAACAACATATGTCATATATCCATTATTATCACAGAATAATCATTTATTTCTGTATGACAAGGTTTATGGATATTAAGCCAAGTAGGGTTCAAACAAATATACATGGATTATACAAAAAACAAGAATTACAACATCCATAAAAGCAAAGCTCTGAAATAACAGTAAGACAAACGAGAATTAACACTTGTAGAGTGTCAGAAAGCATAAACAAAATTCTACATAAACTTGTTGCAAAATTGCTTGAAAAGAGGATCTTCTAGAGGCCATACTTACATTGCATGGATTATAAAAAATACCCGGCAGTAATTAAGGGTTTAAAATTTATGAAACACTTTTGATGTTTAATTAAACTTCCCTCGTTAAAATTTTGCATTATTTTCGAAATTCATATTACGTGGTTTAAAGTCCACTATAAGGCTTTCATAAAAAGTTGTCATGACTGACAAAATATCGATGTACAATTTTTATATCCCATCACATTATTTTTTTACTTTGTAATTTTAGAATATGATGGTAAAAAATAAAGTAAAAGCTTTAAAAAATATTATAATAAAAAATCGAAAATGTGTGACACCACTAAAGCTCAATGTTTTTTCACATAATTGAGTAGACAACTCGAATCTTATGGTTTTTATAGAGATAATTTAGAGTATTTTTTCTTCTTTTTCTCTTCCCTAACCCTTTTTTTGATTCACTAACTCTATCATTTTCACTTTAATGTACCTTAGGATTTGCCTATGTACAATTACCATGGAGGGCATAGGCGTCCAAGGGGGGGGGGGTAATGGGGCGATTACCCCCCCCAAAACCGAATTACCCCCCCCTTAAAAAAAAATTTTACCCCCCCCCAAAAAAATAAAAAGCTTGGACGCCCCTGATGGAGGGGGTAGACATTGGACTGTAAATCATACTGGTACCCAAAGTTTTTTAACGTTATCTTATTTTTTGCCACAAAAAATTTTAGAACTGTTCATTGAATATAAATGGGTTAGTTTTAGGTTATGTGTATCCAAACTTTGCAACCAATTATCTTAAATTATCAAAAACTTGTTTATCATCTGTAGGAATTAATTAATTAATCGTAAATAGTCTTATATTAAAGGAAACTGACAACAAAAATTCAAAAATTAAATTGTCTTATAAACTGAATTCATTTCTCTTGCAAAGTTTGCCATTTTAAAAAATTTTTATTTAAGGGCTTCTTGCATGGAGTCATAGTTCTTGCATTGATAAAGCATCAGTTTTTATTGCTGTGTATCTGTACACATACAGAAGAAAGCATTTCATTAGTTTATGCATTATTTTCATCTTTGAACAGACATTCTTTTAATTTTTTAATGTGTTATGATTATTAAATTTTGTCCAATATGACAATAAAAGATATATTTATGTATACCTCCAATGATGACAAACAAAAATTATTCCTTGTGTAAAGTGATATTAGTTGTAAAAAAAAAGTCTGGAAATTCCTGGTTTGTACAACTTTAAAATTTTTTAATAAAATCCTAAGTTTTTAAGACATGGAATTAGAAAATGTGTTTATAAAACGTTTGGTACTAGTATAATTTACAGACCACTTTCTCTGGTGTTTAGTTAATAACAGTAGGTGCACAGTGTTTTGCCAGGGAAGTGCGCGGGTGTAAGCTTTTAGGGGGATGTATTGGAATAGTGGAACCACCCTTCCAACATGACGCATGACAGCGTATGACCGGGAGAAATGGCATTATTTTGTCCACTATCATGTATTAGAGCTTGAGAAAATAAGATGGGTTTAATTTTTTGTTCATGAATACAATCCCCTCCCCCCTCCCTTAAGCACACCACTGGGTTAGAAATTCCCAAAAAAAGGTAATAACTTTTGAGCCTTCTACGAGCAAACGTCTATTGTTGAGCATATCAAATATATCCTATATACATTGAGAGAGACTATATAAACATCAGCTTTACCTTTCAATATTAGTTATTTCATCATTTGTCTTGGTCACAGATAATATTTATCTTCACATAATATGTATTTCTGTAGTTTTATTTATGTATATGTAACATCCATAAAAGCGAAAAATAAGCATTATAGAGTAACTTATGGTAAGGTTTATCTTCCAGCTGATTTTAAAAATGTTTAAAGGTTGATTTCCCTGAGGCTAACAAGCCGCTGAAAGCCCTGTTTATAATGTTAGAGAATCTATATAACTATCTATATAACTATCTTATATCTATCTAAATATCTATATAACTATCTATATAATTATCTATCTAACTATCTATCTAACTATCTATCTAACTATCTATCTATCTAATTATCTACCTAAGTATCTATCTAACTATCTATCTAACTATCCATCTAACTATCAAACTACCAATCTAACTATCTATCTATCTAATTATCTAACTATCTATCTAAATATCTATCTAACTATCTTTCTAACTATCTATCTAACTATCTATCTAACTATCTAACTATCTATCTAACTATCTAACTATCTATCTAACTATCTAACTATCTATCTATCTACCTGTGTTCTGGCCATCTAATCTTGTATGCCATCCTGATTGTTATTTGCTGAAATAAAAGAAAAATAAACTGTTGACACACAAAACAATTTGTTTGTCTTTATAACTCCCAAATTTTGTAACAGATTCTGCTTTTATAAAGCGAAGCTCTTCTACATGAAAGATCGGTCCGTCAGTACTTTCGTAAGTACCAGATTTATCTATAAAATAATTTAGGAATGTTATAATTGTCCTATTAATCTCAAACTTGCTCTTCTACATGAAAGATCGGTCCGTCCGTACTTTCGTAAGTACCAGATTTATCTATTAATTAATTTAGGAATGTTATAATTGTCCTATTAATCACAAACTTAGCATGGTGATTTCTGTAACTGTTAGTTAAATGTTATTCTATGTTTTCTGAATAATGTTGAATATTAAATAAGTTGTAATTCTATATTTATTAATGTTTTTTGTTGTAAATTATAGAGTTTTATTGAATTTTAAACAAAATATTCACAGGATTTAACCCCCCCCCCCCTAAATAAAAAAAGTAAAATTAGAAAACCTTCAACGTAAATCCATGTTAAAAATGTTGGATAAATGAATGTAAATAAAAAGTTAAGGTACAAGGACTATATACATGTTGAAAATACAATGTTCGTACCAAACAACATATTCCAAGTAGCGTAGCTTTTATTAGGAGTGTCCGTTCTTAAGACAGTAAGATCAACCATAATAGCTTTGATTATTGTAAAACTTCTTAATTAAAATCCCCCCCCCCCCCAACTCCAAAAAAATTTAATTTAACTTATTAATCAAATTTAAATCCGCGAAAATGATTCGGTGATTTAATGACAGTGCAAACCAGAAGTTTTTGTCATTAGAATAAATTGAATTTAGTTTTAGATAAATGCAGGGAAAAGAGAATGTGATTCTGACAAACAACTCAAAAGGAAAATTTCCCAACAACCCACTACTCTTTTTCTCCCCTTCTTACCCACTCCCCATCAGTCAGGTGAAAAAAAACAAGTTTTACTCCAACCTTACTCCAAAAAAATATTAAATTTTGCGGCATTATCAATTGGAATCAATAGGCTGAATTGCAGCCTCTGGATAAATAAAGCTATGCAACTCATGGATATAATCGTTCTGTTTCTGCTATTATTGTATGAAAGTAAATGTCTCAATGTTGAAAAGGACCACTCAACAGTTTCCGGTAATCTATTACTAGCTTGTTTGTTTTTTAAAAGCGAAGCTTTTCTGTAATTAGGATCTGTACGTCCGTCCATCCGTAACGTTTAGGTCGTATCGTTAATAGCATGATAGAATTTTCTTATCGACTTTGAACTTTGTGTGATTATTTCTGTAAAAGTTAGATATGATTTAGTAAATCTATAATCGTTACTAAAAATTCCGCACGTCCATTTAAAACAAGATGATTTTTAAAAGCGAAGCTTTTCTATAATTAGGGTCGGTCCGTCCGTCCGTCCGTCCGTCCGTCCGTACGTCCGTCCGTCCGTCCGTACGTCCGTCCGAGATAGATAGCTTTTATTCGTTAATTTAGGCATGTTAGAATTGTCCTATCGATTTCAAACTTTGCATGATGATTCCTGTAGTAGTTTGGTACGATTTAGAAAGCGTAGCAACTCTATAATCATTACCAAAATGTCCGTACGTCCATTTTAAACATGTTGATTTTTCTACCTTTTTAACAACAAATTTTAAAGTGTTTTAATTATCCGTTTGATCTGATTTTTGGTATATTGATTCCTGGGACAACAAAGAACAATATTATAAGCGAAGCAACTCTATAATCAAGTCCAAAAATGTAAGTATGTCCATAAACATTATCCTGTTTTTAAGCAGTTTTTCAACAAATTTACCTACAATTTTGATTCGAGATTTATACATTTATGTTCCGATTTTTCAGTTCAGATACTATACAAGTGTTAATGTCCGTTTGTCCTACCGTTTTAGTGCTTCGCTTTTATGGATGTTGTCATCCTTGTTTTGTATATATCTATAATACAAAGTAGAACGATGTCTGTCTGTCTGTTTGTTTGTTTGTCAGTTTGTCAGTTTGTTTGTAGCGAAGGATCTCGCTAACCGCTGAACCGATCGGGTTCTCCTTAACAGGGTAGCTTCTCATAGTTCCCGGGAAGGTTTATAACTATTTTCTTGGGGGTTGGACACCCCCAGCCCCCCCAAAAATGAACCCCCCCCCCAAAAAAAAAAATCTTTTAAAACTAAAATTAAAATAAAGGGGGTCGACTACACCCCCCCCAAAAAAAAAAATTACCCCCCCCCAAATAAATTTTAAAAAAGAATTTTTCTTTTATATCTAAATTACGAAAAATTGGTTTGATCAAACCTCTTGGGGCGAAGCCGCTAGTTTATTTATATGCTATAAATCTGATTATTGGAATATTAATTTCCAGAACATCAAGGTACAATATTAAAAGCGAAGTATCTCCATAATCAAGCCCAAATATGTAAGTATGTCCTTAAACAGTATCCTGTATTTTTCATCACATATATGTACAATTTTAATTAGTTCTAAAACTCTACAAGTGTTTTTGTTTGTTCGTCATACCGTCAAATTTTAGAGCTTTGCTTCTATGAATGTTTTCATTCTTGTTTTTAACAGGTTTGTATATATATATGATTGCATGTTGTTTTGGAGGGGGGAGGGGGATGGAATGGTTAACAATTCATATCAAATACTTCATTTAAAGTCTATTTTTTTTAATAGCTCAAATTGGCTAAAAAATCACCAAAATCGAAACTAATCTAAAAATTGTAAATTAATTGTAAGCCATTCATGAGATCTTATTGGATTTTTTTAATAGCTCAAATTGGCTAAAAAATCACCAAAATCGAAAGTAATCTAAAAATTGTAAATTAATTGTAAGCCATTCATGAGATCATATTGAACACATAATACATACAGACTTACCGATTTTCTATCATCAATTTCACTGATTTCTGTGACTGGAAGCTTGAAGAACACGTTCAAAGGTCCTATAGCTGAAACAAAATTAAATTTTAAAATTAATTTTTATCTCTTTAAAAAACAAATATCGACGTATATTTTATTCCTATAATGATTAAGTATAATCTGGACGATGAGAGTTTTATACAAAGAAGATCAGTAATTTCATTTAAGGGTTCCATTTTTATTTAACTCAAAGGGATTTTCATCCACTCTTTACACCCTAGCTCATAATCGGGGCTCAAACTAAACGATAAGCTGTGTACTGCATTGGGCTTATCTGGCTATATAAAACCTAACCCACTTTAACCTAACCTAACCTAACCTATTTAATTCCTATTTTGTGAAATGATTTCAAAACCTTTACAATATGACGTTGAATGTTTTTGAATATATGTAATAATCATTATTCATCCGACATTAATATTTATTTCCTTAAAAAAAGATTTTATTTTCTAATAAAAAAATCTGTCAAACGCTTTACTAAATTCCAACTGCATAAATTAGCAGACAAATTATCAGAGATCTAAAGGGATTAGACAATGGTCGATAAATTGACGTAATCCACAATGATACACAAAAAATACCCCCTTCACTAGATAGTAGTTAGTGGTTGAAACGTTTGGTTACTCAATCTGATAGATCTACCAATCAAAATTCACAAAAGTCCCTAAAGCTGTTAGTGTTCAGCCAACGAGAAAGAAAACTTTATTATAAATCTTTAGGGACTAGTGTAATAACAGCCCAATGCCCCTTCCACACTGGAGACAATAGTATTTCTATTGAAATTTATCTATATATCTTTGAGAAAGGCGATTCCAGTGACGTCATATACGTTTCGGGAAAGAAAAAGGGGAGGGGGGAAGAAAATTTCTTCAAAAGAGATGAGAGAAAAGGGAAGAAATTTTCTTCCCCCCCTTCCCAAAACGTATATGACGTCACTGGAATCGACTTTCTCAAAGTGGGACAGTTTGGGGTTCGTCTGTATAACTTACTTTGAGGTGGTACATCTCTCCTATAATTAGCTGGCAGACAAAATATTTGGGAAACAAATTCACTGGTCCGAACACACTCAGTAAAATCCTCAGTTATCCCAGATCTTAATCTGAAATATTAAAATTCTTTAATATATTCGAATTTAGGTTTAGGGATAAGAATATGGACGATAAATTTATAATCATCTTATATAATGATAAACAAAATTATCACTTCTGTAGATAAAAATCAAAAGTTTAAACGTTTAGACAATACCTACTAATTTTTAAATAATCAATTATAATACGAATACGATAAATTGTTTAACATTTTTAAAAGCGAAGCTTTTCTATGATTAGGGTCTGTTCGTCCATTCGTCCGTAAGGATAGCTTTTTTCGTTGATTTAGACATGTTAAAATTGTCCTAACGATATCAAACTTTGCATGATGAATCCTAAAACTGTATGTACGCAATGTTACAACAAAGTTATGTACAAATTTGTATAGACTTACAAATTAATGTTCTGCTTATAAAGTTCTAACAATCTACAAGGGTCATTGTTTGTTTGACAAATCACCTGAATTTAGAGCTTTGCTTTTATGGATCATGTCACCCTTGTTCTTTAGAAATATATGATTTTTTGTACCAAAGGCTAAATTAAACTTTAGATTATCCATATTTTTGCTTCTTTATTCTGCTTTTAATTAAAATACAAAATATTTTCAGCTATGTACAATGGTATACTTTTTTCTCTTGTTATTTATCATACTTTATCTAGATATAAAAACTGGCCAATTTAGTCCTTTTGTTCCTATACTTTCATTATTCAACGTTTCCATAATGAAGCAGTTTTTTTTTCCTAAAAAAACATTAGTCATGCATTAATTGGTTATCATTCAAAAAAATTTTTTTTAAAATTTATATGTTTTTTTTTAATCTTACAACTGCTTACAAATAAAACATATTCTTGCAAGAAACGTTGCTTCAAATGGACATTATTGTCCTTGATTAAGTTTATTGTCTTGCAAAATTATCAGAATATAGTTCATAGTTTCAATAGTTTCTTTATGTTTGATTGTTAGTGTTTAGAAAATAGATGAACTAAATTTTAATTTCCGAATGTGTACAGTTTCCTCATCCTATCTCAATATTTACTACTAGCTAAAAAAGCTACAAACGATTTATACATTCAAAATTTAAATTTTTCAACTTTAGATTTTTTTTGGTAAGTTTGAAACTTTTTTAGCTAGTAGTAAATTTTATGATAGGATGAGGAAACACCGAGGAAACTGTGTACACAATCGGAAATTAAAATTCAGTTGACCTTTTTTATGTTTGATTGTTAGTGTTTAGAAAATATATACAATAGAAAAAAAATAAACAAGAAGTTTTGTAATAGATAATTATTACAATACAAAGTAGCTTGATGTTTGTCCGTCCGTCTGTCTGTCTGTCTTTCCGTCCCTTAAGATCTCAGTAACCACTGAACCGATTAGATTCTACTCTTCAGGGAATATACCTACTGGTCCTGTGGTGGTCTTAGGCTATTTTCTTGGGGGCTGGAACACCCACAATTTCCCCCAAAAAAATAATCCCCCAATTTTTTTAATTACCTCTTGAGGCAAAGCCCCTATAGGCTAGGGGCGAAGCCGCTAGTGTATTAAAACAAAGACTAAATTGTAAAATATTAAAAAAAAAAAGTTGAAGGTTGAAAGTTAATGATAAAAAAATTTACTTTTTGACAAATTCAAACATTTAAATATCAGGAATGAAACAAGTAGAATCCAAAAGATCTTTGGACCGAAAAAGATCTCAAATACTGAGCTTTTTTAACACAAACTGACCATAAAACATAGAAAATGGAGATGGTTGGGGCAAAATTTAAGGAAAGGTCATGGTGACCCATCCAATCAAGCCTTGACGTGGAATCCCAAAAAAAAATCCAGGTAGACCAAGAACAACCAGGGGAGGGGGGACTCCTTAGAAAACTGAAAGATAAGAAAATATAAATATCATCTTTCAGTGATGCCTCTCAAAACTTACCCAATCTAAGGAAGATTGCAGAACCATTGTGCGTGGCCTATGTTCTAATGAGAACTATAAGGCAATGATGATCATGAATAAAACAAGATTAGTTTTCAAAACTACTTCTTTCTTGTTTTACTTTGAAAAATCATTGAAAAATGGCCAAGATTAACAAAAATTAATCTTAAGATTGGGTTGGTAAAAGGGAGCTAAAAACAAGCAAAGGATAGTTTTATAGAATTTACAGGTAAGATGTAAGATAATTAAAATAAAACAATGGTTGTAAAACCTCTTACATGTTCATAACCCAATTGTGAGTAGAACAAAAAGTTCGGGAAATGAACGCTTATTAAGTTGGTATACTTGTAATAAATGAGCAAATTAAAAGTTTTAACATGAAAAACAAAAGAAGAAAGTTCAACTTAAACAAACTTATAAACATTTTGTCTATTTGAATAAACAAGAATAATTTTAATTTCGAGTAGAGTGGAAATAATAAGATAATCTATTATGCGAAATAAATAAATACGGTAATGTAAGGTATTGAATAACTCTGAGAAACATAGATATTTTAATTATAATCTATTTCCAATTATATTAGGATATGTTAACTTTGAATTGAAGACTATAAGAGAGTAATTTAATGTACTTATATTATACTAGCGGCTTTGCCCCTAGCCTCTAGGGGCTTTGCCCAAAGAGGTAATTAAAAAAAATTGGAGCTGCCCCAGTATCAATTTCAAAATTTTCAGGGGGAAAAAAATTTGAGCTGCCCCAAAAAATTGAAGAAAATTATATAGGTACCTATGCATGAAAAAAAAATTGGGGGGGGGGGAATTTTTTATTTTTTATTTTTTTTTTTGGGGGGGGGGGTTAGGGGTGTCCTACCCCCTAAGAAAATAGCCTAAAACCACCACAGGACCAGTAGGTATATTCCCTGAAGAGTAGAATCCGATCGGTTCAATGGTTACCGAGATCTTAAGGGACAGGGTCCTATGTTTGCCGTGTCTACGTCGCGGATCCACCTTCTACTGCAACAGCAACAACATCAGCAGCTGCGGGGAAGCCAAGAGCAAACGAGTACAATCTCCCAACCATCCAACTTGTATCATCATCAACATCAACAACCAGAGGACTCCCCTTTTTTAACATCAACGACAATGTGGCTCACCCCGCAGCTAACTCGAGTTTTTAGTATGTTTGACAAAGAGTAAGACTAGACCAGCAAGTCTTATTCGGCTACTCCTGCTGATAGCTGGTATTGAACCGAACCCAGGTCCTGCCTGGTTCTGCACAGTCTGTAGCAAGAAAATCATCGCAACATGTGTAGAATGCAGTAAATGCAATGGATGGCTCCATGTCAAATGTTCACAGTTAAAATCCGCAAATGAACGCAAGAAATTTACATCCTGGACTGGACCCTGTTGCATAAATGTTGTACCTAAGCCCCCCCCTAAATCTACCCCCCCTCAACGTGGCCGCCCGCCCTCGCAAATTACCCCCCCTTCCCCTCAAATTTCCCCCCCAAAACGAGGCAGCCCTACTCCCCCTTCACACCCCCCTCGTCGTAGACGCCCTTCACCACCCCCCCCCCACGTCCTCCCCCCCCTCCCCCTCAACATCAACAACAACAACACAACTCAAGAAACAGCTCTAACTTGAAAATACTCCAACATAACATCAACGGTATTGTCGGCAAAATCGATGAACTTCTCCACTATATGGAAAAGAAGAAAATCATGATAGGAGCAATTCAAGAAACAAAGCTCACTGGTAAATCTAAAAAGCTGAAAACACCCAACTACACCTTCGTACGTAAAGACAGAGGAACAAACAAGGGTGGAGGTCTAGCATTCCTTGTTCATAAGGATGTTACTTTCAACCTTGAAAAACCACCAAATTCTCTGGAACAGGACCAACACTTGGAGACCCTTACCATCAGTTTACCTGGCAAAAACAACGAACCACTTTACATACGAAATGTTTACATCCCACCTCAGAGCAGCTGCAGCCAAAATTACTCGCCACCTATTGGACATCTTTTTGATGATTTAGGAACATCATCCCTAATCCTTGGCGACGTAAATGCTCACCACCAACTGTGGCACTCTGAGGCCAACGAAGATGCTAGAGGAAGACTCATAGTTGACACCATCACTGGCTTGAACTTCGGAGTAATCAACGAAGATCAGCCTACTAGAGTCACAGCCAATGCTTCAACAGCTCCTGATATCAGCATGGCTTCCTCCAACCTGATTCCAACTGTCAACTGGAATCTTGACAACAGTCTTAGTTCTGACCATCTTCCTATCATTATTAGTCTTGAAGCTGAAATTAAGAAGTCCAACACTCCTCATTTTACCTACGTCAACTTTAACAAAGCTGACTGGCAAAAATTCCAAGAGTATACAGAAAATATTTTCTCCTCGGCCAGAGAGGTCACAGACGTATACGAGGCCGAAAAATACTTCACCAAAATAGTCCAGCAAGCAGCAAATAACTTCATTCCTGCCGGTAGAATTCCTCGTACCTACAACGCCCTACCTACAGAGGCAGCAAGACTCATAGATGAACGGGATAACATCAAAAAGACTGACCCTGCTGACAATCGCCTTCCAGATCTCAATAAGGACATCAATAAATTAATTAGAGACCATAGGAAGGAAAAATGGCAAGAATACCTGTCAACATGTCAGCCAGGTAGTCAGAAGCTTTGGAAGACCATCAAAAGTCTTAATGATCAACCCGCCCAACCAGACAACCAGGGCATAGACTTTGATGATGGAAAACCTACCAATGATGCAACAAAAATGGCTAATAAATTTAATCAACAATATACACCAGAAATAAGCAAAAAACCGGAAAAGGAGCTTCGCAGCACACTTCGTTCCATGCAAAGTAAACCAAAACATCAACCACAGATTAAATTTACCCCTGCCCAAACAGCAGCAGCCATTAAGAGAGCCAAGAATTCCAAGGCTATAGGTCCAGATGGTTTGTCTCCCATTATGCTCAAGAACTTAGGACCACATGGCATCAAGTTCCTGACAGATCTTTTCAATCTTGTTCTGAGCTCAGGCCAGACTCCTGGCAAATGGAAGACAGCCAAAATTATCACCCTTCTGAAACCAGGTAAACCGGCAAACAAAGGATCAAGTTATTGCCCAGTCTCCCTACTTTCACCACCAGCAAAGATCCTGGAGGCACTGATCCTACCGTACCTGACGGATGCCATAGACCTTGCTGACCACCAGCATGGTTTCCGGAAGGGAAGATCTACCCTTACTGCACTACAGAGCATTCGTGACCACATCGACAAAGGTTTGAACAGGAAGAAACCAGTCCACAGGACAGTATCCGTTGCTATTGACTTATCAAAAGCATTCGATACTGTTGACCATCACATTCTTCTTCGGGACATCAACAACCTCCCCCTTGATTCCTATATCAAGAGATTCCTGTGTGGATACCTGAGAGGCAGACAGACGTACGTCCTGTTCCGGAATTCCATCTCCAAATACCGGAAGGTTAAACAGGGGGTCCCCCAGGGTGGAGTACTCTCCCCCATCCTGTTTAACCTCTACATGTCTACCATGCCATCCCCTCCAGGTAAAATCAAACTTGTCACGTATGCTGATGACAGCAATGTGTTAAACTCTGGACCCACGTTTGACCCCATTGTCAGAGAACTTAACAGTTACTTGGCCACCTTAAATGACTGGTTTAAGGGCCGCAACCTCTTCATCAGTCCTTCCAAATCATCTGCTACTGTGTTTTCAACATTCTCAAATGATGCCGGCGTAGTACTACAGATTGAAGTGGATGGACAAGTTGTACCTACTGTTAAGAAACCTACATTCCTGGGTATTTGTTTTGACACCCTGCTCTCCTTCAGACAGCATGCTGCTAATCTGAAGTCTAAGCTCCAGGCCAAGAACAATGTACTCTTGGCATTGACAGGCTCGACCTGGGGCAAAGACAAGGAGACCATCACAACCACCTTCAAAGCCATAGGCCAATCCCTCATCAATTACTGCTGTCCGATATGGACACCTGCCTTGGCCGACACAACCTGGGATGTCATCCAGGTCGCCCAGAATGCTGCCCTGCGGGCAGCCACAGGTTGCCACAGAATGACCAAACCTGACCACCTCCATCAGGAGACTAAGGTCATGATGGTCAAAGAGCATTGTGAAATGCTCAGCAAACAGTTCCTGCTGTCAACACAGTTGCCGAACCATCCCAACAGAGTTGACTGGAACGAACCCCCACCCCCCAGAGGACGCCAGATGAACGAAACCCTGGTGTCCAAGTTTGGTCAGGAAATAAGTCAGATGTCCTACCCTGACCTTCCTACTGACGTTTACAAACAGAGACTAAAGGTCATACACACAAACTCTGTTCGTGAACAAATTGCTAATTTTGAGCCCAACAAGGTCCTTGGGGCTCCCCCCCCCAAGATCTGTGCCTCTGAAAAGGACCTCCCCAGAGCCACAAGATCAACGCTGGCACAACTTAGATCTGGATATAGTGTCATGCTGCAAAGCTTTATGTCCAGAATAAGTAAAAGAGAACCAGTTCCAGATATCTGTCCACTCTGTCAGCAACCAGAACATACGACAGAACACCTGTTTAACTGCCCAGCCAACCCCACCACCCTCACTACACGTGACCTTTGGCTGAGACCTCTGGAGTGTGCCAGATTCCTAAACCTGGCCACCAACGTTGATGATGATGATACCAACTGAGATATGAGGGCTACAAGAAGAAGAACAGGCGGACTGACGGACAGACAGACATCGTTCTACTTTGTAATATAGATTAGAGTAAACAGTGGGAAGGGGTTAAATAACTGTATTCCCCTTCCCAAGGACCCTGTGCCGACTTTCAATTGGGTCTATGAAAATTAATAATAGCGTTAGGAATATTAACACAATCAAGTCGCTAAAAAACAGAAAGCAATTTGCTAGCAGACGAAAGAGGTCATTAACAGGGGGATCCAGGTAGTTGTCTGGTTACTCATCTATACCATATTTATTATATACATCATAAGTCTAGGTGTTTACCCTTTTATAGAGCGACCCGGCAGGGCTTTTTAAATAAGCTACCTAACCCCAAGAAAATTTTTAGTTTGAAATCAGTTGCGTGAAAGATATAGAACTATAAAATGTCTTTCTGACATTTAAATGAATAAATAAAATGTCTTTTCGGGTAAAATTTCAAATCATTAATCCTTTCTGCAACATCCATTCAAGAATCATTTTTAAAATTGATAATAGTTATTTCTCGCATTGCATTGTATCATAAACAGCTTTCCACGGATATAAAATGCACAATTATAAGATTAAAGTCAGTTTCTTTAGACCCGATATGCCGAAGGCACGGGGAACCGGTGCTAATCCTCCGGAAATTAATTGGTTTCGAAGTGATACGGGAAATAATACCGTAAAACTATTAAAAATCTCCCCGATTTTTAATTGGGAGCAATTTTACTTCTTTTAAATCTATCTAGATATTATTTCTATTAAATAAAAAACTAAACAAAATTGAACATTATGAATAATATTTTTAGGTTTTATACCTTACCAATTCTATAAAACTTAATCAAAATCTAATTTGGCAATGAAATAAAGTTTTTACTAGTCTATAAAATAAGCGAAAAAATTATTGATATAAACTTTCGTTTAACCCTTAACAGTCGGGCCCCTTGTCGCACCTTAATCAGTCGGGGGGGGGGGGGCGTTCAACGCCCCCCCTCATTATCTCAGTTCCTATTAGAGCTAGAGGGCTACATTTTTTTGTGCTAGTCCCCTGTGTTATGGTGAATTTCCGACCTTAAGTAGGTCAAGGTCAATTTCCGCTTCCTTCACCCTTTTATTTAACAACCTTTGTTTTTAGGTCCTTTTTTACTTAAAAATGTCAAACGGCTGTATTTTTTTTATTTTTAAAGCTAGAAAATTTTTTTTTTGCAGAAAATGTTTATTTTTATTTAAATTTTATAAGTTTCAGCGGCCGCAGCTGTACTTGGCAGCTGCCAGCCGCCGCAGTCGGCGGCCGGCGGGAAAACGGCGGGGATGAAATTTTAATACATTATGTAGACATGTAAGAAAAGCTTAAGTTTAAAATTTGAAGTCTTTAAGTCAAAATTTGCGGCCACAGGAGCATTTTAAAGATTTCTGGAGACCTGGAGGATCAGGACCTGCAGGATCATACCTGGAACCTGAAATTGACTTGAACACCTGTATTTAATATGAGGATGTACTACTAGAGGATATTTTAGTATTTTGGTAAGATAAAATGCTTTGTTTAAGTCAAAAACAAATTTTTGTTCTTTACCTGGATGACCCTGCCAGGTTTGCTGGCATCCTGTGCCCGCCATGATGGAGATATTCAAAAAATTCCAACTCTCAGTTATGTGTCATACCCATACTTAAAAAGTCAAGCAGTTTGGGCTCTTTATCTTTCACACACAGAAAATGAGATAGAAAAAACCAGATGGGGGGGCGTTCAACGCCCCCCCCCCCCCGACCGTTAAGGATTAAATCATTTTTTGAGCTGCAAATTTGTTAAATTTTAGCAAGTCAGAATTGCCCAATCGATTTTAAATTTTGTCTGACGATTCCTGTAACAGTTAGGTACGATTTAGAAAGTGTAGCGACTATATGATTGTAAACAGAAAGTCCGTACGTCCATTTAAAAAGAGTTGCTTTGCTTAAAATATTGTACTTTGTTGTCCCAGTAATCAGTATACCAAAAATCAGAACAATCGGATAATTAGATCACATAGAAATTTGTTGTGTAATATGTTTAAAATGGACGTAAGGACATTCTGGTAATGATTATAGAGTTGCTACGCTTTCTAAATCGTACTACTACAGGAATCACCATGCAAAGTTTAAAATCGATAGGACAATTCTGACATGTCTAAATTAACGAAAAAAGCTATCTGTCTCGGACGGACGGACGGACGTACGGAAGGACCGACCCTAATTATAGAAAAGCTTCGGTTTTAATAATTATAGAATAGCTTCGCTTTTAAAAACTAAGTTTAAATATTCGAAACATATCTCTTTTTATCCATCCCCATACATTTTTAGGACTTGATTATAGAGATTCTTTGCTTATATTATTGTACCTTATTGTAATAGGAATCAGTACTCCTAAAATCAGATCAATTGGATGATTATATCACATAAAAAACTGTTGTTAAAAAATCAAAAAATAACTTTTTAAAATAGATGTACGGACATTCTGGTAACGATTATAGAGTTGCTACGCTCTCTAAATCGTACCTTATTACTACAGGAATCATCCTGCAAAGTTTGAAATTGATAGAACATTTCTAACATGCCTAAATTAACGAAAAAAACCTAATTTTAGAAAAGCTTCGCTTTTAATAAATTCTCCAAACAAAGATATTGGATCAACGGGTCTATTTCGTCTAAATTCTTTCCAATTCCTCACCACTTTATATAACTTCGCGCCATCTTTTTACACTAATCAATTGCAAACCTTCAAATTAAATGTTGGACTATTACACAAAATAATTTATATTAGTCTAACGCTTAACAAGGATAACAACATCCATAAAAGCGAAGCTCTGAAACGATATGACAGACTAACATTAAATTTTATTGAGTGTCAGAACTGAATATACAAAATATGAAAATATAAGGTTTGACAAAATTATACGTAAATTTGTTGCAAAACTTCTTAAATACAGAATTCTGTTTAAGGACATACTGACATTATAATACTTGTTTATAGAGATGCTTCGCTCATAATATTGTACCTTATTGTAATAGGAATCAGTAATCAAAAAATCAGATCAATCGGATGATTTTATCATATAAAAAATTGTTATTAAAAAAGTAAAAAAATCAACATGTTTAAAATGAACGTACGGACATTCTGGTAACGATTATAGATTTGCTACGCTTTCTAAATCGTACCTAACTACTACAGGAATCACCATGCAAAGTTTGAAATCGATAGGACAATTCTAACATGCCTAAATTAACGAATAAAAGCTAACTATCTCGGACGGACGGACGGACCGACCCTAATTATAGAAAAGCTTCGCTTTTAAAAAGTCAGCAAAACCATTAACAAAATATTTTTGTTTTGTCTACTTTGATTAGTTAGCTGTTAGTGTTAGATGTTTTCTTTTTCTTTTTTAAAGTCCGCGATTGTTGCAAATCCGCATATCTTATAGAAGGTTACGGGTTCGAATCCCGTCTCGAACTGCGTCATAACGGCGGAATTTAAAGAGTGTGGGGAAAGGCCTTGGCCCAAAACAGTCTTTAATTACCATGTTCTGTTAGAGAATAAAAAAATAATAATTATTACTAAATTTCAAATCTACAAAAAGTTATACAAATCTATAAAACAATGAAGTCAAATTATATATGTTTAAATATAATTTTACCTAAATTTAAAATGCCAAAACTTTGTTTGATACCTTTCTTTAGTTAATAAGTGTTTTATAATAAGTGTTTATGTCTATGTCAATAAGAAAACACAAATTAATTTGGAGTTTTTTTGACATAAATTTTCAAACTTTATGTTAGTTCATGTGTCTGTAAAAATGATGTGACGTATAGCGTTGATTGTGAATTTATGTATGTTAAAGTGGGCATATCGATTGCAAATCTGTTATTGACATTCTAGTGATTTTATTTGTTGAATTATGTGGCTTTTTTGGGGGGTTTATTTTAATAGTAATGGCCTACTTTTTATATTGACACCCTAATTTTAATTTTTGATTAGTTGTGCTTTATGGGTTTATTATTACTTGGATCTTACACCAGATTATCATGTACTCTAGTAAAGTGCAACTTGTAGCTGGCCCCGTACCCCATCCTCTCCTCTCCTAATGGATGAACGAACTGACCAATAAATGATTGCCCTGTAATAAATATACTATATCCATGAATATCTTACAATTATCATTTATTTAAATATACATGGATTTTGAAGATGACTAAAGTACTTCCACAGATTATGACGTCATACGATATAATAGCCAATGAGAGCCCAGTATACACTGTAATTGACCAATGGTAAAATTTATGCTGGCCTCTCATTTGGTTATTTTATCGTATGACGTCATAAAACCGAAGCTCTGAAAAAACATTAGAACAAACGAGTATTGATGCTTGTTGAGTAAACCATCTTTTCTTGATGGTTCTACCATTATTTCCAGCCTCAAACCTGAATTTAAGTCTGCTCTCATTTCAAAATAATGTGCAAAAATAGGTATAAACTATAAATTGATTATTTTCTATCAAAATTAGGTCATCATATATTTGAATTGAAAGTGACACAATTGGTTCAATCTTAATCATAATAATGGGACAATTCTATAAAAGTTTGAGGATCAAGGATAATAACTTCCATCAATTGAAAGTAGTAGGACAAAGAGTATCAAAAATAAGCCATGTGACATCATAAAAATGAGGGATTATACATCTCTTTTTTAAGGGGTTTCCTTTCCCACTTGTCTTCTCATCTCCCTCATTTTTATGACGTCACATGGCTGATTTTTTAGACACATTGTCCTACTACAATACAATATTACATTGGAACCCAGTAAAAGTGTCTGACTATGACGTCAGAAAAAATTAATAATTAACCAATGAGAGACCGCTATATATTTTACCATTGGTCAATTACAGTGAATACTGGCTTCTCATTAGTTAATTGTTATTTTTTTCTGACGTCATAGTTCGACACTTTTACGAGGTTCTTACATTGACCTAATTTCTTTTATTGATTTTTAAAAAGTTTTTCTTACTTTGCATTTTCTTGTAATGCAAAATCTATTATATATTTTTTATATCTTTACATAACAGAAATTGAATGTCTGGTTGTCTCTTGGTGTCTAATTCTGTACTAAAAGATCTCGCAATCTGCTAAGACGTGTTATTTCCTTTTCAGGTAAGCTCATTTTACGTGCTCTGGTGGAGTCTTATAAAAAACGCCTATCTAAACAAGGATGACAACATCCATAAAAGCGAAGCTCTGAAATGGAAGGACAAACAAACATTAACACTTGTAGATTGTCAGAACTGAATTAGCAGAATATTAAAGCATCAGTACAAACAATATTTTAAGAAAATTTGTTGCAAAACTGCACAAACAGATGATACTGTTTAAGGACATACTTACATTTTTGGGACTTGTTTATAGAAATGCTTCGCTTATAACATCGTACCTTGTTGTAATAGGAATCAGTTTTCAAAAAATCAGAAGAATAGGATAATTTTAACATACAAAAATTTGTTGTCAAAAAAGTTAAAAATCGACATGTTTAAAATGGATGTACGGACATTCTGGTATTGTTTACAGAGTTGTTACGCTTTCTAAATCGTACCTAACTACTACAGGAATCATGGGAAAATTCTAACATGCCTAAATTAACGAAAAAAGCTATCCGTCTCGGACGGACAGACGTACGGACCTATCCTAATTATAGAAAAGCTTCGCTTTTAAAAGCAATCTATCCATCTTTTACTAGTAAAAAACAATAAATCCTTTTATGACTTTATAGTAACCAATATTGACAACGTTAGGGTTTAGCAAAAGGAGTTAAATTCTGAATAATTTTCCTCGTATTCATTTGAATCCGGCGGATAGGAACCGGTTCTCATGAATACGAAAAAACTATGTCTAGCATCGTATTATATCCAGCTTTCTACGAATATTAAAATGTACAATCATAAGATTTAAACCAGCTTTTTTAGCCGGTGCCTTCGGCACCTCGGGGCTAAAAAACTGGTTTTAATCTTATAATTGTACATTTTATATCCGCGGAAAGCTGTTTATAATACGATGCGAGAAATAACTATTCCAGTATGGCTTTGAAATTAATTAATATGTACAGGATTAAAACCAGTTCTCAGTCATACTGAAAAATCCTGACAATTTTCTACGATTATTAAAAACAAAAGATTAATACTTATTTTGTTAGCCATTCAGGGCTAACAAATCTGGTTTTAATATTTAACTTTTCATTTTAATATCCACGGAAATCTGTTTCTAATACGATACGATAAAGAATTATAATTAGTTTCAAACATTACTTAATTCTAAAATTATATTTGAAGTAAATTCTTAAATAATTTTGATAAAATTATTAGTCAATATATGAAAAGATATTTTATGATCTATTTAATGAAAATTATTTGATTCTAAAATTGCCTTGAAAGCATTAGACTTCAATGTTCGCGTTTAACTAAAGGTCGTACCAACCCTAGCAGTAAGAAATGTAGATATTGGTAAAAGAAATGCAATTTTTCCCTTTTTATCACTTTAATCCTTCGTTTCCTCTTGGAAAAAATCTATTCAATTTGAATTTTACTATCATTTAAATTTTGCTGTATTTTTTATTTAATTTAATCTCTTTGATAGTTATATAATACATATTACACATCGTATTATAGATAGCTTTCAGTGGATATTAAAATTAAAAATTATGATTAAAACAAAACTGGTTTTAATTTTCTGATTTTTATTTTTGATATCCGTGGAAAATTGTCTGTAATACGATGCTATACACGATTTTTCAGTATAGTTAAAAACCGGTTTTAATCGGTTTCAAAACCATACTGGAAAGGTAGATCAAAATATTTTTGGTAATATTTTAGTTTCATAAATAGTAATATTACTAACTGTAGATTGTACTTAAAAACATTAACATTGGGCTGTTTTATACTAGTCCCCAAAGTTTTATAATAACATTTTCTTATTCGCTGGCTTAACAACCCTGGGGATTTTTATTGAATTTTGGTTGGTTCATTCATTTAGTTAAGTGTTCAAACGTTTCAATCACTAATTGTAATCTACATAAGGGGTTATTTTGTGTATCATCATTGAGGTTTACATCAATTTATCGGTCATTGTCTTGTCCCTTTAGATACCTGACAATAATAACAACAACAATGTAAAAAAATTACAATTTTTTTGCACAACTAACAGCATTTAATAACGTTCTAATTATGTAAAGTAATTTGGATCTCAAGAGGCCTTGAGCAATTTTTAATCAATACTTTGTATTGTAGATTAAAAGTTTCGCCCCTAGCCTCTAGGGGCTTTGCCCCAAGAGGTAATTTTAAAAAAGTATTTCTGGTGCTGCTATTATTTTGTAAAGTAACTGCCTCAAAACCATTTTTTAGGGGGGATTTTCATTTTTTAGGGGTGGGGGGTTGGGGGGTTGGGGGAGTTCCACCCCTCAAGAAAATAGCTTAAAACCACCACAGGATTAGTAGGTATATTCCCTGAAGAGTAGAGCCCATTCGGTTCAGCGGTTACCGAGATCTAAGCTTCGGACAGACAGACGGACAGACATCAAGCTACTTTGTATTAAAGATAGAAAACCATATTTAAAAAGTGGGAACTTTCACTCAAAGTACACTGTTGTGCACTGATAATTACCTTCTTTTATTTTATAAATAAACTAGCCTCTAAAAAAAATAGGGGGGGGTTTTTTTGTTTTTTTTTGGGGATTGGTGGTGTCCCACCCCCCAAGAAAATAGCCTAAAACCACCACAGGACCAGTAGGTATATTCCCTGAAGAATCCGATCAGTTCAGTGGTTACCGAGATTTTAAGCTTCAGACGGACGGACAGATGGACGGACGGACAGACATCATTCTAGTTTTTATTATAGATGAAAATAATTTATGGATTGTTTTATTTATTTGTTTATTACTTTAGGTTAGGTTAGATTGTATTGGTAAATGGGTAGTCCCGCAGGGTTAGGGCTACCCGCAGGAGTTAGGCAATTCAAAACTGATTAATATCCGGTGGATTAGAACCGATTTTCATCCATGCTACTAAAAAACTATGTCTAGCATAGTTTTAAAGGTGTACAATCATTAGATTAAAACCAGTTTTTTAAGCCTGTGCCTTCAGTATCTCAGGACTAAAAAATGTGGTTTTAATATTAAAGTTATACATTTTATATCCGCGGAAAGCTGTTTATAATACGATGTGAGAAATAACTATTCTCGTATTCATTCGAAAACGATTAATATTCTGTGCATTAGAACCGGTTCTCATCCCTACGATAAAACTATGTCTAGCAACGTATTAATTTAGTTTTCTACGATTATAAAAATGTATTACCATAAGATTAAAAGCAGTTTTATTAGCCCGCGCCTTCGGTATATCGGGGCTAAAAAATCTGGTTTTAATCTTATAATTGTACATTTTATATCCGCGGAAAGCTGTTTATAATACGAGAAATAATTATTACTCACCCAAAACAAAGGAACCATATCACTTGAAACAATAACATTTTCATCTAATAATAACTAATAATTTGTTTGGGAAAAGTCCCTTTCGTGGGAACACCCCTTAAAGGGAGATTTATTTTATTTTTAAAATAGCTTTTTGAAGGTTGTTTAAGGTTAGGTTATATTAGGTTAGGTGATTGCCCCACAGGGTCAGGCGATTGGCCCCGCAGGGTTAGAGCCCCTGCAGGTGCTAGAAATAGGAGAAAAGCTGTTGTGAAAAATACGAAGAATCGCCCCTTAAGGCGCGTTGCCACGAAAAGGACTATACCAATTTGTTTAATAATTATACAAAAATATTTTTATTATCAATATGCTACCTTTTTTTAATATGAGAAAAATATTAAAAATCATATGTATGGGAATTTAAAGTAGGAAAAAACAGTTTTGCTTTCAAAATTTTCAACTTTTATTGTTGAATTTCATTCATTGATAACAATTATATTGGAATATGCTTTGTTTTAGGGTAAGAAAAGTAAAAAAGTTATACTTATAATTTAATGTTAATTTTTTTCTATAAAAATAAATATATATTGAATGCAACTTCATAATCAGAACCAAACTAATACTAATCTATGAAGTTTTTTTTCCGAAATTCATATGCTTAAGGATATAGTAAGAGAGAAAGAGCCAGAGAGAGAGAGAGAGAGAGAGAGAGAGAGAGAAGGAGAGAGAGAGAGAGAGAGAGAGAGAAATGAGAGATACTCAAGGTCTCCGTTAAACCAGAGGATATCTCTCGAAGTCAAATGTTATAATCCTTGGGTTTTCAGAGCGAAAAATCGGTTAAATGTTTTGCTGTAGTCTACTTCGTATAAAAACCAACAGTACTAAATATTTTGATTATTTAAGCCTATAATAAAGAGAAGTCAATTTTTTTCTTTCTAAAGAACGTCATAAAAATAAGGAAGATGAGAGGAGAAGTGGGAAAGAAAACCCCTAAAAATATATGGATAATCTCTCATTTTTATGACGTCACATGGATGATTTTTAAGAAACTTTGTCCAGTTACTTACATTTATTATGATTTTAGGCTATTGTTTATATTGAGTCTTCGGATGGTTTTAAGCTATTTTTCTAGCCCATCTCTGCTCGTTCGAATGCAGTTCTCCTAGATGCTAGGGGTGTATACCCAAATCCTTTTGTATAACGTCCTTAAGTTTTCTTGTCTGAAACTTAAGATTTGATTAACTACTGAACAGATTGTTTTATCTTATTTAGGGAAGCTTCACATAAGTCCAGGGTTGATTTTAAGATATTTCACTTTTAGATATTAGTCTTTGCATGGTTTAAGACGTTTTGTGTGCCCCCAATTTCTTACCGCTATTTATACAGAGGCTATATATGCTAGGGGCGCAGCCGCTAGTATAGTTTGGGAGCGAAACTTTTCCACACATACGTTTTGCCTGTGTGTTCGTTTAATTAAATAAATCTGCAATTTAAAAAGTCATGCTGAAAATTCATGATATCTTTATCATTTATGTGCTTGGCTACCAAGGGCGTCCAAGCTTAGAGGAAAGAACGTCCAAGCTTTTTTTTATTAGGGGGGGGGGTAAATATTAAAAGTCAAAAGCTTGGAGGTGCCTAGTACTACGGCACCTCCAAATTCATTAGGGGGATGGGGGTTAATCACCCCTGTATCCCTTGGACGTCCCTGTTCGCTACTTATGGATGTTGTAATCCTTTCGAGATTAATTCGCTTGCTTTAAACGAAAATTCGTTATCTTAATTAAATACAAATATCAGGGCTCGGCAGTCGCGCGTCAGCTTTGTCTAAGCCTCTAACTTAAAAGCATTTAGATGCCTTGGATTTTTTTGTTGAAAAATTGTAATAGTCATATTTGGGTCAGGTTCAGGCTTCCAAATGATTTTAAAAATTGTAAAAGGTTGTTTTCCCTAAGCCTTACAGGCGGCTGACGCGTGGCTGCCGAGCCCTGACACATATCTAATGAATTTGATGCATCCAAATCTGAATAACTTGCTATGTCCGTGTTTGCCAGAGTTATTATTAATGATGTTAGACTTTTTATTATGGAAATAATAATCCAAAGGATTAATATTTTTATCTATAATACAAAGTAGAACGATGAACGTCCGTCCGTCTGTCCCTTAAGATCTCGGTAACTACTGAACCGATCGGATTCTACTCTTCAGGGAATGTACCTACTGGTCCTGTGGTGGTATTGGTAGGATATTTTCTTTGGGGATGGGACACCTTCACCCCATCCCCCCCCCAAAAAAAATCCGAATAATTTTTTTTCTCGAAAAATTAGTGAGGGCACCTCCAATTTTTAAAAGCGAAGCTTTTCTATAATTAGAGTCGGTCCGTCCGTCCGTCCGTAACGGATAGCTTTTTCCGTTAATTTAGGCATGTTAGAATTGTCCTATCGATTTCAAATTTTGCATGGTGATTCCTTTAGTAGTTAGGTACGATTTAGAAAGCGTAGCAACTCTATAATCATTACCAAAATGTCCGTACGTCCATTTTAAACATGTTGATTTTTTTTACTTTTTTAACAACAAATTTTTATGTGATCAAATCATCGGATTGATCTGATTTTTGGTATATTGATTCCTGGGACAACAAAGTATAATGTAATAAGCGAAGCAACTCTATAATCAAGCCCTAAAAATGTAAGTATGTCCATAAAAATTATCCTGTATCAAGCAGTTTTACAACAAATTTACTTTTGCTTTGACTCTTATAAATTTATATTATGATAATTAAGTTCTAACACTATACAAGTGTTAATGTCCGTTTGTCCTACCGTTTCAGTGCTTCGCTTTTATGGATGTTGTCATCCTTGTTTATTTATATTTTTAATATTTTTTTTATAATTATTTTTAAATTACCTCTTGGGGCAAATCCCCTAGAGGCTAGGGGCGAAGCCGCTAGTTATCCATATTATTCTCAGTAAGTAATAATCGCATAAAGATTCGTTTATTACTTTTTGCTTTTCTATTATAAGGTTGGGTCCGTTTGACCGTCTATAAAGTTAGCTTTTTTTGTTAATTTAATGTTGTAATGTTAGAATTGTCTTACTAATTCCAAACTTGGAATTGTGTTCCTGTAAGTATCACTAACTGTGGAAAATATTCATTTTAACAAACATTCCATCCATAAATTATTATATCCAATATTTGAGGCAACAATATCATAAATTATAGAATATTATTATTATTATAAATAAATATTATTATATTCTCTTAGCTTTTCATCTTTGTATTCCTGCTTCTATACAAGGATTGTATCTATAACCAAGGATCAAAAGGGGTAAGACAATGGCCGATAAATTGATATTCATCCCTTTATGTAGATTAAATTAGTGGTTGAAACGTTTGAACACTCAACTTAAATCCAATTAAAATTTACCAAAGTCCCCAAAGTAGTTATGTCAACGAATAAGAAAACGTTAATATAAAACTTTGGAGACTAGTGTAATAAACAGCCCATTGCCCCCCCCCTCTCTCACGCGCACAGTTAGATCAGTTATTTAGATTTTTTTTGTTTAAAAAATTCAAATCATTGATTGGGAATCAAAGTTACTATAATCATTACCCGCGGCATTGGCGCAACTGGTATCGTGTCGGCTTGCTGTCGGGAAGGTGTCAGGTTCGAGTCTAGACCACACCGCGTCGTAATAGAGACGTTAAAAATAATACCTAATACTGCTATAACAGGCGCGTAAAACCAATAGTAAGTGAAGGGGGAGTGCCTTGGCTCACATGCAGGCGCAAGTAATCACTTACCATGCACAGTTAAGACTTCCGAACAAAGGTTGTGCAATCAAACGGTTGGTTGTCTTTTGTTTGAATGGACGCTAATAATGCAATTTTAAGACGCAAAGTATGTTTCAAGGTGCGTGGATAGGTCTCGTATCCATGGCGCCCCCAATCCCCATGGAGGCAAGTGTAATGTTTTGTCTACATATAATCTAAACAATTGTAAAATTGGTATAATCCTATAACAAAGTAACAGGATCTCTATGTATTTGTGTCTGTGCAGAAGGATCTCGCTAACCACTAAACCGATAGGGTTCTCATTTACAAAGTCCTAGAGTGATTTTTAACAATTTTGAGGGAGGATACAACTACCCTCCAAAGAGAAATCACTCCTAAAAAAAATTACGCCCACCCCCCGACCCTAAAAAAATATACTTTTCTTTTTTAAACTAAAATAATTGTACCCCCTCCTCCCCCCTCCTCAAGAGTCCCTAGAGGCCTCTAGGGGCATCTCTGCTAGTGGATTTATAACCCAGACACCCAGTGGTGGTGACCTCTTTCGGCTGATAGCAAATTGCTTTCTGCTCTTTTGTAGCGACTTGGCTGAGTTAATATTTTCGACGCCATCGACTAATTTCCAAAGACCCAAATGAAAGTCGGCATAGGGTCCCTAGAGTTACATATAGCTCGTGCCCACTCTATTCTTGTATTATCCGGACAGACAGAGAGAGAAACATAAAAGATTAATTTAAACTGAATTAAAATTACAACTAATTAACCATTCTTTCTTTCTCAACCCAGCAAATTTTATTCTTATTGTCTCATTTTAGGATTTTCTTTTTAATGTTCTACCATTAAAGTTCTCAAATTAGAATCTAAATGTGGGCGTTCAAACAATGACAAGTGCAAAGAAGCAGGCATCTAAAGGGATAAGACAGTGGCCGATAAATTGATGTATATCCCCAATTATGACACTCAAAATTACCCCGAAAAATTGCTGTATATCCCCAGTGATGATTCAAAAATTCCCCCTTCTGTAGATTACAATTAGTGGTTGAAACGTTTTGACACTCAACTTAATAAACCAACTTATAAAAATTCAATTAAAGCCCCCAAGGTTGCTAAACTAACAAATAAAAAAATGTTAGTATTTTCATGATAATTTGAAATAAGGAGGGAGGGGGCGAGATGGTGAAAAAAAACGTGGCATGATCGAATAAAATTTTTTCGAAATCAGAAAAAAACTGTACAAAAAATGAGTTTAAGCTTGCAAGAATATGTAGGTAAATAAGACATTTTAAAAGACAAAGGAAAATGGTTTGATATGCTTGTCAAGATTACCTATAGTTTTGTAAGAAAAAATAAGGTTTATGGTTGAAGTTTGATTTTTGTCATTCAACATTTTTGTAGGATTATTTTTAAATGGCTATTTTTCTTGGGAGGGTGGAGGTAAGAATTGTGGGTGGAGGTAAGAATTGGTCCAGCAAGTGGTGAGATCTATCAGTAAAAAACACTAAACGACAAACATACTGCTACTTTTACATTATATTAACCCTTACAGATCGGGCCCCAATTCCCACCTTAATAGATCGGGGGGGGGGGGGGGGGGGGGGGCTCCAAGAGCCCCCCCCCCTCTATCTCGGCTCCTGGTACAGATAAAGACGTAAATTTTTTTTCTGGTGGTTCATGTGTATTTTTAGAGAAAATTACTTTTTCTAGTCATAGCAGTCAGACTGCTCCTTAGCCGCTTTTTAGCGGCCAGCCGCTAAATTTTAAAACAGCTGTAGAGCGGCCAATTTTGCAGCTAGGATGACCAAATTTTAGGACGAACTTTTATTTTTCATAACAAAAAAATTACTTTTTCTGATCATCGCCGAAAAACGGCAAATAACGGAAACCGCCATTTTCGGCGGTTACGGCGGTAAAACGGCGGTTGGCGGCGCAAATTAATATTTATATCTGTTTATTACTGCTCAAGGATTTACCAAAAAAAATTATAGGTCTCTAGCTGTAATAGAAGCCACGATATTCATGATATAAGTCTGTAGTAAAAGCCGGACAAAAATCGGTCATAAAGTCGGTCAGGGAGCGGTCAAACGGTCATAACACCACTTTTCTCAGATGGTCATTGATATCTAAGTATTCACCAAAAAAAATTTAGGTTTCTACCTTATACACAAAAGTCATAATGTTGAAATTAAGATTTATTTAGAATTTTTTCTAATTTATTTTGCTACCCAACCGACTTTGACCGGACACCACGACCGACACAGACCAGATATCCTAATAAAATCAACTCTTGCCGACGTATAATTACTAAACTTAAAAAGTCATGAAGTTACAGCTCTCCATCTTACCTACAAAAAAAATGAGATTGAAAAAACTAGAGGGGGGGGGCTCTTGGAGCCCCCCCCCCCCCCCCCGATCTGTAAGGGTTAACTTTGTTTTTAGCTAGATGTTAAAAAGCCATTTTTGAATTTTAATAAAAAATCAGCTGTATTGGTTAAACTTTTTAAATGTGCTCTTTTAGTTGTTTGCTGGGATAGTTTAGACAAGTTTAGAAGTAACTTCACTTTAATAAGGATACAGCCACTCTACAACTTTATTTGTCCGCTGGTAAGACTTTAGATGTGTATGTATAATATTGTATAAAGTGACCGGACAAAGTGTCTAAAAAATCAGCCATGTGACGTCATAAAAATGTGGGAGATTAGATGAGAAGTGAAAAAGAAAACCCAGGTATAGTACCTTTCGTGACAACGCCTCTTTTCTCCTATTTCTAGCTCCTGCGGGTGACTCTAACCCTGAGGGGCCAATTGCCTTACCCAGCGGGGCATTAACCTAACCTAAAATAACCTATCTAAAGCTACGACGAAACTTCCCTTAAGAGGCGTTGCCACGAAATGGACTATACCCGAAAATCCCTAAAAAAGAGATGGATAATCCCTCATTTTTATGACGTCATATGGCTGATTTTTGAGACACTTTGTCTGGATACTTCCTTGTCTGGAAGTCTTTACTTGCTTGCTAATAATTTACATGGCTTTACTCTAAACAATAAATATTTTCCAACAAATTTTAAATATGTAAATAAGACAAAAATTAAATTCTCATGCTCTTTCTAATTACTTTTCCTTTAGCTGAACAACTTATAAAATCATTGTCCTTGTAATGCTAAGCTTAGTAAATAGTACTATCATAAAGAGAATTTTACTCTGGTTATGTTTAAGAATATAATACACAACTTCAGTTGGGGGTTTGTAAAGGGAATCTTTAAGTCTTTTTTTTGGTTTATAAATTTAAAAGTATGTGTTCTTGAGATTTTATAAGCCACCAAAAAAATGAAATTCAAAGTCAAATTAATAAAATTTGATATACCTATATTAGAAATTCTACAACATTCTGTTATATTCCCTTGAAAAAAAAAACTATGAACCTCAACTATTTTTTATAATTTTTACAAATCTTCTGCCTCATGGCAATTAATGGCAAGTGTATTATTAAGTTAATAAAATTCAAAGACACCAATCATACAAAACTTTTAATACGGCTTTGCTAATCAGAAACAAAATAATTAGATATTCAGGTACCAAGCACTAAAAGCTTGCTTTGTAATATTTTAATTTAAAAGAATGCAACTTGGAAGATTTATGGTTTGAATTTATATGTAAAGATTACTTAGAAAATATATAGCTATAGATTTCAGAGGGAAAGGATGTGTAGCTTCAAAATTTCTAAATTGATGGAACAAAAACATATTCATGAATCATAAATTACAATATTAGTTGATGGAAGGCTTTTAATTAGAAATGAAAATAATAAATCTTTTAGAAAAATCTTTGCACGTCCCTAAAACTGATAAAATCCTTGTTGAGACATTGCACTGAAAACATTTATTTCAAGGGGATGAGAATGCATTGTAGTAAAGTATTATTTACAACAAGCAACATTTGTATTATCTTATACAAAAATCTTATATAGCTGTATATCTCACAGTGGTATCGTTTTTTTCTTAATAGTTTAGATTTTTAAATTTTATTTGCATTTTGATACTAAGAAAATTTTGTTTCAGTAGTAAGAGTTCTTATGTGCATTTAAATTTAGTATTTAGATTACTATCATAACAAGTTCATTCAACCATTTTTTTTACAACACAGTTGATTAAATTTCATAACATAACAAATTTAATATAAGAAAGAAATTCCAGGTTAAAAGTTTTTTATTGTCATGCTATCTTATTTTTTTTGGTTTTGGTTTTCAGTCACTTTGTATTAGATTAAAATAAATTTTAAACAAAATATGTTTTATACTATCTAAGTTGATATTGCACAAGAGAACCCACTGTGAAACACTGGACAAAAGAATTTAGTTTAATATACTTTTACATATTAACTCTTATAGCATCATATTCTATTTGTATTGTAAACAATAAAAATGCACCAAATATTTTTATTGTACATTATTAAGAGGTTAGAAGAGAGGAAAAGTTTCTAAACTAACTTATCAGAGAACAAAACCTAAATTAAATTTCAAGTTGCAAGTAGCATTTCCCGGTTTGATCATCATGCTAAGTTGAATGAATCTAAGATTTTCTTTGTTTAAACAACCCATTCAATCATTTTACTTAATGTTTTTGCTGTTAGCCCTCTATTTTACTATTGGTTAACAATTCAAATCTATGTTATGTATTATTTCTGCATTATCATAAAATTTATATTATGTTATGCCACATAAGATAAGATAAAATAAGAAAGTAGGAATGACAAACATATTCTAAAATTTATTGTCCAATTTTATTTTTTTAAAGTTTCTTTACGAACATTTGTCTAAAAGTCTCTCCAATAAGATCTCAGATAAATCTTTAATCCATTGTAAATATATAAATTCTAAATTTAAACTTTTTTCCTGTAAAATGAGAGAAAAATATTTTGACACTTTAGGTTTAATGAATTATCTTAGATTTTGAGTGTCCATACAGTTCTAGGATTAATTTTAAATGTTTTTTTCTACATTTGTAATATAAAACAAATAGATTTTACATTGCTTTATATAAAAGTGTAGGAGATATGTAGAAAACATTAAAAGTATAATAACCTCTTTTTAACATATTTGGATATGAATGACATTCTTGAGCACATTTTATTGAGGAGAACATACTATTATTGCAAATATTTTCTACCTTAGTTCTAATGTATTGAAATAGGGTTAAAAATAATAAGCATAGACTTTTCCTTTTGGCTCTAAAGTTATCTTTTATCTGCAAACTTATCAATGCATGCAATGTGCTTATTAGATAGATAAGATTATATGATGGTGTGGTGTTAGATTCTGTCATAAGTATACAATTCCTTTTCAGGTGTATTTGTTGAGATATACTATTTGTTGGTGTTGTTATCTAATTCAAGAAACTTATTACAAGTTTTCTTTCAAGTTTGGATTTGTCACCTTATATTTGTAGGCTTTCTATAACAATCCTTTTTTAAAAATCAAATTAATATGAAATTGAATGAAAATAAATTGCAAATTACATTCCATGGCTTTTTAAGTAGTTAAAATGGTTAATTCAGTTAAACAGTCAATATTAGGTGTAACCAAATAATTGCATTAGATTAGAAGAATTTGGGTATAGTCCCTTTCGTGGCAACGCACCTTAAAGGAAGCCTGCAAGAAATATCACGCTTTAACTGCTGAAAGACTGCCACAAGTAGACCCAATTCCCCAAATTTGAAGCCTTCAGCTTCTATAACAAAAAAGTTCTAGGCACTTTAAAATGCCATTTTATGTACAATGAAAATTTTTAAAGAATTACAGTGCTAATGTTAGAAATTTTGAAATTAAACTACTAATGTACTGTAGCCAATCAGAAGGCTGAATCAGCTAAGCAACCAATCACAGCTGAGTTTCTCCCTTTGTTTCCGCTATGATTTTTGTTTAAAAATGCAATTTAAATCGAATTTTTTTCATGGATTTTGACTATGAAATGTGGTGTTTTTTTGTAAAAATGTAATTAGTTACCGGCAATGTAAGTTTCTGACAAAGGCAAAGTCATAATTTTGTGTCTAGGCAACGTAATTTAATATTGTTTTTTCTTTTATAAGCATTGGAAATCTTTGAAAATTTACATTGTACATAAAATGCTATTTTGAAATGCCTAGAACTTTTTTGTTATTGAAGCTGAAGGCTTTAAATTTGGGGTATTGGGTCTACTTGTGGCAGTCTTTCAGCAGTTAAAGCGTGGTATTTCTTGCATCCGTCCTTTAAGGGGCAATTCTTTCACAGTAGCTTTTCTTTCCTACAGGGAGCTCTAACCCTGCGGGGCCAATTACCTACCCCTGTGGAGCAATCACCTAACCCAATACAACCTAACCTAACCTAAAATAACATATAAAAAGCCATTTTAAAAAAGATGACAAATTGCCACAAAATTGCTAAAAATTTGCAATTAAGTACATTGCATTCTAATAGTTTTTAAGTTGCAAAATGGTTAGTTCAGTTAAGCAGCCATTATTAGGTGTAACTAAATAACTGCATTAGGAGAAAAAAAAATTCTTTAAATAAATTGATTTTAAAAGCTCAAACAGAGTTAACAACATGTTTCATCAACTTTCTGCATAAAACTTGATATATCTACAAAAATATAGAAAACTATTTTTGTTTATTTGTAGATATATATTATTTAATAACGGAAAGCTTACATAAATGGGTTGGTATATTGTTGTCTGCCAGTAACCCAAAATCATACTGACCTAATAACCAGTTTGGTACTCAGAAGAGCTATTTATAGATTTCAGGTAAGAGTTTATTTAATTTAGCATAAATGTGGGAGAATGTACATAGATTGCTTTGATATTGTGAGCGATTCTTGTATCCCGTGATAAAATGATTCTCTCAACTGGCTAACATAAAGATACCCCCACAACCCACTTATGACTTTAACCCTTTCAATTCCCTGAATTTTAGGAATGGATTAACAGATATCTGGCGACTATTTCAGCAACCTAAAAAGATGACAAAATATCATTATCCATATATTTTATATTCATTTGTGGGGATGATCTTGGGGTAAATATAAACAGTTATAGACTAAGAACACGTTTTATGGTTCCCAACTGAAAAATGTAATTACACAATTTAAAACATTGTAGCACCTCTGTGAATGTATGTCATGGAATATGATATGATTTTCTAGAAATATCAAACACCCAGCCCATAAGCATGTCAATTCAAAACCCCCATATATGTATGTATAATTAGTGGTAAAATGTGAAGAATTTTTTTATTTACCTCAGTATTTTCAGGACCACAGCATTTGCTTATAAAGGTTCCTAGGTTTAGGGCTAAATAGAAACCCAATGAATATTTGAAGCATAAATTTTACAGATTCAAACCTCAAAATGGAAGTAGTGTGCTATACACTTTTTATTCTATGTTGATCATGCTCTTATTATTGGTACTAATTTGACTGTTTTACAAGTTTATTCAGTTATACAATATACATATATTTATTCAATAATGCAAAGAAATATAAGAAGTGTCTGGAATGAATATAGAGATAAATATGGAGAAAAAAAATGTTTTTAAAAAAATACTTTTTATTTGATAGCTCTTTATTTTTTGTTTTATTAATTGCACATGCAAAATATTATTCTAGGACGGTACGGTTTATATTTTTACAACCTACTAATCAAGGACGTCCAAGAGGGGGGGAGTAAGGGGTGATTACCCACCCCCTTCCCAAAATGAATTTAGGGGTGCCCAAAAATTTTTATTTTTAATATTAACCCTTCCCCCCCTCAAATAAAAAAGCTTGGACGTACTTGCCTCTATAATATAAAGATTACCTCCTCCAAAATTAAACTTTGAAATTATAATATTTACATTTTACCCCCCCCCCCCCAAATAAAAAAAAGCTTGGACGTCCTTGCTAATAATTATTTTTTTCATAAGCCCAGGTTTATGGCTGTACCTTAGGTGAGGGGGAAGGGGGGAGTTAAATGAACGTCCAAAGGGGTAAAACCTAATAAAATTAAATTTATACTTAAAATCATATTTTCTTGACAGCCAAACTAATAGGAATTATTAAAATATTTTCTTGGAGTCAAAACATTTCAATAGCTCTTTTCACTAATTTAGGCATGTTAGAATTTCCCTATCGATTTCAAAGTTTGCCTGGTGATTCCTGTAGTTGATAGGATTAAAAAAGCGTAGCAACTCTATACTTGCTTCAAGAATGTCCGTACGTGCATTTTAAACATGTTGATTTTAAACTTTTTTAACGACAAAATTTTTTGTGAGACAATTATCCAATTGATCTGATTTTTGAAATACTGATTCCTAGGACATCAAATTAAAATGTTTTAAGCGAAGCATCTCTATAATCAAGTCCAAAAAATAAAAGTATGTTCTTAAACAATATCCTGTATTGAGGAAGTTTTAAAACAAATTTACTTTTAATTTATTTCGATTTTTACACATTTATATTCTTATTCTTCAGTTATTTCATTCTACGAGTGTTAATGTTCGTTTGTCTTAACGTTTCAGAGCTTCGCTTTTATGGATGTTGTCATCCTTGTTTTATAATAACACACATACATTTCCCTTTATCTAGTACAGGAAAGTAGACTTGTAGAATACAAAAATATTCTATCAACATATTTTTACAAATAGTGTAGGTACAAATTTTAGACTAACATCAGATCTAAAAATACATTTTCTCTTTACTTTTTTACGAAAAGTACGTGTCCTAATTTTTTTGATATTTAAAAAAAAACAGGTAGTTGGTGCTTTCAGTGATTAGTAGATGTACAATGATTCATAGAATTTATATACCTAAGCAATCGGTCTTTTTGTAGACCTCTTATTTTTGAATTAATAAATAAGTTGGTTTTAAGGTACTAAAACGCAGCAAAGAAAGGAGCAAATTGCCACTACGAACAAAAATAATAAGATCTTTAAAAATCACAAAAGTTATGGCACGTTCTTTGCTTATTTGTGCCACTTGTAAAGTCAGAAAATAGTGTATTAACTAAAATGATAGGCAAAAAACCCTTAGGGGGAACATTTAATGCCCCCCCCCCCCTCAAATATTCAATTTGTTTCAAAAAGAGGGGGGGGGGGGGCAGGGTTCCATATTTGCTTAGCTTTTTGAATTTTTTTGTTTGAAACTATATCCATGCTATATTCCTTGAATATACAAAGATAAACAAAAAGAAATGAAAAGACATGTTTTGTTATTATTTTTCCTGTTATGGTTTACTGTTTACATATGTATATTATGTATTTAAGCCTTTTTTAAAGCTTAATATACGAATTGTTCACGAAGAAAAATTATTGAATTATACAATGAAATAATATTCTCTTGTCTTTTTTGATATGTTTATAGTACCATATGATTTAATTATGACTACAAATAAAACTTTTTTAAAAAATCTTCCAAAATAATAACAGAAAATCTTCGAAAATTTTTAACAAATCAACAAATCATTAGTTAAATTCAGACCTTTGAGAAGTACAAACGTACAAAAAACTTAAATTTTCGTGATGGCGGCCAAAAGTGTTATCAAGAAGACAGGAAAAAGGAGGTCTAAAGCAGCTCCAAAAAGATCCAATAGACCCATGCTTGCTAGAGATTCCAAAGGAAGATTTATCAAACAATCCTCAAATAACATGACAGAAGCAGAGATGTCCAAAGGATCAACGAAAAAATCAAGCGGACCAACCTTAAAAAGAGATTCTAAAGGAAGATATATGAAACAAACAATGAATCTTAAAAAAGCTGGTCCTTCAGGCCGTACTGTAACAAAAGTACGCCATCAAACTAAAAATAAAAACATTGAACATGGCATCAAGCGCAATAACACGAAAAAACATGTCGACACGAAGCGCAAGGACTCTGTCAGACAGAAGAGAAACCTGCATGTCAAGACCAAGAGGAGGACCAAGGGAAAGCATGAGGAGGAGAGAGAAATGACTGAGGAAATGTAAAAATATATGTTATGATAAATTGCCAATAAATAATTATTATTTTCTACATATTATTTTGTTATTATCGATAATATTGACAATACATCATTTGCAAATTATTATTTATCATATGAAATAACGTGTAAAACAAGCTGAAATGAATTTGCATGCAAAAGACTCTTACAAATTATTTGAAAGAAAAACTTATTTATAGATTATAGCAACGAATTACTGTAAGTTGAAAATTGACAAAAAATAGTTATTTATCCCATCTGCGAATGAAAAATTAAAGATTTAGACTTTTTTCTGTTTTTTTAGTCACGAAAGTGAAACTATTTGCCATCGAACTTATAACCGGTTTTAATCCTTTAGAAATTTCGTAGGGGGAGAAAGTCACTCAAATATCATCCACGTGACGTCATAAAATGAGGGAGATGAGAGACGAAATGTGGAAGAAAACCCCTAAAAAAGAGATAATCCCTCATTTTAATGACGTCATGTGGATGATTTTTGAGTAACTTTTTCCCCCTACGAAATTAATCGCTTTCAAAGACGTACTGGAATAAGCTTGTGGGTTATAAAGTCAGTTCGCTAAAAATTTCTCCTCCCTAAATTTTAATTTGTTCAATATATTCATATTCTACAAATTGAATTTTGATAGATCGGTGCTAAGATACACAAAATTTAAATTTTCTCTGGTTTATCTTATGTATATAGTACCAGGGATCTAAAGGGATAAGACAATGGTCAATAAATTGATGATGATACACAAAATTACCCCTTCTATAGATTATAATTAATACTTGAAACATTTGGACACTCAACTTAATGAACCAAGCAATCAAACAGCTCAATGTCTCATCCTTCTACGATATTGTACAGACTCAAAGATTTCCATTTGTGGCGAAGCTACTTTAGTGTTTGTGTCTATCTGTCGTTTTGTCTGTCTGTCGATAATGCAAAGATTGTCTGATTTTTACTACTGATTCTTTAACAAATTCAGAAATTTAAAAGGTGAATGTGTGGTCAAAGGGATATAATGCGCCCAAATGACTTTAATATAAGTATCTCTTGTCTGAAACTTTTTATGGTGCTTATATAAAATGACGTCATATTGGCCTACCGTTGGTGAATGAATAGTACATTTGTACATTTTTATATTCGTAGAAAGCTGGATATAATACGATGCTAGACATAGTTTTTTCGTATGGATGAGAACCAGTTTCTCTCTAACAGATTCGAATGAATACGAGAAAATGTATTCTGACCTTGGTAATTAGTGTGTCTATTGGCCTATCATTGGTCATTGTATTGTATTGTATTTTTATAGGCACTATAAAAAGCTTCCTCTTGTTTCTGCACAACATTACGACAAATACTCTTTTTTTTTGTTTATTAATGTATTTTGTTTTTATATATTCTACATGAATATACATTATAATAATACTTGCGGTTTCGCCCCTAGCCTCTAGGTGCTGTGCCCCAAGAGATAATTTAAAAAAAAATTAAGTATTTCTGGTGCTGCCATTTATTTTAAAATAACTGCCTCAAAAAAATAGCCTAAAACCACCACAAAAACAGTAGGTATATTCCCTGAGAGTAGAATCTTAAGGGACGGACGGACGGATTGACAGACATCATTCTACTTTGTATTTTAGATATGTATGATCTACACTATATCCTCCTTCTTTTTTTCTTTTTCTTTTTTCACTAACTTACTCAATGTTTAGTTGTATATTTTGCTTTGAATTTTGGACTGCTTTGACACTAATTGACGTAATTGTCTTTGGTCTGGTCGGTCATATACATGCATAAAAACTGCAAAGAGTATTGTTAAACTATTATTGTCAAGAAAATAGAGCGTAATATATATTCTATTATATAAAATGGTAATTTTTTTTTGTCTGAAGCTTAAGATCATAATAACTACTAAATCATTTCAATTCTCTGTTTTAAGTAAGCTTTACAAAATACCATAATTGTATTAGGCTATTTTATTTTCAGATAAAAATTTTTGGATGGTTTTAAGCTATTTTCTCTTTCCCTTAAATACAGAGCCACTAGCTGTTGGTAACCTATAAAAGGGGGAAATTTTTGGCGCTATTTCGTAAAGTTTGGTGAAAGCTTCCAGTAAAATGCGCTTATTAGGTCAAACTATTTTTAATAATGCGTTTGATAATACTAGTGTTTAATCAAAATTATGATAAATTTGACCTAATAAGCGCATTTGACAGAATATTAATATTAAAAAATTATCTTGAATGAAGTCAAACTGTCACAAATTTATAATTATAGCTTTTACAGTGATAATAATACACTGTAAAAAATAATTTTTTCATTTAGTATCAATTGATACGCTGGGGTTGTATTAGACCTTGACCCGTAAGTGTTCTGTGTTAATAAAAGGAGTATATAACACCATGTAGTACTATATACCGTAATAACTATTACTATACAGAGATATTACGTTTTTAGTATCAATTCTTACCCTACAGAGTAACAAAAATTACGAACCAGAGTATTAAAAACTTCCTTCTAGCGTATTGAATTTTATTCCATAGAGAGTATTAGATAATACTAAAAAATGCACATTCTTTATTTAGTAATACATATTACTCCATAGAACACTAAATAATACTCAATACAGTATTGGAATCTTCCTTGTATCATAATAAGTTTTTTTTTGCTAGAACGTATAGGATGATGCTATACAGTAATGAAATGAATATATAGTAGTATCTGATGCTAAATTTTATTTTCATTTTTAACAGTGTATTCAAAGCAGGTAGAGAGGGGACATTGGGCTGTAAACAACACTGGTTCCTTAAGGCTTTATAATCACTTTCTTCATTGGTTCATGATATTTTGTTAAATTTAATGAATTTTAATTAGTTGGGTCCTTAGTTGGGCTGTAAATAACACTGGTTCTCCATAATTTTATAAACATTTCCTTCATTGATTCAAAATAATTTGTTAAATTTAATGAATTTTAGTTAGCTGGGTCCTTGAATCAGTGTCCAAACTTTGCAACCAACAATTACAATCTAGAGTAGTGGTAATGTTGTTTATCGTCATTGAGGAGTATAAAAATTTATTGACAATTGTCTTAAAATCATAAGATTGTCTGTTTGAAAAATGCTGATTTGCGTGAAAGGATTAAAAATATGAAATATGTAATGGTTTTAGGCGTTTTATTTTAAGATTTAAGAAGTCATGGAATGGGTTTAAGCTATTTCTTTTTGCCCATATCAACACTTTCAAAAACAGAGACCGTAGACATAGAGGCACGGTCGCTAGTTCCGAATATATAACATTGTATAAGTTTGAAAACAATAAACAAATTTTGAAAAATATCTGTACACAGAGACAGAAAGACAAAGTGGACTAACTGCAGTTCACGGTAAAATATTCTTGGTAACGAATATTTCCAAAAATCTATGAATTTTAAAGGCTGCTAGTTGCCAAACGGCTAAACGTACAGATCATAACCGCACACCATTTTAAGGCCTACAAATAATCTGAAATAGCCAAGATCCAATGATGCACAGGGAAAGCTTTACAGAAGAAAAAACACGTAAAATAGTTTTTTTTTCGCGCATTTCTTTGCACTGCGAGATAATTATGCATTATTGATTAATGGCTAATTCAGATTATTTGTAGGCCTTCTTATGTCGCTTAAAACAGTGTACGGGCATGATCTGTATGTTCAGCCGTTTGGCAGCTAGCAGCCTTTAAAATTCATAGATTTTTGAAAATATTCGTTACCAGGAATATTTCACCGTGAACTACAGTTGATCTGACAAAGTTTTGTAACATAATTTCAAAACTTGTGTGCGTGTCAATTTAAAATATCGCTGCAATAAATTTTAAATGAACACCATAACTAGAAATATTATATTTGAAGTTACACAACAATACAAAATAATATTTCAGTTATTAAAATAATCTTATGACACTTATTTAGATTAGAGTTTCTTGTATTAACTTTATTAACCTCTCAACTAAAAAAGATTTATGTAATAATATTAATCCTTAAATAAAGTAACATGACCTCTGTGTGTCTGTCTGTCTGTGCCAAAGAATCTTGCTAACCGCTGAACTGATATGGTTCACCCTTATTCCCACAAAAAGATCCCCTAGATTTTTCAACTTTTTAAAAAATACTAAAATAAAAAATTAACCCCCCCCCCTCTCGAGTGCCCCTAGAAACCTCTAGGGGGCTTGGCCGCTAGTTGTTTATAATAAGCTAAAAACACACTTAAAAAACCTTCTTTATCTATATATCAATTATCAAAAATACCTATATTATATAGGTTTGCTTTAAATAAGTGATACTACCCCTACTTAAAATAAATTGATGTGTTATGACTCCTTACCATAATTAAACAAAACAGATCCAAATGATGTTTTTTCGACCAGTCTAACTGTTTGTGAGTTAGTAAGGCACATTCTTTATTTATATACTAGCGGTTTCGCCCCTAGAGGCCTCTAGGGGGCACGTAAAATGTATTCTTTTAATCTATGTTAAGATCAGCTGTTTATCAAAATAGCTACATACCTTCCCAGGACCTATGAGAAGCTACACTGTAAAGGATAACCATATCAGTTCGGCGGTAAGTAAGATCCTTCAGTATACACAGACAGATACACCGGAAGGATCCTGTTACTTTATTATAAGGATATTTGGCTAAATATGTTGAAAGCCAAATTATGAAAAAAAATGGAGGAAAAATAATCATAATCGATTATAAATTGATGTAAACCTGCACTTTTTGGCAACTCAATTGTTCTCTTTTTATACTCTGATTGCATTCTAGGGGATTTCCTCAAAATGCCGAGTTGATCATTGAAATCCAACCTTCTTATTGTGAAATATATTGTTGTTTTTTTGTGCAGTGTTTTTTCTAAGGCTATGTTAGGTTAGGTTAATTATGGTACAGGTTTAGGCCAAATCAGATATAAGCCTTGAAGGGTTAGGTCACCCCGTAGAGGTTCTGCATAAATAAAAAAATAAAAAATTTCTTAGCCCGGGCTAACAAGCTGGTACTAATTCTAAGATATTTTTATTTTAATATTCTTGAAAAATAGTCTGTAATACAATTCTATACATGATTTTTCAGTATGGCAGAAAGCCGGTTCTAATACAGCGGATATCAATCGGAGTCATTCTTGAATTTTCTTTATGATCTTGACTTCACTAACAAAGCAAAAATATTATAAATGACCTTGGCTAATTTGTTAACTGCCAAATATATTTGATATATTTATATGCATGTCTTCATTTTAAAAGCTCAGCTACTTTCCCTCTGTGTAAATTTTATAATTCACTTGAAGGGTTGACTTTTCTTACAAAAAGAAAAGGTTTTAAAAGCATGCCAATCACTAGAGGAAAACCAGTTTGCAAGTCACAGATAATTGTTGAAGATTTTGCTGACGAAAGAGCATCTGCTTTTTAACTTACTTAGTCTTTCAGTGTATCTGTAATTTTTAGGAGGAAATCAAACTTTTTGTAATAAATGTATAATGTTTTTTTAAAGGCATATTAAATATAGAGGGTAGAATTTCTGGGATCTAAATGGATAAGACAATGACCGATAAATTGTTGTACCTCCCAAATAATGATTATCCCTTCTGTAGATTAAAATTAGTGGTTAAAACGTTCAAATACTCAACTTGATAAAACAACCAATCAAAATTCTCCAAAGTTGTAAAGCCAACGAATAAAAATCATTATTATAAAACTTTGGGGACTTTGTTTTAAACAACCATTGTCTCCCTTCTCTCTTAGCTTTCAGTATTGCAGATTTTTTTCTGCAAAGATCATGTAGTGATATTCTGCACAGTTAAAATATGAATTTCCTGAAATTAGCAAATTTGGGCTTAAGATTTAATTGACTTATATTTGCAGTTCTCAAATTCAAATTCAACAATTCCTTATAATTCTAATTCTAAAATATTGCCGTGATAAAAAAAGCTATATTTACAAGTATATTATTTTTCTTCAACAAGGATGACAACATCCACAAAGCGAAGCTCTGAAATTATACGGTAGGAGAAATTATTCTGTTTAAGGACTGCGAAATGTTTTGATTTTAATGAAGGAAATATTCAAAAATAGTATGTCTATATTATGTCAGACGTGAGGACTTTTTACAAAAATTGAAATAGCCAACCAGCAAAATAAATCTAAAATAATATTTGGGGGGCAGGAAAAAAGGTCGTCAATTCTCATAAATGCCCCCCCCCCCCTCCCAAAAATAGCTAAAAATCACATAAAAGTTTCGTGATTTTTTTTGAATTAATTTCGTTGTTGGTATAAACTGACATAAACCATTGAAATTACATATCGATAAAATTACAGTTTTTTGGGGGGGATTTCAAGAATGAATTATTTGGTTTCGTATTTTGTTTATTATAACTATACATTTATATAATTATAATAATAATACATAAATGTGTAAAAGTATGAATAATGTTTCAAATAGATAGCCTGATATCTAGTTGCCGAATGTGTACGCAGTTTCCTGAGTGTTTCCTCATCCTAGCTCAATATTTACTACTAGCTAAAAAAGCTTCAAACTTCAAAAAAAAAAATCAAAATTTAAAAAATTCAAATTTATAATGTATATTGTATAAATCGTTTACACATTCAAATTTTGATTTTTTTAAGGGAAGTTTGAAGATTTGTAGCTAGTAGTAAATATTGAGCGAGGATGAGGAAACACCCAGGAAACTGCGTACACATTCGGCAACTAGATATCAGGCTATCTTCAAATATTATATTCAAGGGAGGAAGGGAACATTAAGTTGTTTTTTACACTGGTCCTTAATTTTAAAAGCGAAGCTTTTCTATATTTAGGGTCGGTCCGTCCGAACGTCCGTAACGGATAGTTTTTTTCGTTAATTTAGGCATGTTAGAATTGTCCTATCGATTTCAAACTTTGCATGGTGATTCCTTTAGTAGTTAGGTACGATTTAGAAAGCGTAGCAACTCTATAACCATTACAAGAATGTCCGTACTTCCATTTTAAATATGTTGATTTTTTTACTTTTTTAACAACGAATTTTTATGTGATCTAATTATCCGATTGATCTGATTTTTGGTATATTGATTCCTGAGACAACAATCTATAATGTTATAAGCGAAGCAACTCTATAATCAAGTTCTAAAAATGTAAGTATGTCCATAAACATTATCCTGTATCAAGTAGTTTTTCAACAAATTTACTTAAAATTTTGATTTGACTCGTATACATCTATATTCTGATTATTCAATTCTGACATTATAAAAGTGTTAATGTCCGTTTGTCCCACCGTTTCAGTGCTTCGCTTTTATGGACGTTGTCATCCTTGTTAATAATAACAATTTCTTATCGTTGGCTTTGGGGACTTTTGAATTTTGTTATGTTGGTTCATCAAGGTGAGTGTCCAGTCCAGACGTTTTAATCACTAATTGTAATTTACAGAAGGGGTAATTTGTGCATCTTCATTGGGGATGTACATTTATCGACCATTGTCTTATCCCTTTAAAACCCTGATTATATTCGCTGGTAATGGCTTTTATTAATGGTGTGCAGTCTAATGTACAGGGTGTCAAAAATAGTTTTTTTACTGAAAAAAAGTTACTTTACATGGCACCCATAGTGGTAAGTCCGTCCATTTTTAAACATCAAGGAACAAAATAAAATAAAAATATGTTTTATGATTTTATACATCAGTAAAACAGAACCTACCTAAAATTATTTTAAAGATAATTTCGAAATCGCTGGATTAGAACCAGTTCGTAGTCATACTGAAAAAGCATATATAGCATCGTGTTACAGACAATTTTCTACGAATAGTAAGATAAAAATCATATTACCAGTTTTGTTATTCCGGGCATTTGGCCCCTTCGGAGGTAAACAAAACTGAATTCTTATAGCTATAATAGGTATTTGTTAAAATCACGCAAAAAGATATCCGTTTGAAAGGTATTAAACCCTTTAAAGCGAAGTAAGAAATTATGTATATCTATTTTGAGCTGACTCATGTAGATTAATAACTAGCTAGGTTTTAAAATCATTAATTTCTGTTCAAAGATAAACAACAACCTTTAAATTACAACAGACAAACATACATGTACTGGTACAATGTGCAAAAAGATACGGTTAGGGAAGTTAATCTTTTTAAATTACGCTTTACTTGAATTAATTTGAAATCAATACAAAGTTCTCTAGAAAGTAAGTGGAGAAAGTCACTCAAAAATTAACCACGTGACGTCATAAAAATGAGGGTTTATCCATATCTTTTAAAGACTTTCCCACTTCTTCTCTCATCTTCTAATTTTTATGATGTCACGTGGCTGGTTTTTGAGTGACTTTACCCCTAACTAAGAAATGTAGAACAATTATTATAGCTGTTTTAAAGGGGTAGCATTCAAATACCCTGCTTCAATTAAAAAGCCAGTAATAGGATTTAAAGTTCATATTTTGGGATTCCCACCAATTTCAAGGTAAATTATTCCGGTTTAAAATTGCCCTCAAATTGGATTTTAAGGTAGGGTAAAGGGGATAATATTAATGAGTTTAATAACATGCCATTTCTTGCGGTCGTACGCGGTCATATGAAATGTTGGATCAAGATATTATCAAGATAAATTTTTCTCGTATTCATTCGAATCCAGTGGACAGGAACCGGTTCTCATCCATAAGAAAAAACTATGTCTAGCATCATATTATATTCAGCTTTCTAAGAATATAAAAATGTACAATCATAAGGTTAAAACCAATTTTTTTAGCCGGTGCCTTTGGCACCTTGGGGCTAAAAAAACTAGTTTTAATCTTATAATTGTACATTCTATATCTGCAGAAAGCCATTTATAATACGATGCGAGAAATAACTATTCTCAAATCGCAATATCTGAGAGCTGAAATTTGTGTCACCCTCCAACATGTATGCTTCAGTAATACCTATGATAATAAAATGTCTATTTTAGTAAGTTTTTTTTATAAATTATTATTTTTGAGCATTTCAATCAGTTTTTTAAAAACTCAACATATTTTGTTTTAATTATTTGAATATTTTGGCACAAAATAACAAAGCAGTTTAAAAAATCTATCTATAATGCTTATTAGCGCTGTTTGGGTGTTCAACCCCAATAATTAACATTGAGACCTTTAAATTAGGCGGGAAATGAAAATCCCCTATTACTGGGTTTCTCAGGCCCGGGCCATGTGATACCTTGCTCTTTTTAAATATCTTTTGTAAAATATTAACATAGAAACATATTACTAACTTATTACTACTTTATTAATTTGCAATTTTTATGTTTTCCAAGACTTATTATGAAACTTTAAAAAAGCTGCTTTGGAATTTATTTGAACATGCTGTAAGTGTTCAATGTTAGTAGTTATAATGGCACCAAGTCTGAAATATTCTACATTCAACTTACATGTCTCATAAAGTACACTTTAAATGTGAAAATGCGCAATTACTTTACTACATAAAATTATTATTAAAAGCAAAGCTTTTCTAAATTTTGCTAAATATTATTAAACTGTCTCTATGAAATTTGATTTTAAGCATTATATCAATTCGACTCAATATATTAATTTTTATTTAGGTTTGGTTAGATTGGGTTATATCTATTACTGTTTAGCCCCACAGGATAAGCCCCTTCAGGAGTAAGTCAAAGAGAAACAAATATACCTTATTTTCAATTTATTTAAAAATTTATGGGGTGGTGGGTTATTAATACTGAACTGGCATGTAAGCTTCTTTTTCAAATTGTCTTCCTTGTTTATTGAATGATTTTAAAAATAAAAGCATTAATTGCTTCATTTAAAATATTTCTGTAATATTCAGTATTAAAGTATTTTTATAAATAATTATCCTTTTATAATAATCAATAATACTTTGAATTAAACCTCTACTTCTATCATATAACTTGGCACTAGCGGCTTCACCCCAAGAGGTTTGATCAACCTATTTTTTCATATTTTAGATTTTTAAAAAAAACTACCACCTTTTTTAATTTTATTTTAAAAAAAAAATTGGGTAGGTATTTTTCATTTTTGGGGGCATTGGGTGTCACACCCCCCAAGAAAATAGCTTAAAACCATCCCAGGACAAGTATTATATTTCCTAAAAAGTAGAGCCCAATCTGTTCAGTTGTTACTAAGATCTTAAGCTTCAGACAGACAGATATTTATATAAAATTTTTGTTTAAAATTATTATAGTTTGATAGAATTAAAGAGTAGCCACGGTTGTGATAATGAAAATGAGAGTCTAAAGGAAATAGGAACTGAAAATTTATTGCCTATTTCTTCCCTAATTTCCGAAGTTGTACAGCAGATAACCCAACTATTGCAAAACCTATTTTCAGCTACTCCGGTCAAAAGGAAAAGCGATATGATGTATAAACGATTTATACATTATACATTAATTTTTTTTTATTTTTTTGGAAGTTTGAAGCTTTTTTAGCTAGTAGTAAATATTGAGATAGGATGCGGAAACTATGTACACTAAGATATATCAGTTTTTCGGAATTTTAAAGTTAGGGGGAGATTTGAAATCTGCATTAAATTTTGAGGAATTTTTATAAAATTCGTTTTTTCTATAATTCTTTATCTAAAAGCGGAAATGAAATTTAAGTTAATTAATTTTGGCATCTGTGATTGGTGGATTTAAAAAATCTGCGCTCTGATTGGATGGCGTACATCATTCAACCAATTAGAGCGCAGGTAGTTTAAAATCCACCTATCCTATTGGTCAAAATTAATTAACTTAAAATGCATTTCCGCTTTTAGATAAAGAATTATACAAAAAACGAATTTTATAAAAAATCCTTAAAATTTGAGCAGATTTCAAATCTCCCCCTAACATTAAAATTCCGGAAAACTTATATATCTTAATGTACACAATCGGAAAATCAAATTCAGCTGACCTACAGGAAATATGTTTAAACAAATCAGGCATATAGGAAAAGTCTCTCTCTCTCTCAAAAAAAGAATGACAACATCTATAAAAAGCGAAGCTCTGAAACAATAGGACAAACGAACATGAACACTTAGGTAGAGTGTCAGAACTGAATAATCAGAATATAAATGTATTAAAGTCGAACGAAACAAAATTGTAAGTAGATCTGTTGAAACCCGCTTAAATACAGGATATTGTTTAAGGACATACTGACATTTTTAGGACTTGATTATAGAGATGCTTCGCTCAAAATATTGTACCTTATTGTAATAGGAAACAGTATACTAAAAATCAGATCAATCGGATGATTTTATCACATAAAAAATTGTTGTTGAAAAAGTAAAGAAAAATCAACATGTTTAAAATGGACGTACAGTCATTCTGGTAACGATTGCTACGCTTTCTAAATCGTACCTTACTACTACATGAATTATCATGCAAAGTTTGAAATCGATAGGATAATTCTAAAATGCCTAAATTAACAAAAAAAGCTATCCCTCTCATACGGACGGACGGACCCACCCTAATTAATGAAAAGCTTCGCTTTTAAAAACTAATAGAATATCATAAGAGAACAAAGAGCTCAATTGTTAAAATCAATTGTTTACCTAAATAAATGGTTAAAATCTGTTTTTTCTAGGGGGGTTGTACCACCCTTTGATGTTTTAGTGGGGTTTAATAGGGGGGTGTAGACCCTTGTCAGGGGCGGGGTAGAGTTTAATTTAAAGCTAAGAAGATAAAACATTATGATAACCGGTTCTACCCCATCCCTTATTCTCTTCCCCACTTTCAGATTGTAAGGGTGACGCAAATTTCAGACCCCAGATGTGGCGATTTGAGAAAATATTAATCTTTATATTATAGCGAATTAGATAATCTAGCAAGCATCGCTTTTATCTTTTAGAGAAAAATAGTAAATCAAACGGCGAAAACTGAGATCTGGCGTCAAAATTGTTGTTGAAAAACTAAAAAAAAATCAACATGTTTAAAATGGACGTACAGTCATTCTGGTAACGATTATAGAGTTGCTACGCTTTCTAAATCGTACCTTACTACTACATGAATTATCATGCAAAGTTTGAAATCGATAGGATAATTCTAAAATGCCTACATTAACGAAAAAGCTATCCGTTATGGACGTATGGACTGACCCTAATTATAGAAAAGCTTCGCTTTCAAAAAAAGAATGACAAAATCTATAATCCTTGTATTGAAAGCCAAAAATGAAACGGGGCGGATAAAATAGGCTTGAAGTTTATGCTTATCAAAAAGGGGAATTATATTTATCAAAGGAATCTTTACTAAGAATGTTTAAGTCTTTCTATCTTAAATAGCAGCTGATAAAATGGTAAATTTTGGCGAGAAATTATATTTTTATTAACAGGGTTATAATAATCGTTTTAGACATTTTGAATTTAAGAGAGAGACTTTAAGGCTGATAAATAAAGAAAATGTGTTAGCAAAGTTAAAAAAAGGGTTATTTTAAATTAAATAGTTATTTATCGCATCTTTTCGCGAATATAAAAATTCAAAAATATAATAATAATAACAGTTTTGTTAACCCCGAACAGCTGAAGGTCCGAGGTAAAAAAAACTAGTATTAATCTTATAATTTTTATTTTAATATTTGTTGAAAATTGTCTGTATTAAGATGCTATGAATGATTCAGCGGATCAAATTTATACTGGTAAAATTGTTTACTAATTTGTTGTTGATTTCTCCCTGTGAGCGTGTAGAAAACCGAGATTAAGAGATATAAGGCTATAAATCAAGAAATATAATGGCGGATGGCTTGCTAACTATTAGTCTCAACTATTCAGGACAGTTCAAATACATCTATAATACAAAGTAGAACGATGTTTGTTTGTCTGTCTGTTTGTTTGTAGCGAAGGATCTCGCTAACCGCTGAACCGATCGGGTTCTCCTTTACAGGGTAGCTTCTCATAGGTCCCGGGAAGGTTTATAACTATTTTCTTGGGAGGTAGGACACCCCTAACCCCCACCCCAAAAATAAAAAATAAATCTAAAACACGAAAAATTAGTTTGATAAAACCTCTTGGGGCGAATCCGCTAGTTAATATATATTATAGAATACACGTGGATATTATGACAGGTTCTTTTCAATTTAGATTTCTATCATGAACTCATTTATTGGTCAGTTCGTTCATCTAGTAGGAGGGAAGGGGATAGGGTAAAGGATATGGATAGGGTTAATCGTTACTTAGTCCCCTACGTATTTCACTTTATTCGAAAACATGAAAATCTGGTGTGACATCCAAATAATAATATTTACATTCACTAATATATTATGGAATATGATTTTACTGGTTACTGGGATCAAAAACCCGCCAAAACTGAAGGCGAACTCTATTTCGGCTATTTCATAAAATTTGAAAATATTATCATAGAGTCTTGTGTTGTTTCACCCCTAGCCTTTAGGGGAGAGCGGAAGAGGTCAGGAAAATAGCCTAAAACCACCCGAATAACCAATAAAGTTCTTAGAAAAGAAAGTACTTTTAAGGCCTGCATTTTCGAGATTTTTAACTTCAGACAATAAAATCTTACAACATGATATTAGTAGCGAAGCTATTCTATAATTCGAAATGTCTGTCCGTCCGTCCGTCTGTCAAGAACAAAGTGGGGAAAATGGGATTTTCTCGGCTGCTTTAAAAGAAGGCTGGAATTTCTTGTAAACATTCCCATCAATATGGAGCATAATTAAGTATGAAACATCCAAAATCCTTTGTCCGTATTCTTATCCATGATTTTTTATGCTTCGCTACTTATGGATCCTTGTTATATAAGATATTTTCCATAATTTCATTTTCATCTATTTATTGAAATACTTTGATAAAGTTATTACAATATTTCTGCTCTGTATCTGGTTGAAAAATCCAAGTTTAATGTCGCCCTTTGGCCGCAAGTTTAGATATATTTTAACTTTTACTAGCGACTGTGCCCTTATCATTTAGGGGCTTTGTATTGAAAAGGGTAAGAAGGTGTAAGAAAAAAAGCCTAAAACCTGACCAAGATTTGAAAATAGCCAAAAACCATTAAAAAACCTACTACTAAAATAGGATACCGGATGGCTAGGTGTGATTATGTTTCAAAGTTCACTCCAACTATCCAAGCTGTCCTAAGCAATTAGTTTATTCTTATTCAATTAAAATCTTTCCCCAGCTATATATTATATATATATGATGTACATTGACCAAAAACACACCAAATATTATCTTTTTCTTTCACATTTACACGATTAACATTTCTTTTTAGTATAGACGTCAAAGGGGGAGGGGTGGTTAAAGGGTCATCCTACCCCCTCAACATTTTTAAGCTTAGATGTCTTTGCTTCTTAGGATTATATATGTTAAATTCTAATTTGGTATAAAAATAGTCGACCTTCCCAGGACTTATGTGAAGCTACCCTGCAAAGAAGAACCATATGGGTCTAGCGGTTAGCGAGATTCTTTGGTACAAACATACAGACAAACACATAGACAAATAGACAGACAGACACAAATTCTTTGACTTTATTATAAGGATTTTAAAGAGCTTTCTCCAATTGGAATTTGTTTAAATTTGTTAACGCATTTATGCGTAATATTTTTGCTCATCTGCAAACTGTGCAAATTTGATTTAAAGACCGGAAAATTGTATGCAATGCATATTTTAATGAGTCATCGGAAATTAAATATTATTAGATTAGGAAAATTTATCCTTTAATTATAAAAATGTAATAATAAAATTTCTCGTATTCATTCGAATCCGGTGGATAGGAACCGGTTCTCATCCATACGAAAAAACCATGTCTAGCATCGTATTATATACAACTTTCTACGAATATAAAAATGTACAATCAAAAGATTAAAACCAGTTTTTTTAGCCGGTGCCTCCGGCACCTCGGGGCTAAAAAAACTAGTTTTAATCTTTTAATTGTACATTCTATATCCGCGGAAAGCCGTCTATAATACGATGCGAGAAATAACTATTCTAGCATTTAAATGAAACGTAGATGTTGATAGTACCTTTATAATGAGATTCATAGTCGTGCAGAAAGGGGGTGTTGGTGGGTAGATACATAGCCTAGGTCTTTATCTCTTTACACGCCCCGTAACAAACCCGTTAACTTCCCTAAAACACCTAAGGTAAAGATGTCATGGTAAAAAGCCACACCGACCTTTAAATTTAGTTGGTGTTAAATAATTGGCGCGCTTCGCGACTCAGTTTTAAGTCTAACAAGGCTTTTTTTACTTTTGAAAATGTTGATTATTTAGTTAAGGTGGGGTCGATCAACTCTTTTGACACCCCTTTAGATTTCTATAATACTACCCCCGGCAAAACCCTGTGAACGAAAATTTTGGGACACAGAAATTAGTAAATTTGAGATTATTCTATTTCACGTAAACTCAATGACGAAAAACAAAATTACCCTCACTGTAGATTAAAAGTATTGGTGGTTTAAAATCTAATAAAAGTCCCCAAAGTTTTTAAGCCAACGAATGATAACGTGTTTATAATACTTTAAGTACAGTGTAATTAATATTTACATCCTACCTTTGTAAAATATACCACTAAGAAATATTTTTATTTATATTTATTGTACTAATAGGTATAATAGTGTATAATTAATTAACATAATAAATATAAAAGCTATTTTTAATTACAAAGTATAAATAGGTCATACAAACATAAGGATTAATAATATATACACAATAGAGTGTTTCTAAATTACGGACTTTTTATGGATATTTTTCTTAAAGCTTTGGTTTAAATAAAGTAGTTTATAAAAAAAGACGTAAAAGTAAAGCTGTAAAACGGTAGGACAAAAGAACATTATCACTTAAAAACTGTCATAACTGAATAAGCAAAATATAAATGTAAAAGTCTTAACAAAATTGTAAGTATATTTGTTTTAAACCTGTCAATTAGTGTTGTCATCCTTGTTAATTCTAAAATCTTTCACCTATAATGCAAAGTAGAACGACGTCTATCCGCTTAGGATCTCGGTAACAACTGATCTTAAATAAGAGAAAGACGAAACTTCATAACTTTTGTATCACTTTTGAGGACTTTTCTCCCATCTCTTTTGAAGAGATTTTCTTCCCCCTTTCCCTTTTTCTTTTCCGTCATATGACGTCATATGGAATCGTCTTCCTCAAAAGTGACACAAAAGTTATGTAGTTTAGTCTTTCTCCTCATATAAGACTAAATTTTAATCAACTGCAATTTATCTAATTGTTGTTTTAACATTAGTTAAACTTAACTATTTTGAATGTTGTCATCCTTGTTCTGATTGAAAAGATTAATTCAAGTTTAACATGGATTAGCTTGCATATATCCTAGCAAAATATTGGATCACATAATTATGGATATAACAATAAATTTGATTTTGTTGTAATTTAGGGATTCTCTGGGACTAGACAATGGATGATGGAGTAAAAACATCCACAATGTTGATAAACAAACCTACCAATTTAGTAGATTCAAATCATTCGTTGAAAAATTGGGCAGCACTAGTTTTGAACAATCATATCAAAAGAACGTGTCCTAACTTTCGTGGTTCTTTAAAGAAATAGCTACTCTGTGTCTTAAGTAAGTAGTAGATGTAAAATGATCCATAAAATTTAGATATGCAATCGTTTTTTTTTGTAGACCTTTTATTTTTGAAGTAATATGATTTCAAAAAAAGATTAAGTTGGTTTTAATGTACTAAAACGCAACAAAAAAGAAGAAAATTGCCATTATGAACAAAAATAGTAAGATCTTTAATTTGACACCTTACTTTTAAAATTCTGTTGAGTAATCAATGAAAAAATCGATTTTGTTGAACTCCGTTGAATCAAAACTTTGAACTTTTGGAGCTCGTCACGAATGGGTTATAAAAATCAAAAATTTAGGACACGTTCTTTCAAAAAAAAGGAATTACCTAACGTTTGTAGTCAACAAATTAGATAATGTGGTTATAAAACAATGGGTACTATTGAAAAATTGTATTGTCTGAAACAGTAACACTTGTAGAGTGTAAGTACTGTATAATCAGAATATAAATGTATAAAAGTTGAAACTAAATTGAAAGTAAATTTGTTGAAAAACTGCTTAAATAAAGGATATTGTTTAAGGACATACTTTAGGACTTAATTATAGAGATGCTTCGCTTATGACATTGTACTTTGTTGTCCTAGGAATCAATATTCCAAAAATCAGATCAATCGGATAATTTTATTACATAAAAACTTGTTGTTAAAAAAGTTAAAAATCAACATGTTTAAAATGGAAGTCCAGACATTCTGGTAACGATTATAGAGTTGCTACGCTTTCTAAATCCTACCTAACTACTACAGGAATGACCATGCAAAGTTTGGAATCGATAAGACAATTCTAACCTATTTAAATTAGGGAAAAGAGCTAACTTTCTGTGACGGACGGACGGACGGACCGAACCTAATTATAAAAAACCATCGCCTTTAAATAGTTTATCCATAGTTTATTAAATTGATTATAACTACATCCTCTCATATTAAAGGGAGTGTGAACGTAAAAATTTCTCATCTGATTATCAAATCTTAACATTTACTAAGCACATTTCACTACACTGATCAACCAAAAATGTCCTATTCACAAAAATATCCAGAAATAATGCCTTGATTTTATGGTATTTTGAGAGGGAAAATGGAAAAAACAGGGAAAATCTGAACGTTTTTGTTTCTTATAATGTTTGTAGGGATATTTAACTTGTCATATATAGTTGAAACAATTTACTTACTGTTAAGGATTTATTTTATGCTATAAAATTGCCAATTCGTTTTTTTATAACGTAGTAATTAGGTAATAAAGACATATTTTAAATTCGTATTATTGACAAAAAAAATACTTCACAGTCTACAAAGGGTTGAATCTCATAGGTTATATAAAATAATAATATCCTTTTTTATTGTGTTGAACAATAAATAACCCACTTTGGAGAATTAGTTTACACTTTTATCAGACTGTTTATAAAGAAATATTGCGTCTTTATTATTTACAAATTTGTAATTAAAGGTGGGCGAGAGATGGGCCATTTAAAGTTAATTGGATACTAATAAAAAACCTGTTTCTGGCTTTGTTATTGTATTTGGTTTTCAATAAAAAAATATTGCTTATTTTATCAATTTCTAAGTAACTATACATTGGATTAAAGCAAGGATTATGTTAAAAGTCAGCTTAACTGTTAGGAAAAATCTAGAACTATGTGAAAAAGTTTAATTTTAGCTATAATGGGAGAAAAAAGCAATTTAATGCACATTTTATATAATACGGAAAATTTCTTCCTTTCCCCGTACCTTATAAAAATCGTCGGAAAAAGCCGTTTTTTAAGCAAACAAAAGCGCGTTTTGCTCTATCTGTGAGATATTATGTATGAGATAATGTTAAGATTTGATATTAAGATGAGAAAAATTTACGTTCACAGTCCCTTTAACTGAATTTCCCAGTCATATTAGCTGAGAGAAGTTCAACTCATGCGAAAGTGAGAACCAATTCGCTAAATATCAGGAATCTTAAGGGATAAGACAACGAACGATAAATAGATGTACAACCCCAATGATAATAGTCGAAATTTTCCCTTCTGTAGGTTACAATTAGGGGTTAAAAAGTTCTGACACTACTACACTGAAACCAACCAATGAAAATTTAATAAATGTACCCAAAGTTTTTAGCAAATCAATATGATACTGTGGTAATAAAACTTTGGGTACCAGTGTAATTTACTGTATGATATTCCTTTTCTCCCTGGTTGAATATACATTTCCCATATAAATATATAATATATATTTTATTCAAATATTCCTTCTAAATTTCATGCTTTTAATGGCCAGGAATCTAAGGGATAAGACAATGGTCGATAAATTGATGTGCAACCATAACAATGATAATTAAATTATCCCTTCTGTAGATTACAATTAGTGGTTGAAACATTTGGACACTCAAATAAATAAATAAACCAATAAAAAAGCAATATCCAAAGATGTTTAGCCAACGAATAAGAAAACGTTATTATACAACGCTTAGGACTAGTTTAATAAACAGCCCATTGTCCCCTCCTTCCCTGTTTATTACCCCTGTTAAATCTAGCAGTGATGTGTTGTAATGCAACTTTAATGATTCTTGTCGACATGATACAATTTATAAATAAAACATTGTCGAAATAACCAGGATACACCATTAGATCTTATTTTGGTGAATCTTGAGAGCCAAATCTTGTTAATAAGGTACATGTTTTCATAGGCATAATGTTCTAGAGAAACTTACCATAAGATTGCATGACCTTTGTCTGGAAGTCCTAACTGTGCATGGTAACGAGTTGTGCCTGGTGTAGGCTCTCTTCTTAGTTATGTCGCGCACCTGACATAGCAGTAGTACAAACCATTTTTAACGTCCTTAGTTATGACGCTGTGTTAGGCCAAGAATGGAATCTAGTACAACTCGTCAAGAAGTAGGGGGCGCTATGTTACAGATGTAAATTGTCATTATCAACATGGCGTTAAAAGTAAAAATTTGACAAAACAGACCATTATACTGTAATGTAATCTACAATATAATTCTTAGTTTTATTTTGATGTTTAGTGACAACATAGTCTTAAGTTGATATATTGACAGCCTAATAGTTTGACAGGGTGGAGAGAGACAAATTTGGCCAAGATTGGAATTGATTAAAGAAGAATATTTCTCACGCCCCAAAATTTATTCACACACTTACACACACACACACACTCACTTGCACACACACACACACACACACACACACACACTTGCACACACACACTGAAGCAATTTCATGGAGGTTTAAGATTAAGAGTATGATAATAACGTTACAGACAGGGCGAAGGTTTGAGAGGATATGGACACCCCTCTGATGAAAAAATTCCAAAAGGGGTATTACAAATCTTGGTACTATCCCCTACCCCCACCATGAACAAAACATTATTCTACATCCTCCTTAATTTCATGTGAGCTTCGCACACCACTTTGGCAAAATACAAAGCAAGTGCCTCGCCTGTATAAAATTTTAAAATACGTTATTTAAATCTCTTTAAGTAAAGCGCAGCTAGGTAAGACTTTGGTCTGATTCGGCATACTTTAAACAAATCAAAAACGAAAATTACAATGGATATATCATTACTTGGATTTGACCTGTATCTGAGTAAATACCTATATTCTTTTTAAAAATTTCATAGTCAAGCAACATTTATAGAAGTTCTTTTTTTGAATTCCTTGAAACTTTTCCCGTATTTTTTTTTTATAAAGGGGGCAATTGTTTTCTCTTATTTTACTTATCCAGGCTAAATTCACACAGACCATTCTTGCTAACTGTAACTCACACACACACACACACACCCCCACACACACACACTCACGCACATGTATTGATAATTCCGTGTGCATTGAGCAAATTAATCTTCCTTGAATCCATTCCTCATGTCATACACAAGGACATACACACACACACACACACACACACACACACCCACCCACACACACACGCCCACACATACACACACATACACACACACACACGTACACACACATACACACACACATACACAAAGACATACAAATGTATATGTACACAGAGATGCAGTCAAATGTTTATTATGTTTGAAGGGAAAGGGGGGTTACTTTTTTAAAATCTTACTATGCTCAATTGGTAATTAAATTTTGAAATATTTTAACCATAATCATACTGAAGGGGGCGTATCCAACCTCCCCGCCCCTGACAAGGGTCTACACCCCCCCCCCCCCCCCCTATTAAACCCCACTAAAACATCGAAGGGTGGTACAACCCCCCTAGAAAAACCAGATTTTAACCATTTATTTAGGTAAACAATTGATTTTAACAATTCAGCTCTTTTCTTCTCTTATGATTTTCTATTAGTTTTTAAAAGCGGAGCTTCTCTTTAATTAGGGTGGGTCCGTCCGTCCGAGAGGGATAGCTTTTTTCGTTAATTTAGGCATGTTAGAATTGTCCTATTGATTTCAAACTGTGCATGATGATTCCTGCAGTAGTTAGGTACGATTTAGAAAGCGTAGCAACTCTATAACGTTACCAGAATGTCCGTACGTTTATTTTAAACATGTTGATTTTTAACCTTTTTAACAACTAATTTTTATGTATTAAAATTATCCGAATGGTCTGATTTTTGGAATGCTGATTCATAGGACAACAAAGTACATTGTTATAAGTGAAGCCTCTCTATAATCAAGGCATCTAAATGTAAGTATGTCCTTAAACAATATCCTGTACTTCAGCAGTTTTTCAATAAATCTACTTACACTTTTGTTTCTTTCGATTATTCAGTTCTGACACTCTACAAGTGTTAATGATCGTTTGTCCTTCAATTTCAGAGTTTCGCTTTTATGGATGCTATCATCCATGTTTTTATGTCATTTCTTATATCTTTTATCCTGAGTTTAGACCTGTAAAATATATGCTTAGATTTGGGAATTATGTTTAAGTTCAAAAGTTGTATATACAGTTTGTATGCCCTACATTTTAAGTTACAGGTCGTTTTAAACTAATCAAGATTTTAACAATACTTTAATGATCCATTGATTCCCCAGCCAATCAATGGATCTCGTTGCCCTCTTTGACGCTTGGATCGGATACGAGGTACCGATTCAGGATAAGGACAGGCCAACGAGTGACCTAACGCATACGGCCATCGGCCAAATTGGCCACAATCACTAATTGTAATTGGGAGAGATTATTATCATTACCCCTCCTATGACGTCATCTGCAGGTTTTCGGGATTACTTGATATTAAATTATATTTTGATAACCACATTATTATATCATTATCTTGTTATAGTACATTGTAAAGAAGCAGTTACCAAAAACATAGGTTCGCTCTTCCAATAGCCAGTGGGCTATTTTATCTAATATGCAATTGTATTCTTAATGAAATCCGAAATAAATATTATTATTATTATTATTACAAAAGAGGCAGAATGTATCTGTGTGTGTTTGTACTAAAAGATCTCGCGAACTGATGGACTAATATGGATCTTCTTTGCAGTGGAGTTTGTCATAAATCCTGTTTTTGTCTATTTTGAAGGAAATCATCCATGAAAAATCGTCCTATATTTGGTTTTGTAATTGTTATCGGTTGACCTCTTCCCCATATTTAAAGTAACAATCAACATTTAATTTTGATTGTATTAGTGTATGGCGTGACTGTAAGTTGACTTACAAAATCCTAGGTGTGCTGAATTTTAATTTCCAAATGTTTACACAGTTTCCGCGCTGTTTCCTCATCCTATCTCAATATTTACTACTACCTAAATAAGCGTCAAACTTAAAAAAAAAATTCAATTAAGGTTTTGAAATTTTTTTTGGAAAGTTTGGAAGTTTGAAGCCTTTTTAGCTAGAAGTAAATATTGAGATAGGATGAGGAAACACCGCGGAAAGTGCGTACACATTTGGAAATTAAAATTCAGCACATCAAATCCAACACCCAATGCAACATACATATGCAGAATTAAAAAGTTTGGATTGAGTTATTGTTGGTATAAGATTCCCTATCGCCTTCTTTAAAACTTGCCCAGAGTATATCAACTAGATATTTCATATTTTAGGCCCAATTTTCAAATCTGTCGATTTTAAAGTTTATAATTGAAATCAATTAAAATTTTGCACATCAAAAAATAAGTAGGTAATATCCTCTTAGATTTTTTTTTTCAATTTAGAAAACTTTATTCCTTCCCCTGGCCGCAGCGCTCGGCTCCCTAGCCTGCCTAGCCGCAACGCTCGGCCCCCTTGCCGGCCTAGCCGCAGCGCTCGGCTCCCTAGCCTATAACCTAAACTAACCTAAAACTAAAATAATTGTTCGTTGTCCGAGAAAGGGGGGGGGAGGTACTCAAATTTTCAACATTAAAAAAAAGAGGAGAACGCCAATAAATGTTATAAACAAGGATGACAACATCCATAAAAGCTCTGAAACGGTAGGACTAACAAAAATTAGCACTTAGTGTCAGAATAATAAGAATATAAATGTATAAAAGTTGAAACTAAATTGAAAGCAGATTTGTTGAAAAACTGCTTAAACGCAGGATAATGTTTGAGGACATACTTCCATTTTTATAGAGATGCTTTGGCTATAACATTGTACATTATTGTCCTAGATATCAGTATTCCAAAAATCAGATCAATTGGATGATATATCACATAAAATAGTTAGAAATCAGCATGTTTAAAATGGACGTACGGACATTCTGGTTACGATTATAGAGCTGCTACGCTTTCTAAATCGTACCTATTTACTACAGGAATCACCTTGCAAAGTTTGAAATCGATAGGACAATTCTAACATGCCTAAATTAACAAACCTTTCAGGATATGAAAGAAAAGCTTTGCTTATAAAAGGGATTTTTTCTGTTAATGTTATCTCTTAAGAGAAAATACGTCCAAATGCTATGAAGTTGTACAATAAGATGCAGATTTGCAATATTATGTAAACAATAATAAATTTTCTCGTATTCATTCGAACCCGGTGGATAGGAACCGTTTCTCATCCATACGAAAAAACTATGTCTAGCATCGTATTATATCCAGTTTTCTACGAATATAGAAATGTACAATCATAAGATTAAAACTAGTTTTTTTAGCCGGTGCCTTCGGCACCACGGGGCTAAAAAAACTAGTTTTAATCTTATAATTGTACATTCTATATCCGCGGAAAGCCGTTTATAATACGATGCGAGAAATAACTATTCCAGTATGGGTGATTAATATCCGCCGGATAAGAACCGGTTCTAAGCTATACTGAAAATCATATATCGTATCGCATTACATCCAGTTTTCTACGAATATTAAAATGAACAATTATAAGATTGAAACCATTATTGTTAGCACTTGTCTTCGGCAATAATACGATGTGATAAATAACTACTACTATATTCTCAAAGATATTAAATATTGAAGAAAGTCAAAACTTCTAACGGTTGTGCCCCTATAGTATAGGGGCTCTGTATTCAAGGGGGAAGACAGGGTCTAGAAAATTATCATAAAACTAATACTTAATTATGTAACAGCCTAGAACCATCAAAGGACCTATGTGAAGCTTGCTTAAAATAGAGAACCCAATCATATCAATGTATATTAAAATCTTTAGCAAAAAAAAAACTTTATATAATAGGACTAGCAGCCTAACCCCCTAAATTGACAAAGTGGCTTGAAAAATAGCTTAATACCATCCCAAGATTTAAATCTTAAATAGAAACCCAATTGGCTGAGTAGTTATTGAGATCTTAAGCTTCAGACAAAAACTCTTTCTACTTTATATTATAGGATCATTTTAAGATAAACATAAAGTGTTCAAGCATACTTAGAGATATCAAACTGTAAAAGAAACAAGAATATTCAAATTCAAAATTAGGAAATCCTTATATTAAAGTAGCAGGATGTCTGTTTGTCTGTGTGTTTGTACTGAAGGATTTCACTAATCCGCTGAACCGATCGGGTTCTCCTTAACAGGGTAGTTTCTCATAGGTCCTGGGAAGGTTTATAACTATTTTGCGGGAGGGTGCTAACATCCTCCCAAGAGAAATAACAAAAAAATCTATTTTTTACGTATAGAGACTTGAACGCAACATAGATAGGTAACGTGTTATTTAAAAAAAATATATTTAAAGTGCCACTAGAGGCCTCTAGGGGCGTAGCCGCTAGTTGAGTATAAATAAGAGAGCAAATTGGAGCTTTTTTATATCATTATTTTAAGAAGAAAAAAAAGATTATTTTTTTACATCAACAATTAATTTTTCTAATATATCAATCATTTAAATGTTGCATAACCTTTGTATAAAATTTGTTTTTGTTTACAGTACATTTTAATATAGTTTCCAGTATAGCTTTGAAACCGATTACTATCCGCTGGAATAAGAACCGGTTCTCAGACCTAGAAATCATATATAGCATAACATAAATCATGATCATAATGTTCCACGAATATTGAAATAAAAATCATAAGATTGATGTCAGTTTTGTTAGGCCGGGCCTTCGGTCCCTAGAGGCTAACAAAACTTGTTTTTATCATATAATTTTTCATTTTACTATCCACTTAGCCTTCTATAATACGATGCAATAAATAGCAATTTACTTGTAAATAATTATAATAAAGTAACAGAATGTTTGTTTGTCTATTTGTACCGCTGAATCGATCGGGTTCTCCTTAACAGGGTAGCTTCTCATAGGTCCCGGGAAGGTTTATAACTATTTTAGGTAATGGCACCACCTCTCTTCCCAGAGAAATCGACAAAAATAAATTAAATAAAAAAACATACTTAACACTTTCTATTTGGTAAATAAAATTGAATTTAAAATATATTCAAAAGAAACAATTTTACGTGTCCCTAGAGGCCTCTAGGGGCGTAGCCGCTAGTAAAGGATAAATAAATTTACATTTGAACAATCTTAAAGTAGTTGCGCTACATTATAAAAATTGAAGTTTATCTTGCGCACCACCACTCCATTATTTTCATTCTCACCCAACCCATTATTTCAACCATTTAAAAGAAATATTACAATTTCATGCCAAGTTTTAGAATCTCAATTTTAATCTCTTCTCCTCCCGCCAGTCTTACAAGGAGTCTTTGAACCAGGGAGGGAGGGGACATTGGGCTGTTTATTACACTAGTTCCCTAAATTTTTATATAATACTATTTTCTTATTCGTTGGATTAACAACCTTGGGGACTTTTGTTGAATTTTTATTTGTTGGTTCATTTAGTTGAGTGTCCAAACGTTTCAACCACCAATTGTAATCTACAATAGAGCTAATTTTGTGTATAATTATTTGGGATTTACATAAATTTATCGGCCATTGTCTTATCCCTTTAGATCCCTGGTTTGAACAAACGTTGCATTTAAATTCCATAAATTTGTGCAAATAATTGGTCTTTAAAACAGCTTTCATCACTAGGTTTTACAGATATGTACAAAAATAGCGGCTGTACCCCTAGCATCCAGCGTCTCTGTGTTTAAAGGAAAAGGTAAGATATGCAAAAATAGCTTCAAACCATCACGGGACTGATGTAAAGCTCCACTGAAATGTAGAACTCATTAAGTTCAGAAGTTATCCTTAGACTACGGACAAACAAACCTTACTACTATATATATGCAATGGGATAGTAATTATTTTAAAGTTTATGATAAACCTGACCAACCAAAAATTATAAATATCTTGATTTCTAAAATATTAGTATACAATAAGCATTCCATTGCAAAAAACGCGATATTCAGTTTGTTTAAATATTCAATTAATTAGGTTTTTTCAAGAATGTCAAGCGTGGGAAAATTTTTAGAATGTGGGAACCATTTAATTTTCATTTAAATGGTACATATGTTTTCATTTAATTTCATTTTTAGGACCCGTGAGAACCATTTAATTTTCATTGAATTTCATTTTTTGCAAGTGTGGGAAAAAACGGGAGAAAAAATATCTTTTAGTATAAAGAAATGTTCTATCAGTTTCAAACCTTTTTCATTCGATAGATCATACTGACTTTGGAAAAACTGTCAGACCGATTTTTGAAATTCAATCTGTGAAAAAAGATATTCAAGTTTTAATTTTTTGTTTTGAAAATATTATTTTCATGTATTGACGCCATCTTGGATTATGATAATTTTTTTTTGTTAGAAGATTTTTTTTCTAAAATATTTTACAAAAATTAACTTTTTACAATAAAAAAAATCTTTGAACTTAAATTGACCAATAATTCAAAGATTTTTTCTCTTTGATTTGGAAGATTTTTTATGATTTTTATTTTTAATGTCAAATGAAAACACAACAGTGAAAAAAATGAAAATTAAATGAAAACGTTTTATGATTTTATTCAAGAAATTATTTGCTAACATCACCTTTTTGTTGCAATAGAATGTTATTTAAGCAAACAAAATTTAGCATAAATGGATATTTAAATCCCTCGGTATTAAATGATGAGCTAACGCTAATAAACGCTAACGCTAACGCTATCCATTTATGCTAAATTTTGTTTGCTTAAATAACTCAGACAAAGGATAGGCCAAACGAATATAAACACTTGTAGAGTGTCAGAACTTAATAAGAATATAAATCTATAAGTCTAAACAAAATTGTATTTATAGCTTTGCTTTTAAAAACTATTATCAATCAGTGGCAATTTCAAGTTTTTCGCAGGGGCATTTTATTAAAGTAATCATGTTTGACACAATATTGATATGTTCCTATTAAAATGACATCGTGTTTTCAATATGATATTTAATTAAATGATCATCATGATCATCGGTATTAAATGATGAGCTAACGCTCGATCATTTAATACCTTGGGATTTAAATATCCATTTATGCTAAATTTTGTTTGCTTAAATAACTCAGACAAAGGATAGGACAAACGAATATAAACACTTGTAGAGTGTCAGAACTTAATAAGAATATAAATCTATAAGTCTAAACAAAATTGTATTTATAGCTTTGCTTTTAAAAACTATTATCAATCAGTCGCAATTTCAAGTTTTTCGCAGGGGCATTTTATTAAAGTAATCATGTTTGACACAATATTGATATGTTCCTATTAAAATGACATCGTGTTTTCAATATGATATTTAATTAAATGATCATCATGACATGTTATTGACGAAATGTACTTAATTAAGTTGATTTAACATCTACACGAGGTTTTGAGTTATGTTATCAACAGATCAATAGTATAGATGTATATACAGACAACTTCCTCCCTTCATTTTCAATTACCTCTTTCGTCTGCTTTTAAATTATGTTCTGCTACTTGGCTGTGTTTATATAAGCGACAACATTGGTTGATTTTCAATGACCCCATTGAAAGGTTGCACAAGGTGGTTGCGATGGGGAGATACTGCTATTTAACCCTTTCTCCCTCTAGTGTCTTACTAGATCTAATATGTTATCTAATATGTCAGATGTGTGACGATATTATAAGCCTGAAGGTGAATGTATTAAACAAAAAATTAATAAACTTCTATGTTTTTACAATTGGTAAATCGAAAGTTTCGAAATTATTAGTTGTTTTAATAGCATTAAAGCTGTTATCATTACGACAAAAAGCAATAAAGTTTAAGTTTTCTCTATTTTTTTTCTCGAGTCATGTGAAGGAAACGAAGGAAGCAACTTCCGTTTCGTCGTATTTTCAAAGTAGCTTTTGAAAGGTTATTTTAGGTTAAGTTAGGCGATTGCCCCGCAGGGTTAGAGCCCTCCGCAGGGCCTAGAAAAAGGAGAAAAGCTATTGTAAGAATATAAAGAAACCCGCCACTTAGTTTCCTTTACTTGACCCCCTTTTTTCATTGTTATCATCGAACTAAACAAAATTATGTATATTAATTAACATCAGTTTGATTTTAACAAAGCATTTAATATAATTCCCCTATTGATCATATTTCACAAATAATTAGAAACTGGAAAAGGATGAAAACAATGTTTGATTCCCTGTTAAGAACAAAACCTTTCAGCTTTCAATGATTATTGTTGACTTGATTGCATCAATACTTCAGTTTTACGCTATACTTATAATGTTGGTGTGACTGTAATCACATAAGAAGCGCTGTATGACGTCATAAAAAATAACGCCTATTATACATTAGAGTAAAACACTAGAGGGAGAAAGGGTTAAATAACTGTATCTCCCCATCGCAACCACCTTGTGCAAACTTTCTATGGGGTCATTGAAAATCAACCAGTGGTGTCGCTTATATTAACACAGCCAAGTAGCAGAAAATAATCTAGTAGCAGACGAAGAAGGTCATTAAAAAAGGATGGAGGTAGTTGTCTGTATATACATCTATACTATAGATCTGTTTATTATACATCTATTTTTTAATGGATTTCATTTTCCCTTTTTTCACAATACCTCCTTTTCAGACGTACGTATTTTTATGACTTTACACATGACACTTTTTAGTGCTTCGTCGCATGATGATATAATAACAACAGCACTGTTTTACAGGGTAGGACCAGTGCAATGTATCTTAAATCTTTACATTGGATATATTATTGCTTTGATCTTACACTAGATTATCGTGTACTCTATATAATAAAGTGAAACTTTTAGCTGGCTAAAATAACGATTCCCCCCACGCCACCCCCTAAATCCCATTACCTCCCCATATACTGGATGAATGAATTGACCAATAAACGAGTTTCAAGTTACTATGCCTGATTGACACCAATTTTTCCCTGCCATAATATCCACGTATATTTTTAATCCAATATCGTTACACTTGAGTTTTTGCCTGCAGTCGCAACCAGAGGTGGATTCTTATAAAAACGTTTTTTGGCTCTTTGGCTCACTAAAATCAGTGAGGCTCGCTAAAGATTTTGTAAAAAATCCTTTAAAATCGTATAAAATTTACAAAAATTAAATAAAATCATAAAAGAGGTATTAACATAAGATTTTATCTCATTTTTGTAGTTTTTTTTTATGATATTTTGGAGGATTTTTTACAAAACTTTTTAGCGAGTCCAACTGATTTTAGTGAGCAAGTGAGAGAAAAAGTTTTTTAAGAATCCACTTCAGTTAGTTTACCAAAGTAATCCGGATAGAACAATTAATAGGAAACTTCCACAGAACTTTCATTTAAACAAAAAAGCCCCCTTTAAAAGTTGCTTACTATCTTAGATTTTTTTACGGTTAAAAAATATGTGGGCATAGTCCCTTTCGTGGCAACGCCTCTTAAGGGGCGTTTCGTCGTATTTTCACAGTAGCTTTTGATAGGTTATTTTAGGTTATGTTATGTAAAGTTAGGTTAGGTGATGAACCCGCAGGGTTAGAGCCCCCCGCAGGAGCTAGAAATAGGGGAAAACTGCTGTGAAAATTCGACTAAACGCCCCTTAAGAGACGTTGCCACGAAAGGGACTATACCCAAAGCTTTTTGTAAAGCATAAAAAAATTAAAAGAAACAATTAAAAGAATAAGATATTTAAGAATATAAAGTTACTGGGTATTAGAAAATGAAGAAATATTAAAATTCAGGATGTTTTATATGTAACTAACGGCTGCGATCCTAGCATATAGCAGCTTTGTATTTAAAGGTGTAAGAAAAGATATAAAATAGCCTAAAGCCAAACTTAGATATAAAAATAAAGTAGCCTAAAACCCTCAAGATCCTAAAAGAAGCTTGTATGAAATTAAGAACTCAATTAGTTCAGTAGTTGTCGAAATTTTAGAGAAAAAAAACCTTAATACTTTACATAATAGGATTATACATGTTTTAAATGGTTTTAAATGTTTTTGGATCGAAATTAAAAAAAAAATAAGCTGAAAAGGAATGTTCAAATTAGAATGATCTACTTTCTGCTAAAAGTTTTGACTGAAATTAGTTGATGTTTAGACTTATCGAGTTATAAACAAAACAAGGTGGGGACGGGACAATTTCAATGAAAAAGGAAAATGCTTCGAAATTTATGTGCTAACTTTTCCAAGCATTTAATTAAATTTATTGTTATCCTGTGAAAGTTTTAACATATCAAGTGTTGGTTGCCTTTTTTCATCACAAAGTATAAGGTTATAAGTTATAAACTTTTCTTCGCAAGCAATCCTTATAATAATGTAACAGGATGTCCGTGTGTTTGTATGTTTGTACCGAAAGATCTCGCTAACCGCTAAACCGATCGGGTTCTCATTGACAGGGGGTAGGGCGAAGACCAAACTGCATTACTTTTGTGTCACTTTTGATTCCTGTGACGTCATAAAATGAGGAAGATGAGAGGAAAAGTGGAAAAGAGAACCCCTAAAAAGAGATGGAGAATATGACGTCAAAAGTGGTGCAAAAGTAATGCAATTTGGTCTTCGTCACAGGGTAGCTTTTCAGGTCCTAGGAAGGTTTATAACTATTTTGGGGGAGGGTACCGCTACCCTCTCAAGAGAAATCATAAAAAAAAATTTAATAAAATTAAATATTTGAATGCAACATAAAGAGGTATTGTAGAGACTTGAATAAAAAAAAACATTTAAAGTGCCACTAGAGGCCTCTAGGGGGCGTAGCCGCTAGTTCAGCTTAAAGTGGAACAATGGCTGCTTGTTATCAGACTTAATTACAATAAAGACGTTAATATCATGACTGTGATCAATAAGTATTATTTGTTTTGTTTTTGCAAACTTTAATCTAAAATCCCAAATAAACCCCGAACCACTTCTTTATGCAATCTACATTTTCCTGGATATTTTGTCTACGGTAGTCCATAAGTGTACAGCTTTACAGTACATTGTTTCTACTTGTTAAAGCAACACGTATGATAAAAGAAAAAGATTCTTTTTAAAGTAAAATGCTTATATTTCAATCAAAAACTATATTTTTTTATTTTTTACCGATCCACGTCATTATGCAAATCAAAAGAAAATCAATGAGAAAACGTTGTTTTTAAAAGTGGAGAAAAGGGCAAAACAAACGTTTTCTCATTGATTTTCTTTTTATTTGCATAATGAAGTGGATCGGTAAAAAATACAAAAATATAGATTTTGATTGAAATATAAGCATTTTACTTTAAACAGAATCTTTTTATTGTATCATACGTGTTGCTTTAACAAATAGAAACAATGTACTGTAAAGCTGTACACTTATGGTCTACCGTAGACAAAATATCCAGGAAAATAAAGATTGCATAATGAAGTGGTTCGGGGTTTACTAACCTATCCCTTAAGAATAAAGTATTTAACATGTGGTAAGGCTTAAACTCTGTTGGTTTAAAATTCAGTACCTGAAAATTTATTTAGTAGGTTGAACATTAAAAATTGACTTCTCTATACTATATGTATATCACTAGCGGCTACGGCCCTAGAGGCCTCTAGTTGGACTTTATATTTTTTTAGATTTCAAATATGGGAGGGTTGTGGTACCCTCACCCAAAATAGTTATAAACCTTTCCAGGACCTCTGAGAAACTACCCTGTTAAGGAGAACCCGATCGGTTCAACGGTCAGCGAGATCTTTCGGAACAGACAAACAAACATACATCCTGTTACTATTTTATAATTATTGCCATGGCATATTTCCTGACAAAATATATGTGTTAGACCCTTCAAACAAAATTAGCGCATTTCAAAGTTATTTTATTATCGATTTTCTACTTTACCCATTTTTACAAATAATACATGATCCACAAAGGAATATCAATTGATATTAGTTATTTTTCACACCAATGTGTAAAAAAAAACGTTTATCAACCAAAAAAATATTTCACTACTTTAAAACTAAACTTCGAAAAAAAACTTAATTTTGAAGACGTAGAAGTGCATTTTATTTATGTCTTATACAGTTGAGGACTTTAAATCAATTTTTGTTTGTGAAACATTAGATTGTCCCTTTCGTGGCAATGCCCCTCAAGGGGCGTTTCTTCGTATTTCACAGTAGCTTTTCTCCTATTTCTAGTCCCTGCAGGGGGCTCTAACCTTGCGGGGCAAATTGCCTAACCCTGCGGGACATTCACCTAACCAAATATAACCTATCAAAAGCCATTTTCAAAATACGACGAATCGCCCCTTAAGTGGCGTTGTCACGAAAGGGACTATACCCGATTTTTTCCCCTAGATTGGCTGTCAGACACAATGATTCATCCAACATGAAAAGGAATTGCTAGCAGACAAAACTTTGGGTATAGTCCCTTTCGTGGCAACACCTCTTGAGGGGCGTTTCGTCATATTTTCACAGTAGCTTTTCCTCTATTTCTAGCCCTGCGGGGGGCACTAACCCTACTGGGGCTATCACCTAACCTAAAATAACCTATCAAAAGCTACTGTGAAAATAGGATGGAATCACCCCTTAAGAGGGTATAACCGATTGTTTATATTTAATCATATTAAAACATTCCTCTAATTACAAAATTTTGGAATAAGATAATTTTACTGAAGAAAAGATTTTAGAAAATGCAACTCCCTTCCTCATAAACTAATTGAAACCCAGAAAAACAACCATGTATAGCCTACAAGCGAAATAAATCTAATATAAAATTTGGAGGTAATATATAAAGGTCGTCAACTCTACTATGTGTAGCTGATAATTACTTAAAGCATAGACGTCCAAGGGGGGGGGTAATGGGGCGATTACCCCCCCCAAACGAATTTGGGGGTGCTGTAGGCACCTCCAAAATTTTTTTCATTTTACCCCCCCCCCCCCCCCCCATTTAAAATTTACCCCTACCCTGGGGGTGCCGTAGGCACCTCCAACCATTTAGGAGGGGGTATTTACCCCCCCCAAACAATTTTGGGGGGGTAAATACCCCCCCACAAAAAAGAAAATCTCAAACAAAAAAAAAAATTTTGCGCGCTTCGCGCGCATTTTTAATACTAAATTTTTGATATAATTTAAATTACCCCCCTCAAAAATTTTACCCCAGGGGTAAATTTTGGAGGGGGTAAACAAATTTTACCCCTGCCAACAGATTTCAGGGGGGGTAATTACCCCCCAAAAAACCGAATTACCCCCCCCTTAAAAAAATTTTACCCCCCCCAAAATAAAAAGATTGGACGCCCCTGACTTGGTATTAGCTGATTAAAACCACTAAAATTTTTTTTGCCCTTTACACCTTTAAAAAAATGAACTACTCCTTCTAGAGATTTCCCCCCCTCCCAACTCTTCAAAAATGTATAATCAAAATGAATCAAGTCCCCAACTGTTATATACATGAAACTTACTTGCAGGCAATCTTAACAATGAAAAAGATGGCGTCATTATGGGCTTAATTAAAATAATGTACTTTAATTAATGTTTTTCGTTATTCTAAAAATGCATTACATATTATCTATGCAAATCCACATGGAAATGTATTTTTATAAACATACCAGCATTTTTCTATTAAATAAATATAACGTCATAAAAATGAGGAATTACCTATCCCTTTTTTGTGGGTTTTCTTTCCCACTTCTCCTTTCATCTCCCTCATTTTTATGATGTCACATGGCTGATTTTTTAGATACTTTGTCCAGTAACAAATAAACTTACAAACAAAAACATCAGGTTATTTTTAGACTAGCGTGTTTAGTTTGGAATTACCCCCAATTTTGAAAGACAAAATCATTCCTTTTGTAGATTAAAATTGAAAATGTGTACCAACCAGTCAAGATTTATTTAGGTACCCAAAGTTTTGAAGCCCATGAATGAGAGAAGGTGTTTATAATACTTTGGGTACCATAATGATTTATGATTACTTTTTTTAAAAATTCTGGCTAAAATTGGTAATTTGTCCCCACTCCAACTTGGCCTGATGCATCTAAACTTCTAAACATGTCATTAATCTTACTATGTATATTTTCCGTACGATAATACAATGTACTTCATACTTCAAATGTATTTCCATATTTTAATATACATAAAAATAATTAAGTAGAGAATCAACGGTGAACTATCAGCGCATTTCGAATCTGCCTTGTTGATTATATGCGCGGCCAGCTCGGCGTTCATGTCCTCTATCGTCCAAAGATTTTCACGGGCAAAAAAGTCACTACCTACGTTTTTTATAGTGGGGTCAAACGTCCTGATTGTTCAAGCAGTTTTGGCGCTATGGCCATTTTAAAAAGTCCGAATTTATGTGGCGCACCCTGTATAAGGACAAGCAGATAATTTTAGAAATTACATACCTACATCACAGGACAGATAATCATATGAAAACCTTTTTCTTATTTAAGAGATTTTAATGATTCTACTAATGATGTTAGAAGAAAAAAAAACAATTCATCTCTATGACATTTTCAAGATTTAAGTTGATAGGAAAACGACCAAAAGCCCTCAATTTCCTCTTAGGAAACAAAAGATACAATTACCCTCGGTTGGTATTCATTCGAATCCAGTGGATAGGAACCGGATCTCATCCATAACAAAAAACTATGTCTAGCATTGTTCTATCAGGAATAAGGTATAACCAACAAGCGAAAAAAATCTAAAATAATATTTGGGGGGCAAAGGGAGAGGTCGTCAATTTTACGATGTGTTGCCCCCCAACGACAACTGAAAAAGACGTACAAGTTTCGTGATTATTTCCCGAATTAATTTAGTTATTGATATAAGCTGTTGTCCTATATCCAGCTTTCTCAAATATTTGGCACCTTGGGGCAAAAAAAACTGGTTTAATCTTATAATTGTATATTCTATATCCGCAGAAAGCTGTTTATAATACGATGCGAGAAATAACTATTCTATAATTTGAATTTTGCTCAAATTTTGAGCTTTGCTTCTTACGAATACTTTGTCCTTGTCAAATATTAAAAACAAAATCGTAATGCAAAAAACATTTATTGAAGGCTTATTATAATATAAAACAAAAATATAAAAACAATACATAAATTAAATAAAAACACTTTAAGAAAAAGAAAGCCATTATTTTCTTACATACAGTCACAAAGACAATACAAATTAATATAAAACTTCTATAAAATTCTAAAAATGTTAAAAATATATTTATTACATAAAAGATATGTTTTTTTTGTAGGTACTATAAAAGGTATATTTTGTCTTTTCTGAACAAATCATCTTTTTAAATTGAAAGCCTTTTTTAAAACAATCACACAAAGAGGAAGACTATGTATTATGGCTTAATTTTAATTCTATTATATACATACAATACAATTTTTAAAGTCTTACAAATTAGTTATTTTAAATACATTTTGAAATATATTTTTGTGATTTTGTTATTTTTTAGAATACACATTTTTCAAGTTATTAAAGGTTTCTTTAAATACATACACCCCAAAATAAATCATTTATAAGAAACTGTATTTATCAGTCTTCCAAAAAGGCAAGCTCTGTTTTTTTAAGTTTAACTGTAATTTTTGTATTTTTTTTTGAAAATCAACGATCTGATTTTATTGTACAATGTCTTCAACTTCAATGATAAGGTCTTCTCCTTCGATCTTGTCTCCAACAGCCACGTGGATAGCACGTACCTAGAAAAATAGCAAATTAAGCATATATAAAAGAAACAAAATGTCTGTCTATATGTCTGTCTGTACCGAAGTACCTCGTTAACAGCTTAACTAATATCTTTCTCCTTTACAATATAGCTTCGAATAGGTCTATAGCTATTTTAAAGACAGGTACAAAATAGAAAATTAATTAAGAACTATATAATTAGGAATACTGAATTATCAACAAGAAAAATAAATTGTATTGTATTGTGAAAATTAAAGGGCGTTGCCACTTAAGGGACTATACCCGATGAAAGTTGTCACTGACCTTTCCAGCAACCTTGGACTGTACGGCCATCTCCATCTTCATGGCGGACAACACAGCAACCACCTGGCCCTGCTGAATTACGTCACCTAAACAAAACATGAGAAAACATATAGATTTACATTTATAATTAATTTTTTAGCAAGAGAAAACCTTTGAGGCATTTTTATTTGCTCTAATCATCCAGACAACTTAAAGAGAAATATATGTTAAATAGCATGACCTACCCCTGGAAGTAAAGGGGTAGTTGCACGGAATGCATTTAAACTTGAAATAGGTGAACTGGATATGTGCTTTAATATGGCTGGCTTAATTTCACAAAAAAACATCATGATGACTAATTTAGTGATGTCTAATTGTTTGTTATTTGATGTACTACAAAATTATGTATGCTTAATGGTAAACTTGTAACTTATCCTTGAAATCATTTTTCTGAAATGCACTTTATGCAACTATCCCTTAGAATAGGAATATGTTGTACCTGTCTATGGCCAGAGATGGGTTTTTGAATCAAGAATGCCGCGTTTTTTCGACATTTTTTAGACCTGTCGTTTTCGTTCAATCAATCATTATTATGAAAATGCCCTATAGGATTTAAACAGAGTATACAACTATTTATTTAATTATTTCGCTTTTGTTGGCATGGCTTTTATAGAAGAAAAATAAATAATCTAAATCCATTTTTGCTGTATATTAATTAATGCATCCTTTTAGAGCTTTATTAGACATTATACAAATGGCTGAAATAATAATTTTAAAATTTTGAATTCCTATAGTTATATACTCTGTTTAAATCCTACGAGACAATTTCATAATAATGATTGATTGAACGAAGACGACTGGTCTAAAAAATGTCGAAAAACGCGGCATTCTTGATTCAAAAACCCATCTCAGGGCATTACTCGTTCTCTTAAAAACATTCTGACAAAACTTAATAACGGTATTGTATGAACGATTTTTGTAAAGACATGATTTTTGGCATTAAGTCGAAACATCATCCCCTCAACAACTAGCGGATGAAATGGAAGAGTGGGGAAGGACCATAATACTGCAGGACTACCCTAGATCCAATATAAACTAATTTGACCTAGGGTAAAGGCACATACAAAAAATTATACTATTTTTTTATCAAAATAAGATGTGGAGGGTTTCTTTGCTCGAGTTGGAACTTTTGGGGAAACTACAGAAAGGCGATATTTGATAGAACCGCCGCTAATAAAAGAAATCTACCTGGAGCAACCTTGACGGCTACAACCTCTCCTAACATAGGGGCTCCAATCTAAAATAAACATATTGTGTTAAAAAAAGACGATCTTACTAAATTAAAAATAGAACATTTCTAATTTCTTTTTTAATTTATTAGTTTTTGGTATTTGAGATGGTTATTATTATTAAAGCATATTTAGTAGTAAACGTAAGAAGGTCTCTTTAGAACCAATAATAATTTTTACTATATTTCGATTTTATACCTATTTCTATTTTATTTAAAGCAACTGTGACTAACTAAAATGCGTTTTATTAAGCAAGTTATGAAAGTTAACAGTCAAATGCTATATTTAAGTCTAAAATACATTAATCATTGTAGATTAAAACAACGATAAATAAGAAATCAATAAATTATATGAAATAACAAATTATATTTTTGTAAGTTTAATATTATTTACTCTATTTCAAGTAAAAGTTACGATATATATTCATATTTTCAGTGAATTTACTTAGTTGAGTTTTTACAAATCAAAGTTTCTCCGAAAATATTGAAATTTTTTCTAAAATTTCTACGTAATGCAAAAAAACTTGATGTATTTCATCGGACTTTTAAATGTATTTTTTAACTGTGTACATGAGTAGAATAGTTATTTATCCTATCGTAAAATTTAAATGTACAGCTTTCCGCTGATATTAAAAGAAAACTCCGGCTAATAAAACTGGTATTAATTTAATGACTTTAAAAGCAAAGCTTTTCTATAAATAGGGTCGGTCTGTACGTCCGTCCGTAACGGATAGCTTTTAAGGGATGTTAGAATTGTCCTATCGATTTCAAACTTTGCATGAGACGTGTACTGGTTAGGTACGACTTAGAAAGCGTAGCAACTCTATAATCGTTACCAGAATGTCTGTACGTCCATTTTTGAACTTTTAAAAGAATTTTTTATGTGATATAATCACTGATTTATCTGATTTTTGGAGTACTAATTCCTATTATAAGCCAAGCATCTCTATAATCAAATCCTAAAAATGTCAGTATGTCCTTAAACAGAATTCTGTATTTAAGAAGTTTTGCAATACATTTACTTATAATTTTTTCAAAACTTTTTTGTATTCAGTTCTGACAATCTACAAGAGTTAATGTTCGTCTGTCATACCATTTTAGAGCTTTGCTTTTAAAGATGTTGTCATCCTTGTTATTGAAATAGTTGCTTACATGCATGGCGTTCTTAGCATCAGCTTTCATTCTTCTAGTTTGTGTACTAGCCACTGCTTCATCCCTAGACAGATTAAATAGATAGAAAGATAGCTAATTAGATAGATAATAAGATAGATAATTTGATGGATAGACCAAAATATCATTAGATAGAGAGATAGGTAATCAAATAGATAAGACAGTCAGATAATTAGATTGATACCTAGACAGATAATTATATAGATAGACAAATAGATAAATAGTTAGAAATTAGATAGATAATTAAATAGATAAGACAGGTAGATAGAAAGACAGATAGAAAGACAGACAGATAATAAGATATAAATTCAGATAAATGGAAGTAGTAAGGTTTTTTTGTCTGAAGCTTATGATCTCATTAACTACTCAATAGCAAAGCTCCGCGTAGCTTCTCTTATGGCTTTAGGCCATTCTGTTTCCATATATTTATGTCTTGGGTGGTTTAAAGCTATTTTTCTTGTCCCTCTTTGTTTTTTCGAATACAGGGTCTCTAGAGGCTAGAGGCGTAACCTCTTGTAGATAAGAAGATAAATAAGAAGAAAGAAAGATTATAAAATTAAAATACCTGATATAGACTGTACGCTTCTGACCGTTCAGCTCAAAGTTGACCTCTCTCATGCCAGAGTCAGTGCACTAAATAATAATCAATGTATTTTTTTACAAGGAGGACATTGGACCCCAAAATTTTATTAAAATATTTTCTTATTTGTTGGCTTAACACTATCAAATTATAATTGGTTGGTTTATCATGTTAAGTGTCTAAATGTTTTAACCACGAATTGTAATGTACAGAAGGGGCAAGTTTGTGTATAATCAATGGGGATGTACATCAATTTATCCTACATTGTCTTATCCCCTGATACCCCTGATTTGTTATTGACTAGCGATCGAACAAATAAAAGGGGTAACAAATTACGCTAACCGTGCACACCCAATTAAAATTAAAATTGTGCTCTCGAATGGAGATAGAAAGCAATGGATATAAGGAAAAAATGAAAGCTTAAGAACTTTACTTGACAAAATTACAGTCTTAAAAATCTAGAGATCTTTAAAATATTCATATATATGAATTACCATAATATTTTATCTTACCAGTAGGAGGTAATCAGAACTATATTTAGGATCCTTGGGTGCGTAAAAAAAAGGTTTACAGTAGAAAAATTATTAGGTACAATATGTAATAAAAAATGTTTAAATGTTGCATTGAAGTGTTTGAGAAAGGGGAGTACAGAAACTGAAAGAGGAAGAGAAGGGAAGGAGAAGGGGAGAAGGAAAGGGTAAGAAAGAGGATTAGAAGGGAAGGGTAAGAGCAGGAAAGGGTAAGAGAAGGGGATTAGAAGGGAAGGGTTGAAGAAGGAAAGGGTAAGAGAAGGGGATTAGAAGGGAAGGGTAGGAGAAGGGAAGGGCTAAGAGAAGGGGATTAGAAGGGAAGAGTAGAAGGGAAGGGTAGGAGAAGGGAAGGGTAGGATAAGGGAAGGGTAGGATAAGGGAAGGGTAGGATAAGGGAAGGGTAGGATAGGGGAAGGGTAGGAGAAGGAGATAAGAAGGGAAGGGTTGAAGAAGGGAAGGGTTGAAGAAGGGAAGGGTTGAAGAAGGAAAGGGTTAGAGAAGGGAAGGGTAGGAGAAGGGAAGGGTAAGAGGAGGGGATTAGAAGGGGTGGGTAGGAGAAGGAAAGGGTAAGAGAAGGGGTTTAGAAGGGAAGGTTAGGAGAAGGGAAGGGTAAAGGAAGGGGATTAGAAAAGAAGTTTAGGAGAAGGGAAGGGTAAGAGAAGAGGATTAAAAGGGAAGGTTAGGAGAAGGTAAGGGTAAGAGTAGGGGATTAGAAGGGAGGGTAATTAAGGAAAAAGTAAAAGAAAGTGAATAATTTTCTAATCTAACATTACAGATAGACACACTGACGGACACAAACACTCGTAAAATAACTTTGCATCTCTGAACCAAATACTGTCTAATGATGTGCATTAAAATATGGTCAAATACCCTTCAGACAATCAACCCTTTACTTGCACGACCCTTGACTAGGAGTCCTAACTGTGCATGATAATGATTTGCGCCTATTTTTGTCTAAGTCATTCCCCCAACTCTAACTATTTTTGTTGGGCATCAAACATATCAAAATTTAAAAAACTAGTCTTAACGTCTTTAGTTGTTCTGTAGAGATTTAAACCTATCACTTTTCCAACAACGAAATGCGCTAAATAATACACCACAGTCGCGAGTCATCTAGCGGACTTATTTTAAACTAAACTAAAACAAATTGTATCATACATACCCCAAGGCCAGGAGTAAGGGTCTTGATGGTGAGAGTTTTCCCCTTCTCAATGGTAACCTCAAACTCTTCTCCCATATCAGGACCAACAAGGAAGTGCCTGTAATAAATAAGGGTGAAGAAAGGGCGATTACGTCTAACATAAAATAATTTGAAATATTCTAGAGCATTATAATTTGAAGTACAGTCGAGTTCGATTAGATTGTTTATGATAGGGGGGGGGGGGGTGAGGGGGGGGGATAGAGAATAGCCAAAAAATGTTTTGACGAGAATGTAAAAGGGTGGAAAAAGTTATGTGGGAGTGAGGAAAATAAAAATTTTCAGAACTCTTGCAAATAAAACCGGCAACCCCGTAACATTTTGACAAAAGGCCAAACAAAAACATAAGAGTAGCTTTGTTTCTAATAATGTAAAAATAGGTCTAAATGCTAAAAAGTAAAAACACAGAAAAAAGGAATAGCCAACAAGCGAAATAAATCTAAATAATAATTTCTTCTTTTTTTTTGGGGGGGGGGGGGGGTCAGGTGAACAGGCCGTACTTCCTACACTTCCCTTAATTTTCTCAAGATTTCGTGTCTTTTAACAAATCCATTTCGTTGTTTGTAGAAGCTGGAATAACCACTGATCTAATAATCAAAATTTCTACCTTGTTTCTAATTTATCAACTGGTCCATATTGAGATTTAAACTTGAAGAAATCCTTGGCAACCTTGGGGTACAGGGCGTACGACATCACTTCATAGTCGCTGATAAACTCAAACTAAATAAATATTATCAATATTTCTAAATTTCTTTTAAACGTTAAAAATACATATTTGGGTGGTTTCTATACCTGGCAATAAATTTTTGATATTTAATTTAGGTTAGGCTAGGTAAGTGTAAGAAGTTAAAAAAAATATATACATTTAGCAATTTGATTTAATAATACTTACATCTATCGTTGAATTTTAGTCAAATTGGTAAAAAGTAAAATATATTAAACAGATTCTTAAAAAGGTTAAATTACCTCAGAGCTAAGATCTTCCTTTGCAGATTCAAAGTCAAATGGCTCCATATTTTCTCCAGGGCGACCTAATAACATTTTTTTATATAAATTTTGCTTCGTTTCTTCAAGAAAGTCTCTACGATCTGAAACTTATTATAGGCCCTAGAAAGGTTTTAAAAATCTACTTTAAGGAACAGCTCAATCCCTCCCATTAGAAAGTATCCCTGAAATAAAATTATCGCCAATCCCCCCCCCAAAAAAAAAAAAAAATATTTTACTAAACTCAGGTCCCCCCGCCCCACTACTCTGTAAGAGGCCATTGTGGAATCAAAAGGCACAGCAGTTAATCTAAAAGTAATAATTCTGACCTTTGTTTTTAATTTTAAAATCCATAACTTACCATCAATTTTAGGCAGATCTTTGAGAACTTGAGATCTGAATGGTTCAGGGAAGCCTCCATAGGGTTGTCCAACATGGCCCTAAAATTATTTTATTTATTTTATATATAAATTTTTTTATCTATGGTTATATTCAATAAGGAATACACATGTTTAGTGAATATTATCGTTCTGCTACTGTTTTTAAGCCTTAAAACTTACACCTTTACTAAAATTTTCAAAGTTAAAAAAAAATTCTAAGAGGATAATACCAATTATTTAAGTAACATGTCTACCTGTAAGAATTCAATAACAGAGGTAGGGAAAGACAAGCTAGGAGCATCCCTCAGCACGTCCTCCATGGTCAATTTATTCTGAACCATAAACTGGGCCAGGTCTCCAACTATCTTGGAGCTGGGGGTAACCTGAACATTTAAAAATATCTGTTACTATACTGATAACAACTTTTTCCAGATTTTATTGTTTTATTTCATTGTTTATAAATTTCTTATTTACAAGTTTTAGGTAAATGCATAAGTTGTATAATAAATATTTTCATCCCTGAATGGCAGGACTAGTGGATAATCTAGGATATATTCTCTTATTCTTGTCTTTTAAATAATGAAATTCTATATTTCTACTCTCTCACAAATTATACGGACACAGGAAGAATAATATATCCCATACCAATGACATTGCATTGATCAAACTTAATGGAAATTAAATCCTAATCTTTATCAGATTAAAAAAATATTTATGAAACATTAAAGATCTCACGATCCTCATTTGAATTGGATATAATTTCTAATTGGTAAAATATCTTAAAAATGTCATAGGGATGGAAATTGGAATATTCTGTCATCTTCCTTTAAATTTCTCTTACCTCAAACTTACTTTTGCGTACTAAAGCAACAATATTATAATTCCAAAAGTGTTATTCGCCTGGCAACCTCACATAATGTGCTAAACTCATCTGCTACTTTTGTGCATGTTCAAATAGTAAAACAGCATCTTTTCACATTTTTATTCCGTTAAAAAGGATGCATAGCTATTCATTACCTTGACAATATCTCCGAGAAGTTGATTAGCCTCTGCATACCTCTGCTTCACCAACTCAAACTGATCTCCCAGACCAAGGGAGTAGGCCTCAATAATTGAAAAATATAAAAATGTAAACAAGAGAACAGTTGTATTTTTAACAAAGTAAATAATAACCCCTTCTTTTATACTAAAAATAATTTAATTAGGGGAATTTGTCTGTACCTGCGACACCTAACACTGCAAGGCTAAATATTAGCTTAACAGGTTCTAAAGAAGGCATATGACAAGCTGGTATGATCCTCTCCACTTATCAAAACTATTGTATGGCCAATCACGCATTCATTGTTATAACTTCTACAGGACAAAACCCCATTTCATCATTATTATCAAATGCATGTAATTAGTTGGAGTAACCCCTTCATCTGTTATAACTACTATATGGTCAATCACCCATTTATTGATATTCTTATTAAAAATGTAATAATAATAACACCCTTCCTTCTGTCGAAACTACTTAAGTACCAAATTCCCTTCTAATCATTATTTTTCTAGGCAAATAACAAGCTGGAGTAACCAATTATTTCTTCTAAAAATACTAAAGTACAAAACTACATCGTTTCAAAGTTGTTCCCATAATTAGCTTAACCAGGTTCTAAAGAAGGCATTTGACAAGCTTGAATGATCCCTTCACTTGTCAATACTATTGTATGGCCTATCACTCATTTATTGTTAGTTTCAAATGCATGTAATAGTTTTCATTAACCCCCTTCTCCTGTTTTAACTTCAACAGGACCAAATCCTCTTTTGATTATTGTTTTCAAAGGCATGAAACAAGCTGAAATGATCCCCTCCCATTGTCAAAACTACTATATGGCCAATCCCCTTTTTAACCATTTTGGAACAGAATGTACCTGGAACTGCAGATTTGTGTACTGACCGCCAGGAATCTCATGCTTGTAAACATCAGCATTTCCAGATCTTAATAATATAAGTATAATAAAGAGAGGGATAGGTTTCTGGTAAAATCCGTAAAGGTGTGTGTTATAAGGCTTAAAAATAGTAGTAGAACGATAATATTCACTAAATATATGTATTTCTTATTGAAAAGAACTATAGACAAAAAAAATTTAAAAAGTTAACATAAATTTTTATCGTTCTACTACTGTTTTTTACTTATAACACATAACCTTTACGGATTTTACCAGAAACCTACCCCTCTCTTTATCTTTATGGTTATTATTTGCTCCCAGTGGGAAAAATATTTTGTTATTTTAAATCCTTATAAGTAACAGGATCTCTGTCTGTCTGTCTGTGTGTACCGACGGATCTTGCCAACCGCTGAACCGATATCATAGGGTTCTCCATACTGTGTAGCTTTTCATAGATCCTGGGAAGGTTTATAGCTAATTTGGGGGAGGGTACCACCACCATCCAAAGAGTGAAAAAAATATAACTAACCCCATCAAACGGCGAAAAAACAGCTAATCTTAACATAAATTGAAAAGAAAACATTTAATGTGCCCTAGGGGAGTAGCCGCCAATAAGTAATAAAATAGAATTTAGGAATCTCGATTTAAAAAAAAAACATATTTTTAGCCTGATTTTGCTTTATTTTACTCAACGTCCACTTCTTCTAACTCTTATTAGATGAAATCAGGCAAGGTATCTATAATACAAAGTAGAACGATGTCTGTCCGTCTGTCTGCCTGTCTAAATATCAAGATCTCGGTAACCGCTCAACCTATGGGGGTTTACTTTTCAAGGAACCCCCCACCACGCATTGGTAAGATGACCCCTTGACCCCCCCCCCCCCTATTCTAATTTTAAATAGAAGCTACTAGCAACAATTTAATTATTTCGATTTATCTGTTTTTGAAGAGCTTCCTTAATAAAGACAGCCCCCCAAACCAGCTGAAAGTAAGAAATATCTTTTTTTTAAAATTAAATAAGTTATTGGTTACAGCTAGAATTGTATAAACTATCCTAACCTCATGGTTGTGGTGCATTCAAATGGACCATACAGTGTTCTAGTCTGTTCCCAGAATGCTGAATACTTGCTGATGTCCCCAATATCAAATCCAGTGTCCAATGGGGATCCCTAAACAGACAAAAATAAAAATCAACAAGGATGACAATCTATAATACAAAGTAGAACGATGTCTGTCTGTCTGTTTGTTTGTCTGTGTGTCTGTTTGTTTGTAGCAAAGGATCTCCCTAACCGCTGAATCGATCGGGTTTTCCTTTACAGGGTAGCTTCTCATAGGTCCCGGGAAGGTTTATAACTATTTTCTTGGGGGGTGGGACATCCTCAACCCCCCCAAAAATGAAAATACCCCCCCCAAAAAAAATTATTTTTTCTTTTTAAAATTAAAATAGTAGGGTCGACTAACCCCCCCCCCCCAAAAAAAAAAAAAAATAAAAAATCCCCCCCCTTCCAAAGAACTTTTTAAAAAAAATTTTTCTTTCAAATCTAAAATAAGAAAAATTGGTTTGATCAAAAAAGTAAAACTCTGAAATTAAAGAATAAAAAACACTAGTCGAGTGTTAAAACTTAATGAGCAAAATAATGATTTAAAGGTATGAACATATTAATTGTATATAAACTTGTTGCAAAAATGACTAAATACAGGATTCTGTATAAGAACATACATAAATTTATATGCTTGATTATAGAGATGCTTCGCTGAAACTAGTATACCATGATGTTCTAGAAAACGTTTCTGAGTCGTTCTTAACCGTTAAAGGAACCATCATACAGAGTTTGTAATCGGTAGGACAATTCTTACGTGCGTAAATTAACAAAAAGAGCTATCTTTTCTGGACGGAGGGACCGACACTGATTTTAGAAAAACTTCGCATTTTAATAAAATGTGTATTGTTGGTACTTGAGGTGTATTTTATTAAATCAAGGATGACAATATAAAAGCGAAGCTCTGAAACGGTAGGACATAAGGGCATTAACACTTGTAGAGTGTCAGAACTGAATGATCAGAATATACATGTATAAGAGTCGAAGCAAATTTGTAAGTAATTTGTTGAAAAATTGCTTGATGCAGGATAATAGTTAAGGACATACTTACTTTTTATGACTTGATTATAGAGTTGCTTTGATAATAAGATCATATAAAAATTTGTTGTTAAAAAAGTGAAAAAATCAACACGTTGAAAATGGACGTACGGACATTCTGGTAACGATTATAGAGTTGCTTTTCTAAATTGTACCTACAAGAATCAGCATGCAAAATTTGAAATTAATATGACAATTCTAATGTAACTAAATTAACGAAAAAAGCTATCTGTTACGGACGGACCCTAATTATAGAAAAGCTTCGCTTTTAAAAATACTGTAAAATAAAGCTCCTCTGGTGTAAAATGTAAGTATTCTTCTTTACATTTTTCTCAGGTAGAGACTAGACACAAAACAATAGCTAGTCTAATAAGACGTAGGTGTTTATGCCATAATGAAAATATTGAAATTCATTCTTAACTATTCAAGATTGTTTTGCAGCTTTCAAGGACATCCAAGCTTATTATGAGGGGGGTTGAATGAAAGGGTTTCAAAGGGTTGAGGGGTCAAAATTTGGGGTTTTTGGGGTTTTCAAAGTTTGAAGGAGGTTAACATCCCTTTACCCCCCTTTCTCTAAGTAAAACTGAAAGAAAAAAATGAGAATACATATCAATTTTAAGTATCAAAGCCTCACTAAATAGACAAATCATCTTTAAGCCATGCAAGGATCATTAGATTGATTTACACAAGTATAACCCAACACATTGTTTTATTTTGCTTTGTTTTAGTAGCTTTTAGTTGTTTTGTATAAATATGTAAGTGGATCTGAGTGCATAATATAATATGTAAGCCAATATTCTGAAGCAACATCCAATACAATTATAGAATAATAATATTTTTAAAAGCGAAGTTTTTCTATAATTAGGGTCGGTCCGTCCGTACGTCCGTCCGTCCGTAACAGATAGCTTTTTTCGCTAATTTAGGCATGTTAGAATTGTCCTATTGATTTCAAACTTTGTATGGTGATTCCTGTAGTAGTTAGGTACGATTTAGAAATCGTAGTAACTCTATAATCATTACCAAAATGTCCGTACGTCCATTTCAAACATGTTGAATTTTTTACTTTTTAAACAACAAATTTTTATGTGATCTAACAATCCGATTGATCTGATTTTTGATATACTGATTCCTAGGACAACAAAATACAATATTATAAGCGAAGCAACTCTATAATCAAGTCCTAAAAATTTAAGTATGTCCTTAAACATTATGATTATTCTGTATCAAGCAGTTTTTTAACAATTTTACTTATAATTTTGCTTCGACATTTATACATTTATATTCTGATTATTCAGTTCTGACATTATAAGTGTTAGCGTCCGTTGGTCCTACCGTTTCAGTGCTTCGCTTTTATGGATGTTGTCATCCTTGTTTAAATAGAGATAATCTAGAGACACACTCTTTAAATCAGTCAATACGAAAACAGTGGAAGAAAAATCCGGCCATGTTATTAGTTGAAATGTATACAGATTTTTGGAAGTTATAAATAGTCGAATTTTAAAGGAACAAAAATATATAATAAGTTAGCTTTAAAAAGTTGAATTTCTTAAGATAAAGTTAGCATTCTAGTTTTACGGATTTGGGGCCAGTTGGGCAAACTAGATATTCTTACCTATTTTCCAGTAAGTTTATCTTGCACAAGAGAATAAGTATCATACTGCAACACTTTATTAAGATATTTTACATCAAAAATAAAAGAACAAGACAGCATCTAAAAGCGAAACTCATAATTTTGAAGGAATATCATGGAAGGGTCACTATTTATTAGTTCTATTTTAACTAGGATACGGAATTTATTGACAAATAAAGGCACCCAAACGTAATTTTTTTTCTTTAAATACCTAAAACTGTAATATTTACACCTGTAGAGAAGCAACAAAAGCTGCCATGCTAGGCTGTAAAGTCATACCATGATACCACTCATACTGTCTACAGCATAGACGACCAAGGGGGGGGGGGGGTAATGGGGCGATTACCCCCCCCCCAAACGATTTTGGGGGTGCCCCAAAATTTTTTTCATTTTACCCCCCCCCCCCATTTAAAATTTACTCCTACCCTGGGGGTGCCGTAGGTACCCTCAACCATATAGAAGGGGGTATTTACCCCCCCAAACAATTTTGAGGGGGTAAATACCCCCCCAAAATAAAAAATCTCTAAAAAAAAAATTTTTCGCGCTTCGCGCGCATTTTTAATACTATATATTTAATAAAATTTAAATTATCCCCCCCAAAAAATTTACCCCGGGGGTAAATTTTGCGGGGGGAAACTAAATTTACCCCTGCCAACAGATTTCAGGAGGGGTATTTACCCCCCCAAGCAAATTTTACCCCCGGGGTAAAAATTTGAGGGGGTAAAAAAAATTTGCGGCGCGCTCCGCGCGCCATTTTACCCCCCCCCCCGAAAAAAACCAATTACCCCCCCTTCAAAAATTTTTACCCCCCCCCAAAATAAAAAGCTTGGACGCCCCTGGTCTACAGTAATAAAGTTATATGTCCACAATTTATACCTGTAGAGAAGCAACAAAAGCTGCCATGCTAGACTGTGATGTCATACCACTCATACTGTCTACAGTAATAATATTAACTGTCCACCGTAATAATATTTATACCTGTAGAGAAGTAACAAAAGCTATAATGCTAGGCTGTGATGACATACCACTCATACTGTCTACAGTAATAATATTAACTGTCCATAGTAATAATATTTATACCTGTAGAGAAGCAACAAAAGCTCCCATGCTAGGCTGTGAAGTCATACCACTCATACTGTCTACAGCCACATCAACAACGTCAGCACCAGCCTCAACACAGTTCAACATGGAGGCAACACCTTCAATATAAATTATTTCATTAGAAAAATAGGAAAATCAACCTCCCTCCCCCTTATTTTTGTAAACAGATTGAAAATAATGGAGGGTGTAGTTTTGGTTCTAAATCCTGCGGTTGGCCCTAACCCTGCAGGACTGCACTGTATCCAATATAAACTTGTTTTAACTATCCTAGGATAAAATATCATCAATCTAAAAACTACCTTAATAACTTATTTATCTGTTAATACAAAAGTTATTCGACAAATTAGATGGAATAAATTTTGAAATCGTTGTTTAAGAGATACTTTTGAAATGACGAGGAAAGATTCAAATGAGTAAGACAATTCTATCATGTATTTCAAAGCTGACCTGCACCGCTGGTATCATGGGTGTGTATATGGATGGGAATATGAGGATACTTCTGTCTGATGGCATCCACAAGGATGGTAGCTGCACGGGGTTTCAACAAACCAGCCATGTCCTGAAAGTATGATTTAAATACTCATATAAAAGTAACAAAATGTGTATCTGTCTGTGTGTACAGAAGGAATCGGCTTAACACTGAACCGATATTGTTCTCCTTTAAACTACAGGTTTAAGTATATTACCATCACTCTTCCATGACAAATCACCCCTAGAAAAAATGCCCCTCTCCATCAATTCTTTGCTTTTTTTCAAGACCTAAATTACAATTATTTTATGAGCAGGGGACTATATTCTATTATTATAACTAGGAATGAATTTTTAAACTTAAAAAAAGTTCGTAAAGGTAAGGTAAGGGGTAACGGGGGTGGATGGATGGGGTCGTTATTTAGCCAGCTACAAGTTTCTCTTTATTAGAGTACATGATTATCTGGTGTATGATCCAAGTAATAATAAATCCATTACCTTGATACACAAGACATGAGCTCCATTTGTGATGAGCTCATCAGCCAAGTTCATGTAGTAGGGAAGGTTGTACTTGGTCCTGGTGGGGTCACTTATGTCTCCTAAAAGCAGGGCTCATGAGGGATGGGATAATGAATGCTAAATTAATGTATCCCCTAATTTTTAAAAGCGAAGCTTTTCTATAATTAGGGTCGGTCCGTCCGTACGTCCGAGATAGATAGCTTTTATTCGTTAATTTAGGCATGTTAGAATTGTCCTATCGATTTCAAACTTTGCATGATGATTCCTGTAGTAGTTGGGCACGATTTAGAAAGCGTAGCAACTCTATAATCATTACCAGAATGTCCGTACGTCCATTTTAAAAATGTTGATTTTTCTACTTTTTTAACAACAAATTTTTAAGTGTTCTAATTATCCGCAGACTGGCCAGCCAATTTTGAAAATAAAAAACGTACATAACGTACACAAAAAAATACGTTACGTACATAAAAAAAGTAAAAAAACGTACAAAAAACGTACATTCCTAATAAAAATAAGTTAAATAATTTCCTAGTTACCTATTATCAATACATTTAAGTCTACTAGCAGCTACCTGTAAAGGAGAACCATAGCGAACTGACAGACACAAGATATCCTATTACTCTATTTAAAAGAACTAGCGTCTACGCTCCTAAAGGCCTCTAGGGGCACTTGAGGAGGGGAGAGTTGAATTCAATAAAAAAACATGGATGACAACATACATAAGTAGCGAAGCTCAAAAGTTATTTATAGACATCTGGAAAAAAATTAACTTAAAATGAGTGAGCAATTAAAATTCATTTTTGGGGGGAGGAGGTAGTTTTCTTTTCTAAAGTCAATTTCTCTTGGGAGGGTGGATGGTGATACTCTTCCCCAAAATAGTTATAAAACTTCCAAAAACCTATGAGAAGCTATCCTGTTAAGGAGAACCATATCGGTTCCGTGGTTAGCGAGATTCTTTGGTTCAAACAAACAGACATCCTGTTATTATGTACAAAGTATATCCTATTATAAGGACCAGCGACTACGCCCTTAGAGGCCTCTAGAGGAACTTGATTAGGGGGGGGGGTAGTTGAATTCAAAAACCCATTTTTTTTATTTAAAAATAAAAAGTAAAAAACAAGGATGACAACATCCTTAAGTAGCGAAGCTCAAAAGTTATGGATGGAAATCTGGGAACTATATAAACTATAGAGTAGTGTCGTAAAAAATAAGCATTTAACTTATTTATATAAATCACAAAACCTTTTAAAAATATATAATAACGTGAAAATCTAGGAATAAATTCAGCCGCCCAACAAATAAGCAAATCTCAATGAAATTTAGTGGAAGTATTTAGAATGAAAACTAATACAATCCCTGAAAATTAAAACCCTCTATCAAGAATATGAGTAGAGAAAATCACAAAAACCTATACATCTAGGAATCGATCTAGCACTGCAACAAATAGACAAACCTTAAAGAAACTTTTTGAAAATATGTAGAATGTGAATTTATTTATTCCCTGAAAATTTCAGCCGTCTATCTTGAATAGAAGTCGAGAAAACCATGAAAAAAAGAAAATCTAGGAATAGATCTAGCACCCCAACCAAAAGGCAAATCTCAATGAAAATATGTAGAATGTGAACTTATTCAATCAAAAAACAGGAGCCGAGAAAATCACATTTCTCCGATAGCATAACGGACTGACAAAGTGATTATAGAGTAGCTTCGCTAATAAATTTTTTATTGAGGGAGGGGGGAGTAGACCACCCCCATTTCTGATTTCAATTTTAAAAAGAAAAAAAAAATAGGGGAAGAGTGGTGATTTTTTTCTAAGAGTAATTTCTCTTGGGAGGGTGGTTGTACCCTCTCCCAGGACCTATGAGAAGCTACCCTGTAAAGGAGAACCATGTCGGTTTAGCGGTTAGCGAGAACCTTCGGTAAAAATAAACTGACAGAGAGACACACATCCTGTTATTACGTACTAAGTATATTCTATTAAATAAAGTAGTAAGTTTTTTGTCTGATGCTTAAGATTTTCATAACTACTTCACACAGTTACCGAGATGGTTTTAGGCTATTTTTCTACCATTTTGAATACAGGTTCTTGAAGGGATATGGAAGGACAGAGAAAATAGCCTACAACCTCACAAAGATCATGTCGGTTCAGCAGTTAGCGAGATTCTTCGCTACAGAAAAAAGGATTTATAGGATATACATATAATAAGGATATAGGGTTATTTTGTCTATTGCTAAAGATCTCAGAAAATACTAGTCTTTAATACAAGTAAAGACTAAATAAAAGTAAATCAATGCCTGTCTGTCTAAAGCTTACGATCTTGGTAACCGCTGAACAGATTGGGTTCTAATCTTCAGGGAATATATCTACTGGTCCTGTGGTAGTTTTAACCCACCCCCCCCCCCCAAAAAAAAAAAATCAACCACCCCTCAATTTATTTTTGTAAACTAATACAAATCAGCGGGGTGGGGGAACCCCCACCGCACTCTGGGGCGAAGCCTAAATGAAAAAAAATAATCACAATCTTTTTTTATATTTTTTTTGGACAAAATTCCAACAAACGATTCTATAAAAGAGGGGACGAAGCCTCTAGAGGCTAGGGGCGAAGCCTCTAATCCTAGTAGAAAGTAAAAAGCTTTAAGTGTCCCTCCCCAAAGAAAATAGCAAAACACCATCACAGGACTTTTAGGTATATTCCATGAAGAGTAGAGCCCAATAGGTTCAGTGGTTAATGAGATAGGTATTAAGCTTCTGATATACAGACGGACAAGTAGACGGACAAACATCATTCTACTTTGTATTATAGATAATATACTATTTTTGTAATACTTTTTGTACAAATACAAATACTTTTATACTTATATTTGATTCTTATTCTTTAAAAACTGAAGATACCAAAAATAAGACTTCTTAATCCTAAACTGAGCACCATATGATATCTCAAAAAATTTACCCAAGTATATAAAGAATTTGAAAAAAAAATATCGTAAAATCTATTAAAGGGGTAGTTGCATGAAATGCATTTAAACTTGAATTTAGTCAACTGCATATCTCTTTCTGTTCAATAGTTTAAACTAAATCTATAGGACATATATTTCAAATCCATAAATTTAAATTGTAAGTTCTAATAACATATATGCATAATTTACCTACATATTTTTGTTCTATGAAAATTGAAGATATTATTGAATTTATTTGATATAATACACCTATTGTTTTTGCAAAAAATTTCGTACAAAACATACAAATTACTTTTCTACTAATATTTGATTCTTATTCTTAAAAAAAACGTAAAACGTACAAAAATACAAAATATAAAATACGTTACGTACACATCTCAATATAACGTCCAGAACGTACTCAGATTCGATGCGTAACGTACAAAACGTACAAAACGTACACTCTGGCCAGTCTGTATACGTTTGATCTGATTTTTGGTATATTGATTCCTGGGACAACAACAAACAATACTATAAGCGAAGCAACTTTATAATCAAGTCCAAAAATGTAAGTATGTCCATAAACATTATCCTGCTTCAAGCAGTTTTTTCAACAAATTTACTTACAATTTTGCTTCGACTCTAATACTTTTAAATTCTGATTATTCAGTTCAGATACCATACAAGTGTTAATGTCCGTTTGTCCTACCGTTTCAGTGCTTCGCTTTTATGGATGTTGTCATCCTTGTTAATGTAAAGTTCTGTAAATTTCTGTGCACGCACATTGCTAGATAGATAAATGTAGGTATAAAATTACTTAATTACAAAGATTTTTTCGTTAATTAAGACATGTTAGAATTGTCCTTTCGATTTCAAACTTTGGACGATTTGCACGATTTGAGATGCTTAGCAACTCTCTAATCGTACGTCTATTTAAAACATGTTAATTTTTATAATCGTTGCATCTGTATAATCAAGTTGTAAAAATGTAATAATGTCCTCAAAGATCTTCCTGTATTTTAGCAGTTTTGCAAAGAAATATTTACAATTTTGTTTAAACTCGTGCATTTATATTCTGCTTATTCAGTTCTGACACTCTAGAAGTGTTCCATTTGTTTATACTACCGTTCCAGAGCTTCACTTTTTTGGATGTTGTTATCCTTCTTTTGGTGTATAAATCATTCAAGAACAATTACAAAACTGTAAAGATTATTATTATTAAACATTGAGAATAAAATAATTTAAGTAAGAGTTATTACATCATAATTCTTGTGAAGAAAGTAACAAAATTGCCCAAATCCATTTGTATTGCATTTTTATTAATGGATATAGAATACGTGGATATTGTACAGAGGATATTTTGTTGTCAATCAAGGTTGCTTGTATAGTCCTCATATATTGGTCAATACGTTCCATCATGGTCAGGGGAGAGGATGGTGTAAAGTCTTAAATGGGGGTTGGGGGTATCAATATACATATAAGCCAGTTGGGAGAAACAATTTATCAGGGTATGCGAGAATCTCTCATAATATCCATGTATTATATATCCATTTGTATATTTTAGCAAGCAATGTTAAAAATCTCATGTGCAGTTTATATGGATTTAGACTCTATAGTACAGTGGTGTGGATCTATTTCAGCTACTTTAAAAATAGCAAAAGAAACAAAATAGTTACATTACATTACAAAGGGCCATATTAAAAAAACTAAAATTAGATACATAAATTACCCATTTTGCTAAAAATGTTATTTGAATTAAAAGTCATCTTTAGCAATTATGAAAATTCTTTAATTTTAATTCAACCAACAAACTGTCCTCCGCCCCTTAGACGCAATAGTATACATAAAATATTAAACCAAAAATAGCATATTAGCTGGCATGTCATGAATATTTTTTAAAGATGTAGTTGCTGATATGAACACACCTTCCTAAATATAATGGTGCAAATATTCAGGATGTTTAAGCACTAGAAATATTACAATTCAAACGGCACTCCTCAATCAAATCTAGAAAAATTGGGAACACATGATTTTTTCGGCTGCTACTAAAGATAGGCAACTGGCATTTCTAGTGATGATTTCCTATACCGATGAGCATCCAGTATTAGAAATCATAAAGGTTTTCTTATTCTTCAAAAAGAGAGAGGTAGGATTCGGGTAAAATCCGTAAAGGTGTGTGTTTTAAGGCTTAAAGGGTATTGGAAGCTAATATCGTTCTTATAGCATCCATGTAGATTGTAGAAGCTTTAGCTTAACTCTTAACGGTCGGGAAGGGGGGGGGGCGTTGAACCCCCCCCCCCCTTCGGTTTTTTCTATCTCATTATCTGTGTGTGAAAGATAAAGAGCCCAAACTGCGTGACTTTTTAAGTATGGGTATGACACATATCAGAGAGTTGGATTTTTTTTTGAATATCTCCATCCTGGCGGGCACAGGATGCCAGCAAACCTGGCAGGGTCATTCAGGTAAAGAGCAAAAATATTTTTTTAACTAAAACAAAGCATTTTATCATACCAAAATACTAAAATATCCTCTAGTAGTACATCCTTATATGAAATACAGGTGCAAGTCAATTTCAGGTTTCAGGTATGATCCTCCAGGTTAAGTGCGGTAAGGTGATTGCCATGCAGGGTTAAGCTGGCCCCGCATGGGGCTAGAAATAGGGGGAAAGCTACTGTGAAATACGACGAAACGCTCCTTAAGAGACGTTGCCACTAAATGGACTCTACCTGAATTTCCTATCCTGTGCTGAAATATGTCAGACTGTACCTGTGTAAGAGATGGCAGCTTCAACAACGCCTCCGGCCTTGCCAGCAGCGTCCATACCGACAATAAGGTTGGGCAGGTAGTTGAGACAGTCAAACACACGGAATACATCCATACCAGCCTCCACGGCAAGATCACAAAACTAAATAATTCAGAGAAATTATTGGAATTGCACTAGTATCCAAAGTTTTATATCAAAGTTTATTAATTTGCTTTAAAACTTTGGGTACTTCTATTAATTTTTTAATTGGTTAGTTCACTAAGTTCTAAGTTTGATTTAAAGAACGGGCAATATTGATTATAAACATTTGGTATGCACATAAAATTATCAGCAATTATCTTATGACTTGGAATCCTTGACAAATTTCAGATAAGAATAGATTGAAAAAGGTATTTTTAGTAGCGAAGCTAATTTGTAATTAAATAACTGTCTGTCCGTCAGTCCTGAATGTTTGGTGAAGATTTCCTGTATCAATGAGCATCCAGTAAACAATTTACTTCATCCGTCGGAGGATGGGGTAAATGTGGTGGAAGTAGGGTATCGTTATTTTAGCAAGCTTCATATTTCACTTTATTAGAGAACATGAAATCTGGTGTGAGATCCAAAATTAATAATAAATCCATTTTGGCAAAAAAGTTTTTCTTTGGATAAAACCTGACCTTGTAGATAACATTATCCGGATATGAAGTATAGCCCACAGCATTAGCTCCTCTCAACAACATCTACAAAATAATTAAATAAAAGTTATAGGATGTCTGTCTGTGTGTTAGTAGCTTACGATCTCGCTAACCAATTGACAGATAAGGTTCAGTAAAGCTTTACTAAGGTCCAAGTAAGGTTTATAACTACTTCGAGGGAAGGTCCAACCAGCCTTCCAAGAGATATAACAACTAGAAAAAAATTTACCTCCCCCCACCCCCTCTTCATGAAAAGGAGGAAAGGCTAAATTTTAGAGAGAAAAAACTAACTTTTTTTCATTTTATAAAGATAACGGGATGTCTATCTGTCTGCGCGTGTCTGTACAGAAGGATATTGCTAACTACTGGACTGATAAGGTTCTCTTTTACAATGTACATAGAGTCTCATAGGCCATACGGAAGGTTATAGCTATTATTTCATACTCTTTTTTTAGTATTAAAATTGAAAATGCGGGAGTAATTGACTTTATCCTCAAGTCCTTAATAGAAGACTCCAGGAACAAAACCACTAGATATTATTTGAAAAAGTATCCGCGCTGTTTAAAACTGGCAACCAACCTGGAATGGAATGTTGGGAATAAGCTTTCTCATCTGTTCTAATCTTTCCCAAGGACATTCATGAAGGAATCTAAAACATAAATAAGGATGACAACATCCATAAAAGCAAAGCTAAAAATTCCCAGGAGAATCTTTAGTAAATTGTTTATAAACAAACCATGTAAAACAAGTTAACAATTCCAAGAAATGAAAAAATAATTAAAAATAATCATAAGATGGAAATGAAATATTATATAAAAAAAACATTTAGACTTATGAATAATTATTTTTAAGAATTGTCCTCATTACAAGAAACAGTCCTTTCACACAATTTGCAGGTTGTGCACTGAAAACCCACAACTCCCTTAATTTTGGATAAATTAAAAATAAGGGGTATGATAAGCTTTCTTCTTTTCCTTAACCCCTGCGGGAGACCCACACTCTGCGGGGCTGACCAGTAACTATTATGACCTAACCTAAGAGGACCTAGAGTAATTTACAAACAGGGAAAAGCTACTCCCCCCCCCCCTTCTTATTTTCAATTAATGTCAACAAAATAAGGGGGGTTTCAGTGTTCACCAAGTTACTTTGAGCGAAATCGCCCAGTAACTTACCTCATTGAAACATCAAAAGTTGCACCACCCCAGTTCTCCAAGGAGTAGAGCTGAGAAAAGTTATGGGCGACAAATGGGGAGATCTTGAGTAGGTCGTGGGTTCTCATACGGGTGGCCAACAAAGACTGGTGGGCATCTCTGAAATAATAACAGTATATATAATACAAAGTAGAACGATGTCTGTCTGTTTGTTTGTCTGTGTGTTTGTCTGTTTGTTTGTCTGTTTGTTTGTTTGTAGCGAAGGATCTCGCTAACCGCAGAACCGATCGGGTTCTCCTTCTCATAGGTCCCGGGAAGGTTTATAACTATTTTCTTAAGGGGTGGGACACCCCCAACCTCCCAAAAAATTAAATATGTTTATTTTTTAAATTCTAAATTACGAAAAATTGGTTTGATCAAACCTCTTGGGGCAAAGCCCCTAGAGGCTAGGAGCGAAGCCGCTAGTATATACTAAAGTAACAGTATATCTTAGTGTCTGTCTGTCTGTTTGTAAGGATCTTACTACCTGCTTAACCGAATTTTTTCTCCTTTACAAAGTAACTTCTTATAGGTTGTAGGAAGGTTTTAAACCATTTTGGGGGAGTGCACCTCACCACCCTTCTTTGAGAAATAGTTTAAAAATGAATCCCCCCCCCCCCTCCTCCATGCTAACAATATTGATATTAATATTTTGATATTTATATTAATATTAATAGAAAACTGGCTATAGTAAGATACGATACATGATTTTTAAGTATGGCTTACAACCGGTTGCAATCCAGCGGATTTTAATCAGTTGGGAAGCCATTCTGTAAAATACATCACATGATTAAATGAATATTATTAATTGATATGAAACAAGTATAAATGATGTGCATAGCTTACCTGAAGGTAGTATCTGTTATCATAGCCTTGTTGTTCTTTCTGCGCAAATTCAAGAAAATTAGATTAAAAGATTAAATAAACTGAACAAAATTAAGTTTTTAAAATTTCTAAATAAAAAGATAATAAAAATGTAGACTTGGTATTTGGTAACGATGTTTTAAGCTTATGTTATGGCAAGGCTGATTCCTCTAAAGGTAAACTAATGAGCCATATAATTTTGTCACAAAATATTAAGAATTAGATCGAAAATTTTTATTTTTGATTGTCAGAAATGTTTAAGTAAAAATATTTTTTAACTACGGCCAACATAATTGGCATTATTTTTATGATTTTTATTTTAATTTTCGTGGAAAATAGTCTTTAATTCGATGCTATACATGATTTTTCAGTATAGCTGCGGATATTAATCGGTTCAGAAGCCAAACTGGAATTGATTTTAAATAGAAATTAAGTTTTTCTTTGTTCCTGACGGCCTTGGCAAATCCTTCAGGTCCTTCAGCTTTCAAAACATCCTTCAGTCCAAAAGGTGGTCGGGTTATGGGGGTCTAAATTAAAGTATGAAGATAATGAGAAATTTTATATTCAAATACATTTAGTCGTTCTACAAATTTTCGTTGTTTCTTAAAAAAAAACACTAAAACCTAAATGAACAGGCAAATGGATTTATTCCATCATTTTTAACAAAAGGGGGGAGGCGAAAGTGATACTTTTTAAAACCAAAACTAAAAGTAAACAAAGGAACTTAACTAAAAAAAGAGTTACAGGTCTGAGATTTTGCATGGCAGTTGCTTTATAGGGGTAAATATGGAACTGCGAAGAAACGGCGGCGCAACCGCAAAAACCGCCGTTTCCCGCCGATTTTTTTTTTGGCCTTTTCTCGGCGGTTTTCGGTGGTTGCGACGCCGTTTCTTTACAGTTCCATATTGTACCCCTAAAAAGCAACTGCCATGCAAAATGTCAGACCTGTAACTCTTTTTTTTAGTTGAGTTCCTTTTAGTTTTGGTTTCAAAAAGTGTCACTTTCGCCCCCTCCCTTTTAAACAAATAAAAATTATACTCAATAATACGGTATAAAAATAATGTGTGTCTGTCTCTGTACCGAAGGTTCTCGCTTACCGCTGGACCGATATGGTTCTCCTTCACAGTGTAGCTTCTAATAGGTCCTGTAAAGGTTTATAACTATATTGGGGGAGTGTACTTTAACCCTTCTAAGCGAAACTCCAAGAAAAAAATGACCAAAATTTATTTTTACCTTTTCTTTAAAACTAAGGCTTCTAGGTGGGGAAGCCGCTAGTTACCAATAAAGCCATAAGAAGGTAGACAAATAAAATTATTACACACCCAGACGACTTTATCACAAAAGGTCTAGATAAAAACCTGAGGTGGGTTGACACTGATCTTGGCGCAGGGGATATCAGTAACCAGGGGGGTGGTGGGGCCGTTCACAATCACGTTACCCAGGTACTTCAACAGCTTACCAGCTCTGCAACAATGGATGTAAAATACGTGGATATATTGACAGTGGGAAATGAGTCATCAAGTTGGGTTGCTAATATAGACCTTATTTATTGATCAGTTCTTTTATCCATTAGGTGAGGAGGGTATAATATTTTGTGTATTAGTAAGAAATGGATGGTTTTCAACAAAAAATTGAGGTAAAAGGATGTTACGAGATAAAAAAAAAGAGATTAAATCGCTTTTCTCAAAAAAAAAGTAGGGAAAATTATAGAATCACTATCTGGCCGATCCATTAACCCATGAATATCAAAAAGTTAAAATTCAGAAAAAATGCAGAAACTGCCATATGCACTAATATACTCTAATAGCCTTGTCTCTAAAAGTGCATTTATAGCATGTATAACGAATAAAAGACAAACCAAAAGATATCTTATACAACACTAACTGAATATTAATTCAAACTCAATAGTACGAACTGTATTAAAACTGGAAATATGACAGAGAACCCCATCTTTAGGAGCCCCAGTTTTAGACTAATACAACAAAATGTATTTCAAACATGATTGCAACCGGTGTAAAAACTTAAAAAGAGCTTGAAAAGACAATAAAAATAACTGTCTCATTTATTTAAGCACATCAATTCTTGTTCAAATTGTAAAATACAATTTTTTAACTTCAAATTCTTTTAGTTTAGCGAATTCTAATATAAAAGTACAGGATCTATGTGTATACTGAAGGATCTCGTAAACTAGTGAACCGATAGGTTTCTCCTTTACAGAGTAGCATCTCTTAGGTCCTAAGAAGGTTTTTAGCTACCACCGCACACCCCCCCCCCCCCCCAAAAAAAAATACCTTTTCTTTTTGAAATAATTAAAAAATGAGGAGTTGAATTAAATCCTCAATACATACATGCCCCTATGGCCATGAGGCCTGTGTTTCGATTATCTTAATTAAGCCAAAAGTTTTACCTGTTCTGGCTGGGCTTGAAGTCAAACAACTGAGGATTCTCATCAATAAATCTGTAGAAAATAATATGAAATTTAGCATAAAATTAAATATATAGAATACTTTTAAATGCTTATAAAAAAATATTTGTATTTTGGCTTAAATTAGGTTTAAAATTAAGTTTTCCAAGTAAAATATATTATTGATGGATCATTAGATTTAAAAGAATTATGAAGAATTTAGGCTACAAGGGGGTAGGGGGGGTTAATGCAAACATCTCGTAATCAATGAGTAAATGGCACTTAGAATTCGAATTTTGCATGAGTAATCCTTGGTAGGTCTATTTTCCCTAAATCGAACAAAAGTTGTAAAAGTAACGGCTAAAAGCTGGCGGATCAGCCGTTTTGCAATTTTTTGGCTATCTTAAGGGCAAATAAGTCACGAAACCTATCTCCACATAATACTCTTTGCCGCTCCAAAATGTTATCAAACGGTTCTAGCCAGTAGCTGTTGCTACTAGAAATTTTAAAATGGTTATTGCTATGATTTAGCATAAATTAAACCAAAAATATGTTTTTAAAAGTTTATTCCTATGTAGGTAGGTATATACTGATGAATTTGCCCTAAAAATAGAATATAGAATAATAAGTTTTAAATTACTATGATACCTTGTAGAGACAGTTTCATTGAGAAACTGTGGATGGCTCAAAACATTCTGGATAAATGGAATGTTGGTCTTCACTCCACGTACTCTAAAATTAAAAGAATATGGCATTCATCAAAAAAAAAAGATAAAAATGGCTAATCAAAAACATTTTCTGAGGTTAGTATTAGCAAACCGAAAATCCAACATATCAAATGCTATTTTAGGTCTAAAATACATCAATTAACATCTGAATCAAGGGATTAAGAAAAAACAAAGATTGCAGTATTAATCATATGTCTATGTTTTTGCCTTTAATATATGGTACTCATTTGGGAGAATAAAGGGCTGTAGAATGATTTAATCGTTAGTATCCTTTACTATTCTGATAAAACAGGGTAATATTACTGGGACAATGATCATTCCCATATAAACGACCCCTTAAACTGTTTTTAACCTATTTTTAAAACGTATATAAAAAATATACTATGACTCCAGTAAAATGAGACTGCAGAGCCTAAATTTGAATTAAGTCCCCAATAAACTTTTTTGGGGGATTTAAATATTAATTTTTACTGTTGCCGTGATCATTTTGACCGAAGCAAAAGGTCTTTTTTTATTTGGGTAAAGTTCGTAGCTTTTAGAGTGTTTTGCTTCATAAATATTGTATTCTGGTATAGAGTAAAATTAGGCCTTATGATTTTACTATAAAAATTCACTAAAAAGTTAATGCTTTGTAATATATCAACGAATTAACATTAACATGTTTGTGTTCTCTCACTTATTTTAAAAACATAAAAAAGGCTGTAAAGGGTTAAATGACAACAAATGTTTATGCAATACAACAAATTTATTTTTGTCACATATACAAATGTGTTATAAAATAAGATTATTCAAACTCATCTTTTAATATAATTTTAAAAGTATGTATCTTTTATGTGTATGGTTTTCATTCTTTTCATTTTAATTAAATAAAAAATATTTAACTACATTGGAAATAAGTCACTTTGTGAAAACACTCTTTTTTTGAATTGTAAAGAATTATATAAAACAAGACTTCTTATTGGTTAGATTTCAGAATTATTTGTTTTATTGTAAATGTTAGATTTTTCAATGAAATTAATTGTTTTGGAAAAAAAATTATTTCCAATGAATAGAGTAATGTTTTTTTATTGTATCAATATAAAGTGAATTATATAAAGATGTTCTGTAAGCCACAATATTACCCGAAGTAAAAAAAGAGCTTTTGCTTCGGTCAAAATGATTACAGCAACACTAAAAATTAATTTTTGAATCCCCCAAAAAAAGTTTATAGGGGACTTAATTCAAATTTGGGCTCTGCAGTCTGATTCTATAGGTGTCCTAGTATATGTTTGACCCCCCATTCAAAAATAGGTTAAAAACAGTTTAAATAGTGGATGTAAATATTCATTTATTTCCCCGGTATGATCATTTATATCCCTGGTATCATATTTAGAAGATTTTTAATTTTTTTTGGAAGATTTTAGAATTTTTATTAAGGGGGGGGGAAGTTTGTACACTTATAGGAAATGAAATTCAGTACCAAAGTTTGGGAGGGTACTGTGGGCTTGTTTTTAAAGTTATCAACCTAATTCTTTTTGTAGGCTCTCTTATATGACTGGATATACACGTATTTCTTTGAAAATTGAATTTTGGCACTTTCCTTCTAGGGGCTTGTGGAGCAATAGACCCCCCAAAACACTAAAAATATGAGTTCTGAACTTATTTTTAAAGATATCAACCTGATTTTTTTTATAATACTTTTTTTAACATAACCGAATCAACGAACCATTACAGATTTCATTTTGGGACTTTCCTTCTAGGGGCTTGTGGAGCAATAGACCCCTCAAAACACTAAAAATATGAGTTCTGACCTTATTTTTAAAGATATCAACCTGATTTTTTTATAATACTTTTTTAACATAACCGAATCAACGAACCATTACAGATTTCATTTTGGGACTTTCCTTATAGGGGCTTGTGGAGCAATAGACCCCCCAAAACACTAAAAATATGAGTTCTGACCTTATTTTTAAAGATATCAACCTGATTTTTTTTTTGATAATACTTTTTTAACATAACCGAATCAACGAACCATTACAGATTTCATTTTGGGACTTTCCTTGTAGGGGCTTGTGGAGCAATAGACCCCCCAAAACACTAAAAATATGAGTTCTGACCTTATTTTAAAGGATATCAACCTGATTTTTTTTATAATACTTTTTTAACATAACCAAATCAACAAACCATTACAGATTTCATTTTGGGACTTTCCTTCTAGGGCTTGTGGAGCAAAAGACCCCCAAAAACACTAAAAATATGAGTTCTGACCTTATTTTTAAAGATATCAACCTGATTTTTTTATAATACTTTTTTAACATAACCGAATCAACGAACCATTACAAATTTCATTTTGGGACTTTCCTTCTAGGGCCTTGTGGGGCAAAAGACCCCAAAAAACACTAAAAATATGAGTTCTGACCTTATTTTTAAAGATATCTACCTGATTTTTTAAAAATAATACTTTTTCAACATAACCGGACTTTCCTTCTAGGGTGTAGTGGAGCAAAAGACCCCTAAAACACTAAAAATATGAGTTCTGACCTTATTTTTAAAGATATCAACCTGATTTTTTTAACACTTTTTTAACATAACCGAACTTGGTAACTTTTACAGATTTCATTTGGGACTTTCCTTCTAGAAGCTAGTGGGGCAAAAGCCATGCTGTATTTGTTGCAATTGAAAAACCAATCAATAACTAATAGTTTTCTTTTTTTACACTGAATACTTAATTTTTTTCAATTATGTAGATAGTTTTTGACTTTTTTAAATTTTTAAAAATTTGTTAGGATACATCATCATTTTTAGTCTTTGTACAGTATTTCTATACCAAGTATTATGAAACCTTAATCTAGTTGTCTTAATGTAATTTTTTTTAAGAATACTACATAATATTTGAATATGACTGTGAATTGATTTAAGCGCATTTTCATTGGACCCTAGAAGGAAATCAAAATCTGTAATGATTACATAGTTCATTTATGTGAAAAAATTTCACATTAAAAAAATATTTTTAGTGTTTTGCTTCACTAGCTTCTAGAAGGAAAGTCCCAAAATTAAATCTGTAAAAGTTACCAAGTTCAGTGTTAAAAAAGTTTTTTTTAAAAATCAGGTTGATATCTTTAAAAATAAGGTCAGAACTCATATGTTTAGTGTTTTGGGGGGTCTTTTGCTCCACTAGTCCCAAGAAGTAAAGTCCCAAAATGAAATCTGTAATGGTTCATTAAGTCAGTTGTTAAAAAAGTTTTCTTTAAAAAATCAGGTTGACATCTTTAGAAATAAGCTCAGAACTCATATTTTTAGTGTTTTTTTGGAGTCTTTTGCTCCACTAGCTCTAAAAGGAAAGTCCCAAAATGAAATCTGTATTGTTTCGTAGATTTGGTTATGTTAAAAAAGTATTATAAAAAAATCGGGTTAATATCTTTAAAAATAAGCTCAGAACTCATATTTTTAGTGTTTTTGGGATCTTTGCTCCACTAGCCCCTAGAAGGAAAGTCCCAAAATGAAATCCGTAATGGTTTCTTAGTTCGGTTATGTTAAAAAAGTATTATTTTTAAAAAAACAGTTTGATATATTTAAAAATAAGCTCAGAACTCATATTTTTAGTGTTGGGGTCTTTTGCTCCACAAGCCCCTAGAAAGAGAGTCCTAAAATGAAATCTGTAATAGTACGTAGATTTTGGGGGTCTTGCTCCACAAGCCCCTAGAAGGAAAGTACCAAAATGAAATCCTTAATGGTTTCTTCAATTTTCTTTTAGTGTTTTTTTGGAGTCTTTTGCTCCACTAGCTCTAGAAGGAAAGTCCCAAAATGAAATCTGTAATGGTTCATTGATTCGGTTATGTTAAAAAAGTATTATAAAAAAATCAGGTTGATATCTTTAAAAATAAGGTAAGAACTCATATTTTTAGTGTTTTGGGGGGTCTATTGCTCCACAAGCCCCTAGAAGGAAAGTCCCAAAATGAAATCTGTAATGGTTCGTTGATTCGGTTATGTTAAAAAAGTATTATAAAAAAAATCAGGTTGATATCTTTAAAAATAAGGTCAGAACTCATATTTTTAGTGTTTTGGGGGGTCTATTGCTCCACAAGCCCCTAGAAGGAAAGTCCCAAAATGAAATCCGTAATGGTTTCTTCAATCGGTTATGTTGAAAAAGTATTATTTTTAAAAAATCAGGTAGATATCTTTAAAAATAAGGTCAGAACTCATATTTTTAGTGTTTTTTGGGGTCTTTTGCCCCACAAGGCCCTAGAAGGAAAGTCCCAAAATGAAATCTGTAATGGTTCGTTGATTCGGTTATGTTAAAAAAGTATTATTAAAAAAAATCAGGTTGATATCTTTAAAAATAAGGTCAGAACTCATATTTTTAGTGTTTTGGGGGGTCTATTGCTCCACTAGGCCCTAGAAGGAAAGTCCCAAAATGAAATCTGTAATGGTTCGTTGATTTGGTTATGTTAAAAAAGTATTATAAAAAAAATCAGGTTGATATCTTTAAAAATAAGTTCAGAACTCATATTTTTAGTGTTTTGGGGGGTCTATTGCTCCACAAGCCCCTAGAAGGAAAGTGCCAAAATTCAATTTTCAAAGAAATACGTGTATATCCAGTCATATAAGAGAGCCTACAAAAAGAATTAGGTTGATAACTTTAAAAACAAGCCCACAGTACCCTCCCAAACTTTGGTACTGAATTTCATTTCCTATAAGTGTACAAACTTCCCCCCCCCCCTTACTAAAAGAAAGAAAAACGATACCAGGGAAATAAATGAAATTTAAAAACCAAAATTAAACCACATTTTAGCATAAAAATGAGTTTCTGTTTAAATGAGAATGATATTCATATGAATACCCCATTTAATTAATTTTTTAAAGTTTAAGCTAAATAATTTAAATAAAAAAAAACAGATAAAAACTTCAACAATTTACCTAGCTGTTGCAATCTTTATTCAATTTTTAAAAAAAGACTTAACTCAAGTGCCCCTAGAGGCTTGTAAGTGGGCAGAAGACTACCTGAATTCGGTGAGGGCTCTCCTCATTTTGGAGGCAGCATCCTGGAATGTCATTCCCTTCGCAATAATTTTCACTAAAAAATAAACAACAAAACATAAGTAGCAGAAATATTAAGACCTGTTAAAATATTCTTTGGTAATAAGAAAAAAATAAGTTAATTTGAACAGTAATAATTTTACATTGTGCATTCAATGAGTTATGTTACTAAGATTAAAGATCCTTCTTGTGTATGTGTAGAATTTGATAAATTCAGCAAATTAATTTCATTAGAAATTGCTTTAAATTTGGATATTTTTATAGCGTAAAACTTGTAATGTTTTGTAACTAGGGGGAAATGGGTAAGAAGTAAGGTGGGGGGAGAAGGAAGTAGGTTGTGGGGAAATTTTTCAGATTCCTGTTACCTTGTCTCTGGACATATTCATGATAATAAAATATTATATATATAATATTTTAGAAAAAGATGCATAAGGTCATCGTATATTTAGTAAAAATACTAGGATCCCTAGATTGAGTTCAAATGTAATTTGTTGGATTGCTACTTTTACTAAATAATCTTGCCCTTTCAGCGGATATTATAATGAAAAATGATAAGATTTAAACCAGGCCCGGGTAACAAAACTGGTATTAATTTCATTATTTTTATTTTAATGTTCATGGAAAACTGTAATACGAGTCTATACAGGATTTTTTAGTATGTCTGAGAACCGGTTATAATTTAGTGGATATTAATCTGTTTCGAAGCCATACTGAAAATAAAATTACCCAGCAAAGAGTCATAATCGGGGGTGATTTCAGCTCCAGTGAAGGCGATACCATCCAACCTTTAAAAAATTACAATGCTTATTTAATATCTTTAAGATTTACTACTCTGGGAGAAAGTTCCATCCTAGCATGTCATACTAAAGACGGTAAAAATAAGGGACTTAACATTTAGACAAAGATTTTAGAAAATGGATTTGCCTATAAAATAGATAAAGAATACGGGGATATTGTGACACGGGAATTTTTGTCGTCAATTTAGATTGCTAATATAGTCCTTAGATATTGATCAATATGTTCCTCCATGTTCAGAGGAGAGAATGGGGCAAAATCTTAAGTTGGAGGGTAGTTGGGTATCATTGTTATATTAGCCAGCTGGGAGTTATATTTTAATAGGGTATTCGAATATCTCACAATATGCTTTATCCATTGCCTATACATAAACACTTATCACCTTATAAAGTTTTAACTTTCATGTATGAAATATTGCATTTAAATGGCTGATTGTCTCTGGGATGTATAGGACAGGTACAATGCCAAAAGTTACTGACAAAATAAGCCATATAAATCAACGGCTTGCTCATTCTTTGCAATAAAAAAAAGAATATATAATTCAAATTTCTCTTTTTTACTAAATACCTATTACAAGTATAAAGTATATACAAATAAACTTCTAAATTCCACTATAATGTTCAATATTATTTCAAAGACATTCCTACTTGTTCAAACTGCACAAGAGGAAAATCAAAATTATATGAATTACAACAGAACCTAATTGTACCAACAAAATGCATTTAAGTATCTATCTAAGCCAAAAATAAAGCATCATAAAGTTCTAACCTAAGTAGTAATGTAGAAGATAACTAATTAAACCTAACCTTAATTTTATTTTTTATTATGTATAGTTGGTTATATTCAGTTTTTAATAGGAATATAAAGGAATAATAAATTACATTCCCAGTGAAGATAAACAAAACAAACCATTACTTATATTTAAGTTATGGGTTTATAAGTTTAGAACCAACAAATGAAAATTCAATAAAGGATTTAACGTGGTTATTAAACTTTGGGTACCTGTGTAATTTACAGTACAATGTCCCCTCCCTGGTGCTAATTGAAATGCATAAAGAAAACTTTAAAAATAAAAAAAATTAATACCTAATACCCATTCCAGTTCCTGATCTGTACACTTCAATTCTTCCTAGAAATGTTAATTATTATTATCATTTCTAAAAACATTGTTCTTATTTTAAGAAACACTAGCGACTATGACTCTAGGGGTACTAATGGTGGGGATTGGGGGAAGTCGAACTCCCATATTTCATTTCAGTTTTAAAAAAACAAGAAAAAAAAAATTGTGGTGGGGTGGTTAGGCGTTTTTGGAGAGTCATTTTTTTTCTTGGGACGATTTCTCTTCGAAGGGTGGTTGTACCCTCCCACAAAATAGTTATCAACATTCCATGGACCTATAATAAGCTCACTGTATAGGAGATCTATATTGGTTCAGCGGTTAGCAAGATCCTTCAGTACAAACAGGCAGAAGAAATACCAGACATTTTGTTGCTTTTATTCAAGAATAAATGCATTTGATGAAGTAATAAGGGTCCTACCCCAAACGTAGGAGTCCCAAACGTCGGAGTGGACAAACGCAAGAGTCCCAAACGCAGGAGTCCCAAACGTCGGATAGGACAAACATAGGAGTGGGAAAAACGTCGGAGTGGACAAACGTCGGAAAGGACATTGCTTAAGTAAAACGCAGGAGTGTCCGCTAAAATTTGTTTATACCCCTGTCTACAAAATAATGGTTTTGGCCGCTGCGCTGGGCCCCCTAGCCTGCCTAGCCGCAGCGCTCGGCCCCCTGGCCTATAACCTAACCTAACTAAGAAAAATAAGGGGACCGAATAAAGGGGGGGGGGGGGGGGGTTGAATAAAAAAATTCAAAATTGAAGGAAAAAATCCGAAATAAAAGAAAAATTCAAAATTGAAAAAAAAATCAAAAATAAAAGAAAAATTCAAAATTGAAAAAAATATTTTGGGAGTTTCTGCGTTTGTCCACTCCGACGTTTGTTCCAAAAATCCTGCGTTTGTCCACTCCGACGTTTGTCCCACTCCTGCGTTTGTCCCACTCCGACGTTTGGGACTCCTGCGTTTGTCCACTCCGACGTTTGTCCCACTCCTGCGTTTGTCCCACTCCTGCGTTTGTCCCACTCCGACGTTTGGGACTCCTGCGTTTGTCCACTCCGATGTTTTTCCACTCCTACGTTTGTCGTGGAACCGTAATAAGGTATAGGCAATAAACAAAGTAAATCTAAAATATTATTTCGGGGGCAAATGGAGAGGTCGTCAATTTTACTATGTGTGCCCCCCCCCCCCCCCACCCCCAACGACAGATGAGAAACACGTAAAGGTTTCGTGATTTTTGATAACTATTGCATTTATAGTAAATATCTGAGGAACAAAATGTTTTAAAAGATTTTAAATAGGTTGGACCATTTTATTTTTATCATTTACAGAAAAGAATTTATAGGGTGGGGGGGGGGGCGGTGCCGGGTTGCCTCAACTGATAATATTTCATAGTCAACTTACCTGAATCTGGCTGGAAGCCCTTAGCAGGATCCTCTGTGGTTACTCTGCTTTGGATAGCTGCTCCATGAGTTTGGATATTGTCCTAAAATATTTTTACTTTATTTTAGATCCTGAGATAATGTGTTACTTTACATTTATCAATACAATATAAATATAAGATACCAAGTGTTATTTCTATACTAAAACTCTGATATGCAACAAAAATCGATGTATATTGGTCATTGTAGGAATGAGGTAAAGTCATAAGTGGGGGGGATGGGGAATATAGTTATACTAGACATCTTGGAGAAACATTTTATCAGGATATCCGAACATCTCACAATATCTGTGTGTTCTATATCCATTTTAGAGCGTCAAATAATATGTTTTTTTCTAATACTACTTAAATTTACTGGATCAAAGGGGTAGTTGCACGAAATGCATTTAAACTTGAATTTGGTGAACTGCATATTTTTTTCCTGTTGAATGGTTTAAACTATTTTTATGAAATAATATCAATTTTCTGTCATGTAGTTTTAAAAATATAAAGATTTTAAAATTTATTTAGCTAGCTTTTTCTTTACAAAAATAGAATGACGACTAATTCAGTAATGTCTAGTTGTTTGATAATTGTTGTAATAAAAAATTATATACGTTTGATGGTATAATTGTAACTTTTACTTGAAATCAGTTTTCTGAACCGCACTTCATGCAACTATCCCTTAAACTTTGTGTTTCTATACCTGTGTTAGCCCCATGCTGGCAAGTGTATTTCCTTCAGCCACCCTGATTTGAGTCTGCACCAAATCAACACCTGAACATTTTTATTAGTGTTTTCATTCCTAACTATAAATTACCACTCACTTCCCCTTTATTTTTTTTGTATTTCTTACGATTTGTATTGGGACGGTGGTGTTACTCTGCCCCCAAAATACTTTAAACATTCCCAGGACTTGAGAAGATACCCTGTAAAGGAGAACCATTTATTAACCCTTTTTTTAACCATTTAACCAAATTAACCAAATTTAACCTAAAATAAGCATCTAAAAAAGTAAATGAGGGAAACAGCATAATTAAATTATTTAATACAAAGAAAGATAAAACCCATTAAAACTAAGTTAATTTAGTCAATGGAATGAGTTATAGAGATATTACGCGTCAAAAATTGTGGAAAACAAGTTAACCTGTAACTTCTTCTGTAACTGTATGCTCGACTTGCAACCTGGCATTTACTTCCATGAAGTAATGACGACCTAAATATAAGTAATTAAATAAGGCGAGGCTTTTCTATAATCAGGCTTGGTCCGTTTGTACGTCCGTCCGTTATGGATAGCTGTTTTTGTTAGTTTATATAATATATATGTTATAACGGTCCATTCCAAATCAAAATTGCATGAAGATTTTGTTAAGACTTAAAAATTAATGTTCTTCTTATGAAGATCTGATACTCTACAAAAGTTATTGCTAGCCTGTCCTTAATTCTTATGTTAGAGCTTTGCATCTATAGATGTTTTCATCCTTGTTTAATGTATATATTAATAGAAAAAATAGCTATAAGATGTTATTCCTTACAAGTATAGGGAGGGATTGGTTTCCTAAATGTCGTCATACAACGGGCGAAAAATACAAAACTAATATTTTAAAATTGTATACTGAATAATAATATCTTATTTTACTACAATAACATAAAAAAACAGCTGTTTTTACAACCATAGGATTAGAAAAATGTTTTGGTACCAACTTCAGATTGAAAATTCAATATCAGAAATAAAACCCACTTCACCAGTCAGGGTTGGCAGGAAAAGTCCAGGGCAGTTAAAACCACATAGTTTTGATTGGTTTTAACCACCAATAAAAGTCAACAAAAAATCCTTAACAAAAGTCCACCTTGAAAAAAAAATGCTATTTTCGCCTCCAAAAAGGCCCTAAATCACTACTTTTTCTTAAGAAACTACTTATTTTTTCTTAAAATGCCTGTACACACAGCATTAAAACATTGGAATTTACAACAAAAAAAAGACTTATTTTAGAAAGCAACATTTTTATTTGAAAAATGTATTTAGGTATGAGAGAGGTAATAGTGAGTTGAGAGGATTTCTTGGTAGTACAGATACTCTACAATTCTATTGCCAACCCTGTCACCAGCTAAATCTTGCTTACATATATATATCCAGGCATCTTGGGGCTAAAAAAAACTGGTTGTAATCTTAATTGTACATTTTTATATCCGCGGAAAGATGTTTATAATACGATGCTATAAATAAATATAATCTTACCTGTTCCAGGTTCCACCAGGAATTCTACAGTGCCAGCATTGCTGTATCCAACATACTGGCACAGCTTGACAGCATCATCCAGCATATTCTGGCGGACAACAGGATCCAAGTTGAATGCTGGAGCAATCTCAACAACCTAAAATGTTTATTAAAGTAACATGATGTGTGTTTGTCTGTCTGTTTGTTTGTACAAAAGGATTTCGCTAATCGCTGAAACGATTTGGTTCTCCTTAACAGGGTAGCTTCTTATCGGTCCCGGAAAGGTTTATTACTATTTTGGGGGAGGGTACCACCACCCTCCCAAGAGAAATAAAAAAAAATCGAAAAATTTTTACGCAGAGACTTGAACGCAACATAGATAGGTATCGTAGAGACTTGAACCTACAAAACAAACATTTAAAGTGCCACTAGGGGCATAGCCGCTAGTGTTTAATAAGGAAATAGTACCCTTGGAACATTTCGTAAAATTGTAACCAAGCTCCCAGTCAAATACGCTTATTAAGTTTAACTGAGCTGGATCTTTAAATGTGTAGCCGTTGCCGTAGCCGTTGCCGTAGCCGTTGCCGTAGCCGTTGCCGTAGCCGTTGCCGTAGCCATAGCCTGAGCGATAACCTAATAGCGATCTTTAAATCAAATTTTTAAATGTTTAAATATTTAAAAATTAAAAAAAAAATTTAATTAATAATTATAATATTATAATTATAAATTGATTTAATTTAATTAAAATATCTTAAATAAAAATCTTTTAATATCCACGTTTTATTAGCAGCACTGGCAGTGGCGACGACTACGGCTACGGTCACGACTGCGGCAACGGATACACATTTAAAGATCCAGCTCTGTTCTTAATGTTGGCCAAACGCAAAGTCAAATCAAATGAATATTTAAAAACAATTTGACCTAATAAGCGCATTTGAGAGGAATCTTACTCACGACTTTACTGAATTTTACTTTACTAAATTCCCTTTGTTTAGACTTTCAAATATTTATAATTAATAAAAATAACTTATAACAAAGCCTAACAAACTTGTCAATCAAAGTCACGTTTCCCTCCACTTCGTGTCTTACTGACGGAAGGACAAACAAACGGTTGGACATTTGAAATTAAAGAGTAGCATAGCTACAAAAAAATCTGGGGAAAAATCAACGAAAATTACCTTTTGATGTCGTCTTTGCACTGAGCAATCTCTGTCGTACAAGTGTACAATATTTCCCGCCTTGTCGCCCATGATCTGAACTTCAATATGGCGCGGGTTCTCGATAAACTTCTCAATAAAGATGGATCCGTTACCAAATGCCTTAAAACATCATTTATTCTTTGATGGTTAAAAAATCCGAAAACGGTCATAACAGCAAGCAATTATGTACAATTTGATGCAAGGTTACATAAAGATTGAAGATCTAGAGTGGTAGAGAGCCCAAGGGCAAAAAGTAAACCCATCAACAACAAAAAAAGGTTACAAAGGCATTGCATTTCTGTTTTTTTTTGGTACTGAGTTTTATATAGTATTGTAATCCTAAAAGTAACAAATGTCTGTCGGTTTGTATCGAAGGATCTCCCTAACTGCTTAACCAAAATGGTTCTCCTTTACAATATGTAGCCTCACATAGGTCATGGAAAGATTTTTAACTATTTTTGGAGAGAAAACCACCACCTTCCCAATTACCCCTACAACCACCCATCCCAAACACCACAAGTGCGCCTAAAGGCCTCTAGTGGCGTAGCCGCTAGCATTAAATATGAATTTGTCAAATAAAAGAATTAATATATGTTTTCCTTAAGAGCCTCCGAGTGTGCACGTTCAAACTGTTCCTTGACATCCTCCATTCTTGTCACCACTCTCATTCCACGTCCTCCACCTCCAAATGCAGCCTGAAAAATAAATTAGTAACAATTGCAGGAACAAACTATGGAGAGATGGCTTTATGAAGATGATACAACTTCCAACTGAGATGCCCAATTTTGGGATTTGAAGGAATTATTTATTGCTATATGCAATTATTTAAGAACGTATTCTTTAAGAACTTATGAGTCTATAGATCCCATCAAAATAAGAAAACATAAAAGGTTTTTATATTCCCGCAAGGCTCAAATCCTCAAATCCCCCCCCCCCTTAAAAATTCCTGAGTGTTCATGAACTCCTTTTCCTCCAAAACAATAAAGTCTAAAATATCAAGGATCTAAAGGGATAAGTCAATAGAGCCGACAAATTAATATGCATCCCCAATGATGATTCACAAAAATATGAGACGTTTGGATACTCATTTTAATGAACCAGGAAAAAAAATCAATTAAAGTTTCAAAAAAATGTTAAGCCAACGAATAAGAAAACGTTTTATAAAACTTTGGGGTTTAGTGTAATAAACAGACCAATGACCCTCCCCTCCTGCTAAAATCCACCTTGAAAATAACAGGTACACCATGAGCCTCGCAGAACTCCAAAGCTTCCTCTGCAGTGGTGACTGCATTGTCTGTTCCAGGTATGATGGGAAGTCCAGCAGCGATGGCTGATTGACGGGCAGCAACCTAAAACATTAATTGTCAGAGGCAAATATTATGTTACTTCAATGACAGAGAGACTATGCTTATTAGTTATCTCAACATTCATATATAATATATATAATTCAGGTATGATCAAATGAAACAGTTCATTCAGTCGGATAGGGTGAGGCGGGGCATTACCGGTAATTTTTTTGGTTTTTTGAAAAAAAAATGGGGTAAATATTAATATTTTAAAATGGGACCAAGACCATTAGAAAGCTTACGGAAAGGACTATCAGGTCCTAATAGGACGTTATCCTAGGACTTTTAGAAGTTTGTCATAATTGGACTCAAAGAAGTTACCGATAAATGCCCCACTGTGGGGCATTGTGGGTAACGTCTTTTCAACCTATAAAAAATCGATGAAAAACGGCCAAACGGCCAGTCAAACATAAATAATCATAATTAGTATAGGTTATAGGGATTATCCACAAAAATTTCATAAAGATCGGACTATTCCTTCTTAGTCAAAAATCATCTTTTTAAAAAGTCGAGAAATTTCGATTTTTTTTCACAAAAATTTTCTTTAAAAATAAAATTTAATTTTTTTTATATAAAAAAAACGTTCTATTCACTTTTTGGCCTAATTCTTAAAAAGCCCATATTGAATTTTAGATTTTACCAAAGAAAACCTGAAAATTTATCTTAAAAATCGAATTTGAATTTTTTTTTCGACGTTACCGAAAAATACCCCACGCGAACTTTGGTCATTTTTGAAAAAAATATTAACTCTACATTTAAGCTCTCAACGGATTTGGAAAGAGCGGGCAATTCTTAGTTCAAAAGGTTTTTACGGATCAGTTCTAGGTCTTACCAATTTTTGTGTAGGTCGATCTTTATACACCTAGGTGAAAAAATTTTTGAAAAAAAAAAAATTTTTGTCCGACTTTAAGACCCAAAAAGTACCCTTAAAATTCATCTCACAAAAATTTCATTTTATAGGTACTTTTTTTTGTAGGCAATTTAATAAGGAACAAATTTGCTTTAATGTTTTTTTCTGTCAGTCGATTAGAACATGGAGAAAAATGTCATTTTCTGAAGGTGGGTAAAAAATTACCGGTAATGCCCCTTACCGGTTAATGCCCCGCTTGACCCTAGTGATGTTGATGGAAAATAAAAGTCGTCTTACGAATGATATAACATGAAAAAATTTATCGAAATCATGTTATTGTTAATATGTTGATAAATTGTAAAACTTAACTATAAAAAGCTTGTTTTACAAAAAATCCAACCTCCAAAGAATTTTTTTTAAAGGGAGAAATTGTTTAAACATAACTTTACCTTATCACCCATCCTAGCCATGACCGCTGCTGATGGTCCTATAAACCTGATGCCCGCCTTGACACAGGCCTCTGCAAAGTCTGACCGCTCGGACAGGAATCCATATCCAGGATGGATAGCATCCACATCGTGCTCCTACACATAGTTACAATATATTAGGATTTTCATATTCATAATTTACATAGAGAGAAAGGAATATGCAAGGGGGAGAGAGAGTTCTGACACATTTGCGTAAACCTGTTGTATAGGCTTTATCTTCGGACTGAGAGGATAGGTCATTAAAGATAAAATCATTCTTATATGGTGAATTTTCCCAAGTTTTAGGATTTTTTGGAAAGGCCTCCAGGTTCCGGAGCTCCAGACCATATTTTGTTTCATAAGCTAACCTCTAACTCTTAAAAAACAACATTTTTTTAGTTTTTTCTTGTACAGAGACCACCTGGAGCTCTGGAACCTTCAGGAATGTTGAGATATGCGGCAACAGGCGCTAGACCCAATCAATCTACCTCACTCACCATCTTTCTACCTATATCTACCAAACTATCTAGGTATTCATGCTATCTATCTATCTATCTATCTATCTACTAAACCTCCAAACCTGAGCAACTCTGATGATATCAGGAATGTTGAGATACGCGGCAACAGGCGCTAGCCCCTTTCCAACCAGGTACGCTTCATCTGCTTTTACCCTGAAAGTTAACAGTCTTGTTTATATTGCAATTATTTATTAATTAATTTAATAGCTAAAAATAATGAAGTGGCTCGAAAAGCAAATAGGTAAACGGAAAAAAAAGATTTTTTCGCTTTGAAAATATTTATTTTTATGTTCCCATTGACTATTATATTTTTCCCTAAAAAGTGCATAGCTAGCACAGAACACCCCAATTATTTTTGAAAATTAACTGAGAAGATTTTTTTCTCTGTGTCTAATCTACGAAGGCGTGCTCTAACCTTGCAGGGCTACATGTACCCAATATAACCTAACTACACCTGAAGTAAAATAGCCCCCCCCTCTCCCTCCATTGTTTTAGATTCAATTTGTTTCAATAGTAAATCCTTTTTTAATTATAAAATAAAACTTAAAATTCGTTACCTAAGCACTTTTAAAAACACTTTTAAATCTAATCATTGAAATGAAAAAGATGCGTAATATCATTCAATTAAATATTGGCCTGATTAAAATGCAAGTTAATTCAATACATTGCGTTTGTAAAAATAGATCAATTGAGTGAGTGTTTTATCTACCCGAAAGAATTTAATTCTAAGTAGAAAAACAATCTTGAGCATTTTAGGGGAATTCCTAACAATGTTTTTTTTTCTTTGTCTGTGTCATAACATTACATTTTTATCCACGTTTTTTGCACTTTATTTTCAGTCTTATTAACTTGTTTCTTTAAAACTTGCGGATTCGCCCCAAGAGACCTATAAAGACACCTTCAATTTTTTATTTTGGTTTTGGAAAAAAAAGTAATTTTGAGTGGGGGATTATTTTTTTCTAGAGACGATTTCTCATGAGAGGTTGGTAATATTGCCCACCCAAAAAAAGTGTTATAAACCTTCCAAAGACCAAGCGAAGGATTCAGCAGTTAGTGAGATCATATGGTACACACAAACAGACACCCACACACACACACACACACACACACACACACACACACACACACACATTGACATCCTGTTACTTTAATTTAAGGATAGCGCAGCCACAAACCTGATTTTAAACCTTGTACAAACATTCCCGCAAAGCTAAAGCCTAATTCATTGACATATCAATTAATATATTAATTTGAAATTATGCATATTAAAAGGGATTCCTAATACGATTAGACACTATGTTAGAACCGTAGCATTGCTACAACTACAGTAAGTTTATTTGTAAGAAAAATCTCTTATTTTATTTTGCAGATCTTTGTTTAGGATTTTTTATTGTATACTTTCTTGTTTTTTTGTTGACTAATTGAGCAATACACTTTGATGTTGGCATATAATTCTTTTTGATACACAAATCAATTACATTATAAACCGTCAATTGTCTTATTCCTGTAAAGTGGATGTTGAATACACGTGGATACTATGACAGGGGGAAAATTTTTGTCATTTTAGGTCGCTATTTCCCCTGTCATTTATAAGTCAGCTTGTTCATCCAGTAGAAGGGAATGGAAAGTGGTAATGGGCGTTATCTTAGCCTGCTACAAGTTTCACTTTAATGGAGTAGATGATAACCTGGTGTAAGATCCAAGAAATATTAAATCCATTACCTGTGAATGTGTCTTCTGTCTTGTTCACTGTAGATTGCAACAGATCTAAGAAAAAATTCATTTAAAAATCTTCATATCTTATTATTTCTCGTCTCTGAATCTATTTTTTATGATTTTAATAAGCTTGGTATTATTCGATTTTACTATCTACATATATACATCGAATATCTGTTTTTAATTTGCTTATCTATCTATCCATCTACTATATTTTACATCTATTATCTATTTTGCAATCCATCTAGCATTCCAACCAACTGGCTATCTATCCAACTAGCTATCTATCCAACTAGCTATCTATCCAACTAGCTATCTATCCAACTAGCTATCTATCCAACTAGCTATCCATCTAACTAGCTATCCATCTAACTATCTATCTTTCCAACTAGTTTTACATCCAACTAGCTAATTTTCTAACTAGCTATACATCCAAATTGTTATCTATTCAAATAGCTAACTATTCAACTAGCTACCTTTCCAACAAGTTAGTTATCTACCCTACAAGCATTAAAACTAGTAATCTATCCAACTAGCCATCAAATAAAATACAACTATCGAAATTTCAATTTAACTTCTATCTATACAAATTAGCTATCTATTCAGCTATCCTATCTATCTAGCTAGCTATCCAACTATCTATCTAACAAACCTGATTCCCATTTCTGTGCAGGCTCTGAAGACACGAATGGCAATTTCTCCTCTGTTAGCAGACATAACCTTCTTGATAGGACGAATCTGTCCATCTCTGCTTGAACAAAAAATAGAAAATCATCCCTAAATCTCTTCATTAACCTTTTTGGAAACTGTTTTTCGTACTAAAAGAATACATACACAAAGAGTAATTTGTGCATCATTTATTGGGGATGTACATTAATTCATTGGCTATGGTCTAATCCCTTTAGATCCTTGAGTTTTTAGTATTTAATTGGGCCAACGAACCCGTCTTATATCATTCATTATCGTACGAGGGGGGGGGAGGCAAAAATTTACTAAAAATGCCCCCCAAAATTAGCTGAAAGTAGAAAAAAAAATCGAATTAATTCAGTTGTTGTTTACAGCTGATCCATCCTTATAATAAAGTAACAGGATGTGTGTTTGTCTTTCTGTTTGCCTGTCTGTTTGTTCGTAACGAAGGATCTCACTTACAGCTGAACCGATCGGGTTCCCTCTAACAAAGTAGCTTCTCGGACTGGTTTTTAACTTTTTTGGGGGAGTGTACCACTACCCTCTCAAAAGAAATCACAAAGAATCCAAATTTTTTAACTTTTCTCGATTTTACGTGGAGAGTTCAACGCAACATAGACATATTTGAAATATAAAAAAAAACATTTAAAGTGTCCGTAGAGGCCTCTAGGGGCGCAGCCGCAAGTAACAATAGGATTTACAAAAAATAATTTTCTAAATTCCTGGAAGATGTGGTTGATAAATACTGATATGGTTGATACAATAACCTAGAAAAAAAAAATCATGTTTTTATTTTTTTTCATTTTCTTCAGGTAATTGTACACCTACTTAATTGTAAATTAACAAGGATGACAACATCCATAAAAGAGAAGCTCTGAAATCAGATCTATCGGATTGTTATATTACATAAAAATTTGTTGTTAAAAAAGTTTAAAATCATCATGCTTAAAATGAACTTACGGACATACTGCATGATAACGATTATAGAGTTGCTATGCTTTCTAAATCGTACCTAACTACTACAGGAATCACCATGCAAAGTTTTAAATCGTTAGGACAATTCTAACATGCCTAAATTATCAAAAAATACTATCCGTTCCGGACGGACGTACTGAACGACCCTAATTGTAGAAAAGCTTTGCTTTCAAAAGTTGTATACTCTGTTGAAATCCTATCGTCTTCGTTCAATCAATCAATGTCTAAAAAGTGTCGAAAAAACGCGGCATTCATCTTTCAAAAACCCATCTCTTGATCTAATAATTTTACATAAAGCTGGTTCCATTGGAAATAAATCCACATATGATTGCTTAAGCGTAATGCATTATTCCCATTAGCCCATACCATAACTACTGGATGGGATTGGGGAAATGTACCAAAATAGTTTGAAAATCTTACCCATTTACCCCCGAGGGCTTGTAGGCGTGGGCCTTTAACAGCCGTACAGACCCTAACCTTGTCATTATACAATACAGATCTGAAATAAAGTGAATTCGGAAAATATATAAATATATCATATACATAGAAAGAAAAAGGGAGAGGTAGGTTGTGCTAAAATTCCGTAAAGTTGTGAGTTTTAAGAATTTAAAATAGAAGTAGAACTTTAAATTTGGTATGGCAGTTGCTCTTATATAGTACATATCCACATTATACCCCATTAAAGCAACTGCCATGCCAAATTTTAGAGTTGTACTTTTTTTTTAAATTCTTAAAACTCATACATTTAAGGAATTTTAGCACAACCTACCTCCCCCTTACTAGGTTTATCTTAAAAGTAATGTTAACATAGGAAAAGGAAAAACATAACGAAATAAGAAAAGGGTAAATACAATTCTATATTAGTGTTGTATAGAGAAGATTTGGTAAAAATAGTTTTCTTTTTAAAAAATTTAACAAACCTATATAATTTATTCAATTATAATCTTTCTTCAATTTTGATTCCTGTTAAAAAAGGGTACAATTTTGTAATCTGAACATTAGTCTAAAAATATTTTCAAGCACTGCCATTCAATAATAGTTACTGTGTGTCATTCTGTATGATACATTCAGCTTCCATTTTATGAATATTGTCATAATTGTTATTTTTACACTTTTTTCAACTCATATGATTGTTTTAAACTTAATTTAGATATTTTAATGTGGTCTGAAAACGCTTTACTAGTTCATTGACTGTTCTTAGATTTGCAACATTTTGTTGAAACAAAAGAATTTATACAAAAAAAAATTCATGGCTTTTTAGTTTAGGTAAACAAACCTTAAGAAAGCGAATAGTCTATGAATGAAAAGATGAAAAAGCAAATAAGTCCTATTTAAACACGCATTTTCTTCAACTGTGCGCTTATGGTGAATTATTGCGTTTAAAAAAGGGGGGGGGGGGTGTTAAACAACTAAAACTTTTCAATACCTAATTTTATACAAAAAGGGTTGAACGTGATTTCTTTAATCAGGAGAAAGATTAACAGGCGGGTCCTTTTCTATAAGGATTTAAACCTTACTTAACCTATCCTAAATAAGCATTTTAATAACTGACTGGCAGAGTAATAATTAGGCACATTAGTCTCAATTTAGTCATTACTTTTTTTTTATCTACTATTTTTGCCGTTTTACATGATATACCTACATTTAGACATAACCTTTTTACATAATCTGTAAGACAAATGTCTTGAAAAAACGTGAATTGTACTGAAAATTACATAAAAAAGTTGTAAATCAACTTTTGGATTACAAAAGCTTAAAAGTGGCAATTTTTTTTATAAAAAAGGTCAATTAGCGCAGTAATAACAAGTTACCAGAAAAAGTTACGGGTATATTCCCTTTAGTGACAACGCCTCTTAAGGGGCGTTTCGTCGTATTTTCACAGAAGCTTTTGACAGTAGGTTAGGCAATTGCCCCCGCAGGGGCTAGAAATAGGAGAAAAGCTACTGTGAAAATATGACGAAACGCCCCCTAAGAGGCGTTGTCACAAAAGGAACTATACCCAAAGTTTTTTATCCTATTATATAAAGTAGTAGGCGTTTTTTTGTCTGTCCCGAAGTATCTCGCTAACCGATGAACCGATATTGTTCTCTTTTACAGTGAAGCTTCTTATAGGTCCTGGGAAGGTTTTAAACTATTTTTCGAGAGGGTGTCTTTACCCCCCTCTCCCCCAAAATATAATTTTAATAACTCTTTTGAAACTCAAATTAAAAATAGAATGAGGTCGACTTTTCCTTCTCCTACCTAGAGGCTTCTAGGTTCGTAACCGCTAGTATTTAAATATAGCGACTGCGCTCCAAGCATCTAGGGATTTCGTTTTTAAATAGGTATGATGGGGGTAAGATAGTCCAAGACAAATCACCGGCTACAATCTTAAATAAAATAGCCTAAAGCCATCTCAGGATCTATGTAAACCTTCCCTAAAAAAAGAACTCAATCATTTTCAGAAATCAACTTTATTACTTTAGATATATGATAAGAGTTTATAGATAACTATACAATATACCAATTTTGTTAAATATCTATCTACTTTGCCCCTAGCCTCTAGGGGCTTTGCCCCAAGAAGTTTAATCAAACCAATTTTTTCGTATTTTAGATTTAAAAGAATTTTTTTTTTTTTTTGGGAGGGGGGGATTTTTTTTGGGGTAGGGCGGGTAGTCGACCCCACTATTTTAATTTTAGTTTTAAAAAGAATTTTTTTTGAGGGGGGGGGGTATTTTTCATTTTTTGGGGGGGTTGAGGGTGTCCCATTCCCCAAGAAAATAGTTATAAACCTATGACAAGCTACCCTGTAAAGGAGAACCCGATAGGTTGAGCGGTTAGCGAGATCTTTCGCTACAAACAAACACACACACAAACAGACAGACATCGTTCTACTTTGAATTATAGATTGAAAAAGAGGGACGATCTATGCCACCATTCCGTAATATAAGTGCTTAGTAATTGTAGAATAATCCTAGAAAACTGCAAAGTATATAATGTGAATATCAAAGATTTACAAAATTATAAAAAATATACCTAACGATAATTGCGGTTTGATAATCAGAAAAAATAATATTTTTTATTTTCTTTATTTAGAATCTTAGTACGTGTTAGAATGAAAAATTTAATAATATTTCGAAAAAAAATACTCTAAAATATTTAGAAAAAATCCTCTAATTGGTTTTTAAAAATCATTACTTAGTATCTTTCTTAAGATTGCAGAAGCATTACACTTTGAGTAAAAGATAAATAAATCTTTGGACAAAAAACATTGTTTTACTATTTAAATGTTTTTATAACTCAAAAAAGTAATATTTTAGACTTAACACCTCACTTGGTTTACGGGAATGCGTCATAAAATTGTGTCATTCTTTCATAGTCGCCAAGACATAATGAAAAAATAATTTTATTTGTGACGGATAGACCCTAGTTATAGAGAAGCTGGCTTACTAACTGGAATTATTTTTATAAAGATTTTAAAAATTATCATCACTTTTACTAATACTCGTGGGTGTGCTTTAGTGTTCACCTAGCCTTCAGGGGTTTAAAAGTAAGAATGAAAATAGCCTAAAACCACCTTAATCAAGATAAACAGAATCTTCTCTGAAAAGCATATTTCAATCCGAATCAATCTTAAATTATATCAATTGTATTTAAAAATACAATAAATATTGTATAGCAACTAAAAATTTTAATATTGAACATTAAAAATATGTAAACTTATTATTCAAATTTTTATTATTTACACCTGTTATTTAAAAAGTACTAATACGTAATTGCTAAAAATTTAAGTACTTAAGGTACATATACAATAAAGGTACTAAGAAAGAGAGGGAATGTCTGATTGAGCCAATAGGAGAATCGCATCGGTACATACATTTAATTTCATTTGTTGAAATTTTGTACACATCTTGTTACGAATGCATGTTTTTTTTTCATTTCATACATAGATAAAAGTCAGCTGTAAACAGTATATTTTCTTAGTAGAAAGCTTTGCGGAATCAGAATTAATTGCCCAAAAATTTTGTTTAAATTTTAAAGCTTCGAAACGAGGTGGATTCTTAAAAAAAAGTTAGGCTGGCTACTCGCTGGTGAGGCAAAATTATTTTTGTGAAAAATCCTCCAAAATCGAATAAAAAAATTTACAAAAATTAAATAAAATCTTAAAAGGGTTATTAACATATGATTTTGTTTAATTTTTGTAGATTTTTAATGTGCTTTTGGATGATTTTTCACAAAAATAATTTTGCCTCACTATCGAGTAGCGAGTCTATAATTTTTTAAGAATCCACATCAGCTTGAGTCGAAAGTAAACAATACTTTTGTCTGCTAGAAATGTTCTTTCTTAGATTTGACGATAAAAGGGTTCAGAATATGCTTCTATTCTACTATTTCTATTACATATACATTGATAGTTTTTGGTATCGTAACTACTCTTAAACCAAAGATGATAACACCCATAAAAACAAAGCTTTAAAAACATAAGCACTTGTAGAGTGTCGGAACTTGATAAGCAGAATATTTTTAAGTCTAAACAAAATGTACATAAATGTGAAATATAAGTTAAGGATAATTTGTTGAAGGACTTGACTATATGGAGAGGCTTTGCTTAAAATATTGTACCTTGTTGTCTTAGGAATCAAAGCTCCCAATATTAGACGAATAAGATAAATTTATCATATACAAAAAATATGTTTTCAAAAACCTGAAAAATACTAAATGGGCTAACGGACATTCTGGTAACGATTATAGAGATGCTACATTTTCTTATTCGTACCTAACTATAACAGGAATTATCTTGTTTGAAATCGATAGGACAATTCTAACATGACTAAATTAACGTTAATAGCTGTCGATTACGAACAAACCTACTCTAATTACAGAAAATCTTCGCTTTAAAAAGCCGGCAAATTTAACACGATTCACTTTTCTAACTCGTTACTTCAAGTAGTCGCAGCTGACTAAAAGATTTCAAGATTTTGTTTTTAATATACGGGACGGTGTTCTAACAATAATGATAATATTTTGAATTAGCGTCTTAGATAATTACATATTAGTGACTACGCCCCTAGTTTCTAGAGATTCTGTCTAAAGAAAGGGGTTTGGGTCCTAAATTAAATCTCTTTTAAAAGAAGACAAGCAGATGTGTCATTAAGAGGCTCTGTATTCAAAAGGGGTGATAGGGGGAAAAATAGCCTAAACCGTGCCAAGACTTTAATTCATAAATGAAGTATCCTAGAAGCATACCGTGGCCTCTGTATCGCTTTCTTAAAATGTAGAGCCCAATCGTTGAGTTTTTAACAAGATTTTAAAGGACAAACAAAAAAACCTTACTACTTTATAATAATAACTAGCGGCTTCGCCCCTAGCCCAAGAGGCGATCCAAAAAAAAATTAAGGCGAAATTCGTAAAAGGACTAAGGAAATCCTCAGCAAATTCTTTTTAAGAAAATTGGGGGGATATTTTTGGTTTTTTGGGGGGTTGGGGGTGTCCCACCCACCCCAAAAACTAGCCTAATACCACCACAGGACCAGTAGGTATATTCCCTAAAGAGTAGAATCCGATCGGTTCAGTGGTTACCGAGATCTTAAGGAACGGACGGACAGACAGACGGACGGACAGACAGACGGACGGACAGACAGACAGACGGACAGACATCATTCTACTTTGAATTATAGATAATAAGATGTGGTTAAAATATTTACATTTTTGCAGGTCCATATAAACACCGACCCCCAAAAAAAGAAAGCAAAGGAAGGGCGAGACATGAATACATAGGGTGAAGAAAATCTTCTCGTATATTACAAGGAAAAAAGCAAATCCGGAATAAACTGGAGAGGGGATTTTTATATGCTGTTAATGTACAGAAAGATAAAAAGTATCAATCAGTAAAAAATATGTATTAAAATAAAATGTTCAAATACGTAGGTAGATAATCATTTTTTAGAACTTTTATAGATATAAATAAATTCTTAAAAACTTTTTAAAAGCTAACCGGCCGGCTTAAATGTACTTTGAAATTAAACAAGGATGACAACATCTATAATTAGCAAAGAATATAAATAGAAGAGAAGATTTTTAGTTAATAATTATTTGAAATAACGAAGCCTTTCTTAGAAAAAAATGGTAAAAAGTATTTTTTATGTCTTTTAAAGCATGACCGATAAACTGACGGACTATCAATATATATATATATATAAATACTAGGGGCTACGCCCCTAGAGGCATCTAGTGGCACTTTAAATGTTTTTGTTTGTTATGTCTCTACGATAATTATTTATGTCACGGATACCTCTTTATGTTACGTTGAAGTCTCCCGTATTTAAAAAAAATTCAATTTTATTGTCATTTCTCTTGGGAGGGTAGTGGTATCCTCCCCCAAAATAGTTATAAACCTTCTTAGGACCTATGAGAATCTACCCTGTCTAGGAGAACTCGATAGGTTCAGCGGTTAGCGAGATCCTTCGGTACAGACACACAGATACACAGACAAACAAACATCCTGTTACTTTAGTATAAGGATGTATAATGCTACAGGGAATCTTCACCTTAAAATTCAGCCATCTATCTGCAATAATAGCCGTATTATTTCCCGCATTGGCGTTACAGACGGACGAACAGACAAAATTAATTATATAGTACCTTCGCCACTTGAAGATAACATTTAAATTCAATTGACCTGACAAGGTCAGTTGAATCTGAATTGCCGAATGTGTACAGTTTCCTCGGTGTTTCCTCATCCTATCTCAATATTTACTACTAGCTAAAAAAGCTTCAAACTACAAAAAAAAATCAAAATTTGAAAAATTAAAATTTTGAATTTATAATGTATAATGTATAAATCGTTTGTACATTCAAATTTAGATTTTTTTTTTAAGTTTGAAGTTAATAGTAAATATTGAGATAGGATGAGGAAACACCGAGGAAACTGCGTACACATTCGGCAATTCAAATTCAATTGACCCATGACGACCTAAACAAGTACCAAGGAGGGAGGGAGGGATAAATTCAGGGAGGAAGGGAGGGGACAATGGGCAATTAATTCAATTTTATAGTTGTGACACTTTAAGGTTGAAAAACCAGATAATTCCAGATAAAACGAGTATTTCTGATAGTGCAACTTTTATTGGAAATTTATTCATTTTTTTAATTAATTTTAATTCAAAATGCACCATCCCCCAAATTCTACTTTACTAAAAGCCTCTGATTATCAAGATAAAGAACTTGGTAGCAATTTATTTACTAAAGAATATTAGTTTTAGAATTTAGCGTAGAAAAATAGCATAAAACCATCTTAAGATTTTAATGATAAAGACAGTCTAAAAGGATTTCAGGACCTTTATGCATCTTCTCTAAAATGTAGAACTTAATCGGATCGGTAACCAAATTCTTAAGCTATATATAAACAAAACTTACTACTTTTTATTGGATATTAGTGCAGCTTACTATATGTGTATGAGCATGTTATAAATGGACGTACGGATTTTCTAGTAACAATTGAGTTTTTATGGTTTCTAAATCGTAATAAATAATAAACAAGAATCAGTTAAAACAATTGTATTAAAAATTATTAAAATAACAACAAATTCTACTTAAATAATACATATATGTATATATCTTTTTATAGTAAAACAACGTTTTTTACTTCAATTTTATTTATCTTTAACTTAAAGTTTCATGCTTTCGCAATCTTCAGAAAGAATGTATATATCATATCACAATAGAATTGTTAGGTAAATATAAAACAATTGAATCAAAAATGATTTATGGGTATAGTCCCATTCATGGCAACACCCCTTAAGGGGCGATTCGTCGTATTTTCAAAATTGCTTGGGGCTGGAAATAGGAGAAAAGCTACTGTGAAAATACAAAGAAACTCCCCTTAAGGGGTGTTGTCACGAAAGGGTCTACCCTGATTTAATTACAACAAAATAATAAATAAAAATAAAATCAATTAGATTAACTTTTTAAAATCTAAAAAAATTGTCAGTTTAAGACGTACCTACACAGTTACACACACTAGGTATTAACAAAATAACTTGATTAAAATTTGTTTATGAATAAAAAAGGTTGCAGAATAGAATGTCTCAAGGATATTTTTAGTTTTGTGTTTAGATTTATGGTTCTAATTCTTAATTATATTTGGTCTTGTTACAAAAAATTTACTTTTTTTTGATAAAGTCTTAATAAAACATATTTTGGAAAGTATCAGATAAAACAAATTGATAAAAGTGAAATAAACTTCTAAATGACCCCCTTTTAAATAAAATTAAACAAGGATGACAACATCCATAAAAGCGAAGCTCTGTAATGGAAGGACAAACGAATATTAACACTTGTAGATTGTCAAAACTGAATTAGCAGAATATTAATGCTTCAGTACAAACAATATTGTAAGTAAATTTGTTGCAAAACTGCATAAATAGATAATACTGTTTAAGGACATACTTAAATTTTTAGGACTTGTTTATAGAGATGCTTTGCTTATAACATTGTACCTTGTTGTAATAGGAATCAGTTTTCAAAAAATCTGAAGAATCGGATAATTTGTTATCAAAAAAGTTAAAAATCGACATGTTTCAAATGGATGTACGGACATTCTGGTATTGATTATAGGGTTGCTACACTTTCTAAATTGTACCGAACTATTACCTGAATCATCATGCAAAGTTTGGAATCGATAGGACAATTCTAACCTGTTTAAATTAACGAAAAGAGCTAACTCTCTGTGACTGAGGTACGGACGGACGTACGGACGGACCGACCGTAATCATAGAAAAGCTTTGCTTTAAAAAAAAATAAAATTATGTAAATGTCAAACTACGGACCACCCCTACACGCTGCAGATACCCTCCGTGATGTAACTTAAATTCTTTCTTGCACGTTCGCACTATATCAATAACATCTTCTTTCAGGAAAGCTAATTTTCTCTTTGTTAGTCATCTGAAATAAATATTTTTTAGGCTTAACTGAAAGGCAAAAATATTAATTCGGCACTAATATAAATACCAATGAAATTATTACCTACTGCTACCTAGTTAAAAAACCATAACTGGAAATTACTTTTGGATATAGTCCCTTTCGTAACATCGCACCATATGGGGCGATTCTTCTTATTTTTCACAGTAGCTTTTTTCCTATTTATAGCCCCTGCGGGAGGCTCTAACCCAACAGGCCATTACCTAACCCTGAGGGGCAATCATCTAACCCAATAAAACCTAACCTAACCTAGCCTAACCTAAAATAACCTATAAAAAGCCATTTTAAAAATACGAAGAATAGCCCAATATGGGGCGATGTTACGTAAGGGACTATTCACTATTCCCTTACTTTTCTCAAAATTAGGAACCTAATAAGAATGAAATGATAACCGAAAAGCAATCTTCTAATTGTTAATAATTAGTGGCAAAGGTACAGTATGATTAAAAATGTCAATCTGTATGTCTTTCCCTTCCTAACATTCCATTAATTACAACATATTTTCTTAATATTTAAATTTCTATGCTTTGGTAGTTGTCAACTTTGTTTTGATAAAAAATGTATATATACCGTAACCATTTTGTTGTTCTCCTGGAAACCTAGGCAGTATCACATTTTCTGCTTGTTTGCATTTTTTACAAGATTTCATCTGAAAAATATTAAAGATTCTTATAGAGTTGCTTCGTTTTCCAAGTCATACCTAATTGTTATAAAAATCATCATGTAAAGTTTTAAATCAATAGGACAATTCTAATCTGTTTAATTTAAAAAATGAGCTAACCGTAATGGACAGACGTACGGACAGATCAACCCTTAAATTATAAAAAGCTTCGCTTTTAAAATTTTTATAAAATCATCACTAGACTAAATTTTATCTTGTAATGTAAATGCCCTCTAAAATGGAGAACTATATCAACATAAAAAAACCGTATTACTATATATAAAAGGATAAAATATTATATTATATCTTGTCAATAAAACTTTTAAAAAAGGAAACCAAAAATCGCCACGTGTCACTAAATTTTAATTCAGAAATGTGTGTGTATATTGAGACGCTTGTTTGTGTATGTATTTCTTTCTAATATTGCCATACACTGAGCTCTAATCAACAGCAGAAAATATATTCTATTAGCGTAGCTACTTTATAACTCATTTATTTTAAATTTGATTAATGAAAGATATCTAAAAGCAATTTAATTATTAATTTTTAAAAAAATAAATACAATAATTTCTATAATCATAACTGCAAACAAATATTCCACAATTATTTTTTCATTATGATTTTAAAACAATTAAAGTAAAAATTTTCTGTCTGTTTGTTAATTGTTTACATTTTTATTATTGCGCTAGTTAGCATAAGAATGCCCCGTCATGTTGCATGATTTCTCGTGACGTCATTCATATTTTAGTCCCCAAAGTCAGTCAGAAACTGCTAAATTCATGCACATTCCCTTTAAGCCAGTCCCCAAAGTCTGAGACTCCTAAAATATGAATATTCGATCCATTGTCCCCTCCCTTACTCCCTGGATAAATTGGAGTGTGAATTATACTGAAACCAAAACATCCATATATCCAACATTTCTCATGCGTTGCATAAAAATTACTCCTTTTGTAGATTAAAACAAGGATGACAACATCCATAAAAGCGAAGCACTGAAACGGTAGGACATACGGACATTAACACTTGTATAGTGTCTGAACTGAATAATAAGAATATAAAAGTATAAGAGTCGAAGCAAAATTGTAAGTAAATTTGTTAAAAAACTGCTTGATACAGGATAATGTTTATGGACATACTTACATTTTTAGGACTTGGTTATAGAGTTGCTTCGCTTATAATATTGTTCTTTGTTGTTCCAGGAATCAATATACCAAAAATCAGATCAAACGGATAATTAGATCACATAAAAATTTGTTGTTAAACAAGGATGACAACATCCATAAAAGCGAAGCTCTGAAACGATATGACAGACGAACATTAACTTTTGTTGAGTGTCAGAACTGAATATAAACAAGGATGACAACATCTATAAAAGCAAAGCACTGAAACGGTAGGACAAACGGACATTAACACTTGTGTAGTGTCTAAACTGAATAATCAGAATATAAAAGTATAAGAGTCGAAGCAAAATTGTAAGTAAATTTGTTAAAAAACTGCTTGATACCGGATAATGTTTATGGACATACTTACATTTTTAGGACTTGGTTATAGAGTTGCTTCGCTTATAATATTGTTCTTTGTTGTTCCAGGAATCAATATACCAAAAATCAGATCTCCCGTGTGCCCTCCCTTGCCTAGCCGCTCGAAAGGGAGCATCAGTCTAGGTGGGTTAAGAGAGGGTCGTAGATACACCAAGCCTTGTCGAGGCACGGGGGCTTAAAGATGGAAAGTACAACCAACAATTATGATTGACGGCAACCCTGTCTCGATTAGTTACATGTATCGCCATAAGGAGTCGCTAGGGTCACCATTGTGTACACTTATTTTAAGCGTCACCGCAAATTTTCAAGTTCAAGTTCAAATTTTATTAAGCAATGGTGAAAATTAGTAAATTTTGTTAAACTTTTTAATTAGTAGCGACTATTTTTAAAAAGTGAGTCAGGGTTTTTCCAGTTTTTATTTTGTGTTTAGGACAAAATCTTTCATTCCTTTTCTTTTTCCATAGCTTACTTACTTCCCTTATTTTAAGCTATTGGATTCAAGTAGGATGTTATGTTATGTAGCTTAAGATCTCAGACTCTTGTCATTTCCTCCATCTATCCCTCTACTTTCTTTTCCTTTCTCCACCAGGATTAATTAAAATTAACTGTCTATGGTTAATAACAAATTAATCTTGCAGAACTTCTTTCAAAAATGAACCAAGCCAAGAAATCAAGCAGAGATGGGGGCCGCGTCGGTGGTAGCGGCAGCGCGGTCTCTAGGGGCGGAACATCCCCGATGGTTACCGATACCCACGCCGGAAGTGATCCTGTGCAGGCGGAAGGCGATGAAAGGGCTACTGTACAGGTAATGCCAGGGGGTTTCGGAAACGAAAGGACCCAAGGCAAGAACTTTGAGAACTTAAAAAGTCAGAATGTACATAGGGACTCGTCTACGAGAACCAATGTTACTAATGATGATTATGTTGATATTGATGACGACTCATTTAACAACGACGCACAATCGATCAAGGATGATAGTCTTGAGCTCAGCGCCATGAGTCTAGAAGACAATCAAAAAGAGGAAATAAGAAAGACTGTTGGACACTTACAAATAACTGAAGAGATAACAGAGCTTAATTGGACTGCAAATGACAGTAAGTTGGACCTGGAAGGGAACACTAAAGACATTACCTATGTAGACCCAGCTATACTTGACATGGATGATGAAGATGATGATGACAATGAACCTTTCATTGTGGTCAAGAGCAGAGAAAAGAAAAGAAAGACTGAAGTACAGAATAAAGAGAAAGAGAGAAATGTAAATACAAATAATATATCTGATATATCTGATATTCAGGAGAAGAGAAGGAGAACTGGTGCTGATAAGCGTGCTGCCAAAAAACAGAGAGACTTTGAATTCAACAAGCTCAAGAAAGCCAAGGAAGAATCTACTGGTGGACCATCTATCACAAAGCTCATTGAAGAAGAAGTGATGGATGAAGTTCATAGCAGACCTAGCTATGCAACCCTGGCAGCTGACAACATCATCTATGAATTCCGCTACGATGATGATAGCATTGCTATCGATCAGGCAGCTTTTGACCACGTGGATGCCACCATGGTTAATAAGTATTGTGAATTCCTGACAAGTGGTAACGAAGATTTTGACCTCTCAATCTTTGGTGGAATTAACAACCGTATAGGTTGGATCGCCTGTAACAACAACTACACGGCCAAATTTGTCCAGAACGAGATCAAAAGGATGGACCCTCACACAGAGGAGCTAAAGGATATGGGCATAAAATTCATAATCTACAAGCCACAGGAGAGACTATACCGCAGTATGAAGGGCAAGATCCACACAAAATTCTTCTGTGAGGATCTGACAACAATGGAGATCAAGATAAAACTGTGGAATAAGATAATAAAGGACAAATATGTCAACCCTGAGACTGGAGAGTCCAGGGACTATCATTTCAAGGTAACAGAGATCACCAAGAACAAGCTGTCAGACACGGAGAATGGCTTCTTCACCGTCGGACTGCAGGTGGATGAGAAGCTGTTCAAGGAACTGATCAGGCTAAAAGGCCGCTTGAAGCTCGGTATGTCATATGTCTTCTTGTCTGACGGCGGTATGATCACCGCCGTCAAAGAAGACTTGAGAGACAAGGCATACAAGAAATATGAGAGCATATTAGAGCCAGATACTAATGCCCAACCCAGCACTAACAACAAATAATACTCCAATCTCCCAGGCCAACCTACACAAAGCTGTCTCTGCCACAGTTCAATGTGGGGCCAGGCTAACTGGGAGCCATGACCGGACTGATACAACGATGACGACAACAAATGCCCAACGGACAGGATTTGGACGAAAAATTATCTTGGTACAAGAACCGTACATTTCAAATAATAAGGTAAAATTTTTTCACAATATTAATGTGTACTGCAGTAAGGAAAATGATAATAGAGCTTGTATAGCTACCAGCAAGGAAGTTAGGGGTTGCCAGCTTAACCAATTCACGGATAGGGATCATACAGCAGTTCTTTTCAGGTTTAATAATAAACAAATAATCTTTTGCTCTATTTATTGTCCAGGTGAACCAGAGGCGGAGGGAAAATCGCCGCCCGCCAAAAAACTAATAGAACTGGTTGAATATGCCAGAGTTAATAGCTTACCACTTATCATTGGGGGAGATGTAAACTCAAGACATCTGAGTTGGGGCTCGTCGGAGTCCCAAAAACGGGGAGAAGACTTACTTGAATTCATAATTTCAAAAAACCTTATAGTTTTAAATGAAGGTAACAAACCAACTTTTTCTAACATCTTGAGAGGCGAGGTTTTAGACATAACTTTTGTCTCGGACGTTTTGATTAATAGGGTCGTTGGATGGAGGGTCAGTGATATTGAATCTTTTTCGGATCATGCGTATTTAGATTTCGAGCTAACTGAAAATATTAACATAAATAACTCTGATAATTTTAGATGTATAAAGAAAACCAACTGGCGGAGATACAAGGAGATTCTACAAGAAAAGCGGAATAAAAGAGGTAATGTTGATTTGGTAGACTTAGATACAGCTGCAGACCAGCTCAGGGATGATATCATAGGTGCTTACAATGATAGTTGTCCTAGTGTTAAGAAAAGAACAAAAAATCGTCCACAATGGTGGAGCTCGAACCTTGAGGCTAGTAAGAAATTAGTTAACCTCCATAGGAGAAGGGTAGGTAGATTTAATAACGAAGAAAGAGCAGCAGAATATAGGGCGGTTAGAAATAGGCATGATACATTAGTTAAATCAGCTAAGAAAAAGGCCTGGTACAATATGTGCCAGGAAATGGACAGACTTGATGCAGCAGCCAGGATACAGAAACTGATGAAGATGAACAACAACAGAGAGCTGGGTACTGTGAGAAAACCTAATGGGGAGTACACAAAAAACATCAAGGATACCTTAAATGTCTTATTAAATACACATTTTCCGGACGAACAAGATGACAGACATACGGAACCATATGACCATAGTAATAATAATAATTTTATTGATATTGAAAGAGTTATTAATATTGAAACAGTTACTAATTCATTGAAATCTTTCAAGCCGTTTAAATCTCCGGGTATGGACGGCATTTATCCGTGTCATTTACAGAAAAGTATCGAAATCATTGGGGGGGACATTGTGAAGATGTGGCGTAGAAGTGTGAGGGAAAGTAAGTGCCCTAGAACCTGGCTAGACACCAGGGTAGCGTTTATTGATAAACCTGGTAAAAAAGACAGCCTTGATCCTAAATCAAAAAGACCCATTAGCCTTTCTAGCTTCCTATTAAAGGGTCTAGAAAGAACACTTTACTGGGAAGTTAGTGAAAATCATCTTAGATCTAAAACAAGCAAGAAAATATTCTCATACAAGGAAAGCAGCAATACAGAGGACTGTCTCCACGCAGTAGTGGCGAAAATCGAGAAGGCAAAGTTGAATGGCGAGTGTGCGATTGTTCTGTTCGCAGACATCGACGCCGCCTTCAACAACGCCTCCATAAATATGATGATACATAACCTGGAGCGGATGGGAGCATCAAGACAAACTGTAATGTGGACAGAAGCAATGCTTAAAAACAGAAAAGTGACAGCTATGCATGATGACGTCATGGTTTCCAAGCAAACAACTAGAGGCACACCACAAGGATCCGTAGCAAGCGTTCACCTATGGAATAATAATCAGCAGAACCTAAGTGATAGAATGCCAGAAAGAAACCCAACAGACCTCTACATTTTTGCGGATGACATACTTGACATCTCAATCGGCTGGGATGAAATATCTTGTGCACAAAATATACAGAGAGACATACACATACTGGAGGAATGGGCTAAAGACCACAGACTGAGCTTCTCAGCAAACAAAACCAAACTGATGCTGTTTACCAACAAGAAAAATCCTGTACTACCAAAAATTTACATGAATGAAACTGAGCTGGAGTATGTATCAAGTATGAAATATCTTGGAGTAACATTCAGAAGTGATCTCAAATGGGATCTTCACATAAGGAACATAACAGACAAAGCAACCATGTCCATGATGTACTGCAGACGGATGATATCCAAGAATTGGGGACTCAACCCAAGGATATGCAGATGGCTTTACACAGCAGTAGTGAGACCAGTCCTGACGTATGCAGCTATGATCTGGATTGAAGGTATCTCAGGTAGACTAAATGGAAAGAACAGAAAAAGACTGGAGAGAGTACAAAGGAAAGGTTGTCTGGCCATACTTAACAGTATGAAGTCCACCCCCACGGCGGGGATGGAAGTGATGCTGGGACTAGAACCTATAGTCTTCCACCTTCAGGCACAAAGTATCAACACCTACAAAAGACTGATATGGAACAACAGTTGGACAGTGCAGCAGGCTGAAATAGTCAGTGAAAAATCACATGCAGTTATTATACGTAAGCTGGCAAAGAACATTAAAACAATCTTTTTACCAAGAGACAGAATGGTACATACACAGTTTGTACCTACACACTTTAAAACAAAGATTGGCACTAGACAAGAAGCTAGAGAAAGTAATCTGAAGCCAGGAACAAAGGACCAGGAAGTAATTACATGCTTCACAGATGGCAGCAAGATGGCAGGAAGAGCAGGATTTGGCTACATTATTACTGGAGGAGGACTTAAGATCAGTGGCGCCCAACACTTGGGTAGCCATACAACGGTATATCAAGCTGAATTGTTAGCACTGGCAGAAGCAGCCTTCACACTCATATCTAACAACATAAGGAACAGGACGGTAAATTTCTACCTTGATAACACCTCTGCTATAACAGCAATCCAAAATTATCAAATAAGAAGCAAAGTTATCTTTGAGACCAAAAGACTGTTAAACAAACTTGGAGAAGACAACAGAGTGCTAGTGGCCTGGGTACCTGGACACGAAGGCCACCTTGGAAACGAGGTGGCCGATAGAAAAGCGAAGCTAGGGGCAATGATGAAAATACACACACCTGGAGAATGCATCCCCATTTCAGATGCAAATATAAAAGCTGAAATTAAAGACTTCACCTTCAAAAACTGGCAGAAAGAATGGGAGAAGATCACAACATGTAGACAAACAAAAATGATGCTACCCAGTGTCAAGAATGGTTTGTGGAGAAAACTGATAACAAAACCGAGAAGGATGATGAACATGATCACACAAATCTATACAGGCCATGCAACACTTGGCTACCATCTGAACAATATGAAAATAGAGGCCGCACCTACATGCAAACAGTGCGAAGAATTTGACGATGCTGAAACGGTAGAACACTATCTAACAGAATGTCCAGCCTTCAGCCATGCAAGACAACAACATCTAGGACATATTTTCTTGCGAGTTATAGATTTACCCACCCTTAACCTTGATAACGTACTTAAGTTTATTAAAGCAACGCGTAGATTCGATTATTTAGAATGAAAATAAGCCCATTATATTATAAGACTAGAAAAACTAGTCGACCAGCATTTGCAAAAATCTTGCAAAAATACCTAGGTAACGAAAGCTAGAATACCTAGCTATGATTATACTTGCAAAAATCTTGCAAGTCGGGAATGGCTAAAACCTAGCCAAATATCTTTAGGTAAAAAATTAAAATAGTCGCGGAAAACATTAACACACAGGAAAAAGAAATTGCAAAAACCTTGCAATATTATTGCATATAAGCTAGGAAAACTAGCTGACTCTCACTTGCAAAAACCTTGCAAGTTAAGGTGGCTAAAACCTAGCCAAATTATAATAAGGATAACTTAATCGTATGATTGTATGATTGTTAAACAGCGCACTTAAGACATTTAAGAGTTACTGACAGGCAAACATCCAACTACTATACAGGTTATGGTACAGTATAAATAACAAGTTACATTAGATTTTTATCAGATTTATTAGAGTTAGACTTTCTTAAATGATAGATAGGACTCCAACATTTCTCATGATAAAACTAGGTAGTTAATCTGAATTTTTGAAAATTAAATCAGTTTTAACTAGGTACTTAAGGCTGAAAACCTTAAATAGCGATACTCGTAGCTTCATGCATATCAACCTCGTGCTGGAGTGCTGCCAACTCATCAGCTTGGGCATCCGCAGGTTGCTCAGGGGTAGGTCGGCTGTACTCTAGCTGTGTTGTTAGATATCCATTCTTATACAGACTTTTTGCAACCTCTCTCTTGACATTTTCCTCGTCAGTCCGAGCCTTATTCATCAGAGCCGCTCGTAGGCCTTGTAAACGTTCACTCATCTCAGTCCAAAGTTCCATGTTTGCATTAAAAGACATTTTAATCAACAGTTTGATGTTTTATCTTCAACTGAAAACTTTCCCTTTAAAGAAATTAAGCGCGCGCATGTTTATCTCCTGCGTTCTACACTTTCACCAAATCTTTCCCTACTAACCTTTATAGACTAGTTTTAGGAAGACTGGAACCAGCTATACTAATCTAAACCATTTCAGGAATAAAGAGAAAGGGAAACTCTAACTCGCCCCATAAAAATCCCTCTAAGAGCTACGGCTCTAGCGGGGATATAAGGGTGACGTCAAGGGTAAACCTAGAAAGATTAACAAGACTAAACTAGAATTATTTAGGGTGAATGGACAGAAAAGGGGACACTACTGCTCCCCTTAGTTTTCCTGGGCTGGTGGACTCGGACTGGTTTTGGTCTCGGGCTGTCAGCCTCGCCCATAAGAGGTATTTTGCAGGTACCAAAAATCAGATCAAACGGATAATTAGATCACATAAAAATTTGTTGTTAAACAAGGATGACAACATCCATAAAAGCGAAGCTTTGAAACGATATGACAGACGAACATTAACTTTTGTTGAGTGTCAGAACTGAATATAAAAAATATGAAAATATAAGGTTTGACAAAATTATACACAAATTTGTTGCAAAACTTCTTAAATACAGAATTCTGTTTAAGGACATACTGACATTTTTCATACTTAATTATAGAGATGCTTTGCTCATAATATTGTACCTTATTGTTATAGGAATCAGTAATCAAAAAATCAGATCAATTGGATGTTTTTATCACATAAAAAATTGTTATTAAAAAAGTAAAAAATCAACATGTTTAAAATGGACGTACGGACATTTTGGTAACGATTATAGAGTTGTTACGCGTTCTAAATCGTACCTAACTACTACAGGAATCACCATGCAAAGTTTAAAATCAATAGGACAATTCTAACATGCCTAAATTAATTAATAAAAGCTATCTATATCGGACGGACGGACGTAGGGACGGACCGCCACTAATTATAGAAAAGCTTCGCTTTTAATTATTGGAAAATAAAAGTTTGAATCAAACCTATTACAATCAAATCATAGTAACCAAAGTTCTTGAGCGAACGAATAAGTGTACTTTATATGGATGTACTGACTTTTAAAGCGTTATTTTCAGTGATAGGACGTTAGAATTATAAAGACGAATTACAAGCCAACCAAAATGACAGAATCAGTTTATAAAGGGGTAATGAACATTTATAGCCCTTTCTGATATAAGGGCAATGTGACATCATAGTGCCTTTATTAACAACAGTTATATGTATCAAATGAAAAGAATCATGTCTGATTTGCTTTTTTGAATGGTATGCTATTCAGATTCAGTTGCCCAGGTTTAAATTATTCAGTTTTCATTATAAAATTATCTTACAAAGTTTGAAATTAATATTACTGTTCTCACATGACTAAATTAAACACCAGATCTACCCTCTAGGTTGAGCTAAGTGCAGAAAGTAATTTTAGAAAAGCTTTGCTTTTAAAAGTGATGATTTCCTTTTTTGTTATTCCCTTACTGTCACTATAGATAAACAAAAAATCACAATCAATTAAACGCTTTTCAGGATATTGTCATCCTTGTTTAATTTTATTTTAGAAAATTTTCTAAAACATGGCTAAAGCTTCTATGTTTATTGTCATCCTTGTTAAATTGTTTCTGAGAAAAGAAATATAACTTTAAAATACTGTTTAGCACTTTATTGTTTATGTTTTAACTCTTATTATATGCATCACTCTCTTTCTGAATGTCAGAGTATAGTATTAACCAATACATAGATGTAAACACGTCTGTTGCTAATCTAAAAATGTTGTGTGTCTGTTTTTTAAATCCTTTTTTTGTCATATGAATTTTCCGCTCGATTCTGCTGCTACGCAACCAAACGAGTTTTAGTTAGACAAACATAAAGAGAGAGAGAGAGAAAGAGAGACAGAGAGAGAGACAGAGACAGAGAGAGACAGAGACAGAGAGAGAGAGAGAGAGAAAGAGGGAGACAGAGAGAAAGAGAGAGAGACAGAGAGACAGAAAGAGAGAGATAGGTAAATAGAAAATAAGAGCACGAGATGCAAGAGAAAGAATAAAGAGAGAGAGAGAGAGAGAGAGAGAGAGAGAGAGAGAGAGAGAGAGAGAGAGAAAAAGAAAGGAATTAAGAGGTAAGAGAGAGAGAGAGAGAGAGAGAGAGAGAAAAAAAGAAAGGAATTAAGAGGTAAGAGAGAGAGAGAGAGAGAGAGAGAGAGAAAAAGAAAGGAATTAAGAGGTAAGAGAGAGAGAGAGAGAGAGAGAGAGAGAGAAAAAGAAAGGAATTAAGAGGTAAGAGAGAGAGAGAGAGAGAAAGAAAGGAATTAAGAGGTAAGAGAGAGAAGGTTCAATATTGCTTCATCATTCACGTGCTTAAAAGCTGATCAATGTCAGGGACAGGGGACATTTATTCAGAAATCTTGTATCAATTTAATCAAAAAGAATTACAACAAAAATTAAATTGAAGAACTAACACAAGTGTTTTAAAAATTGGTGTAAACGCAGAAGGGAGGAATATCCAACCCCATAGAAAAATAAAGGGGGTATGGGTCTAACACACACCTAAAACAGGGGGGGGGGGGGGTAAGCAAACAAATATAATAAAATGTCTGATTATCTATCCCCGATCCTAACTAAACGTCTACAAAGTTTCAGGAAGCAGAGAACATCAAACAAGAATTTAAAATAAAAAAGGCAAAGCTCTAAAAAAACGACTATAGGACAGACAAACATTTACAATTGTAGAATATTATAACTTAATAAGCTGAATATCAATTTAAAAGTCTATCTATAATACAAAGAAGAACGATGTCTGTCTGTTTGTTTGTCTGTCTGTTTGTTTGTAGCGAAGAATCTCGCTAACTGCTGAACCAATCGGGTTTTCCTTAACAGGGTAGCTTCTCATAAGTCCCGGGAAGGTTTATAACTATTTTGGGGGAGGGTACCATCACCCTCCCAAGAGAAGTCACAATAAAATCGAAAAAAAATTGAAATATTTCCGCCGCATAGTGTCGCTAGCGTAGTCGCGCTGCGTAGAGACATGAATTTAACATTATGCTGATAACATAGAAAATTTCTCAAATTTGACATTTAAAATAAAAAAAAAAAAATGCCACTAGGGGCATCTAGGGGGCATAGCTCTTTTCGTTAATTAAAACAGGTTAAAATTGTCCTATCGATTTCAAACTTTGCATGATGATTCCTGTAGTAGTTGGGTACGATTTAGAAAGCGTCGCAAATCTATAATTGTTGCAAGAATGTCCGTACGTCCATTTAAACATATTGATTTTTTACTTTTTTACAAAAAAATTTTGTATGTTAGAATTATCTGATTGATCAGATTTTTGGTTTACTAATTCCTATTACAACAAGGTACAATGTTATAGCGAAGCATCTCTATAATCAAGTCCTTAAAATGTAAGTATGTCCAAAAACAGTACCCTGTATTTACACAGTTTTGCAACAAATTTACTTACAAATTTGATTAGTCTTATGCATTAATATTCTGCTTATTTAGTTCTGACACACTACAAGTGTTAATTTTCATAATGGACGTTGTTATCCTTGTTTAAATAGTTAACAGCATGTGTCTTATAATTATAGGAATATTGGTGCCTTCCCCAAAAGTGACTGATAAACACTGAAATTCCCCTACCTTGTATTGAAAATTTTAAAAATAAAATGGAGGGTTCTAAGCTCGACCCCTGCGGAGCCCTAAACCCTGCGTGTCTACATTGTACTCAATATATAACATTACATAACCTAAAAATGTATGATTAAACTTGTTTAAAATTTGTATCTATTATTTTTAAAAGCGAAGCTTTTCTATAATTAAGGTCGGTCCGTACATATGTCCATTACAGTTAGCTCTTTTTGTTAATTTGGACAAGTTAGAATTGTCCTATCGATTTCAAACTTTGCATGATGATTCCTAACAATCAGGTACGAATTAAAAAGCGTAGGAACTCTATAATTGTTATCAGAATGTCCCATCATAACAAGTTGACATTTAACTTTTTGGAAAACAATTTTTCATGTGATATAATTATCCTATTAATCTGATTTGTAGAATACTGATTCCTAGGACAACAAAGTATAATGTTATAAGCCAAGCATCTCTATAATCAATACCTAAAAATGTCCTTAATCAGAATCCTGTATTTCAGCCATTATTCAACAAATTTTCTTACAATTTTGTTTTTACTCAAAGTCAAACATTTTTATTCTGCAGTTCCGACACTCTACCAGTGTTTTTAATTGGTTAATTCTTACTTTTTATTTTAGGGCTTTGCTTTTATGGATGTTGTCATCCTTGTTTTGTAGACATGCTGCCATTAAGTGAGACAAATCTAGGTGAAGTTTGAAGTACATGTTTAAAATCAAATAATATGTGTAGAAATAGTTATTTCTCGCATCGTATTATAAACAGCTTTCCGCGGATATAGAATGTACAATTATAAGATTAAAATCGGTTTTAATCTTATGATTGTACAATGTACATTTTTATATTCGTAGAAAGCTGGATATAATACAATACTAGACATAGTTTTTTCGTATGGATGAGAACCGGTTCCTATCCACCGGATTCGAATGAATACAAGAAAAATATTCTAAGCATTTAAATGATGATGACAGACACCAACAAGACAGAGCATGTACGCAAATTTTAAAAGTACAATGGCAATGGTAAAACTAATAGAGATAATGTAGAGACAAACTCAACAAATCAGCCAATTAAGAAGAGTGCAGGTATTCGTAAAAAATGCAAAAAAAAGCCGTTTGTCTGCTATGGAATCCCTTCTTAAATTTGACGAATTTTGACGTCAGATGGACCATCTAGAAATAACATTTACTTTACATATCTATTGTAAAACTATAGAAAAATTAAATTCATATGTAATATACAAAATCCGACTCTTAATCAGTCCACAATAATTTAAAATCATGCTTTTAATGCATGAAATGGAAACATCCATATAAAGTGAAGCTTTAAAACTGTAGGACAAACGAACTTTAACACTTGCAGAGTGCATAACTGAATAAGCAGAATATAAACGTAGAAACAAAATTGTGTAAATTTGTTTAAAAATTAATTAAATAACGCTATTGGGAAAATGGGATTTACTCAGCTCCTATAAAAGATAAAAACCTGAAATTTTTTTGAAAACATTCCCATTATTAAGGAGCACAATTAATTATAAAACATTCAAGACAGTAGGACCGCTTTATAGCAGGTCATTGGCTATTTTTATATTTTCCACATTTTTTCCCATATCTTTGCTGTTTATGTTCCGATTTTCAAAATTTTTTCAGTTAAAGATATCAAAATTAAATTTCCCGTCGTTTATAGAAAACAGCAATGACAGTCAGACTGCCTTTTTGCAGGTTTTATGCTATTTTTATATTTTCCACGTTTTTCCTCATATCTTTGGTGTTTATGGTCCGATTTTCAAAATTTTTTCACTTAAAGATATCAAAATTATATTTTTCGTAGCTTGAAGAAAACAATAATGACGCTCAGACTGCTTTTTGCAGATTTTTGGCTATTTTTGTATTTTTTTCAGTTTTTCCCATATCTTTGGTGTTTATGGTCCGATTTTCAAAAAAATTTCAGTTGTAGATATTAAATTTAAATTTCTTGGCGTTTCAAGAAAAAAAGCAATGGCAGTCAGACTGCCTTTAGCAGGTTTTTGGCTATTTTTATAAGTTTTACATATTTCCCTATATCTTTTTATATTTTTGGTCTGTTTTTCAAACTTTTTTGCGATGACAGTATCAAAATATTTATTTCCATTGTTATGCGCATCTAGTGTGTACTTTACCTTAACCATCGTCATAAAAAAAACAAGGTTTCTTGTTTATTTTCTCTAGTAAATCTATCCTTGATTTTAATAAATACTCTTTAAATCTACTTGTACGTATTCCCTTCCACTATTTTTTGTGCTTCGCTACTTGGATGTTGTCATTCTTATTTACTTCTTACTTTAAAAGGACTCTCCACAGAAAAATAAACTTTGGATTTTTGAAAATCTAACCTGAAATTATTATTCTCTGTTCAATTTTAGACATTTTTTGTTTTTGTGGCATCGCGATCGAAGCCCTTTGAAAATTTTGACCGCCCTTAAGTGAATCCTCCCGCCATTCAATTTGTGCTGCTTTAGTGATTTTTAGCTTCTATGTTGCCGCATTCATCGCCCTTCTCCGCCGCTACTCCGCTATTCAATGCTGTATGTCGCGGTTCAATACATGCTCCCCTCTCCCTTATTCAGAAATTGAGTGGAGGCTAGGGGATTTTGTGTATAGCGATGTAAGCGGTGTATAGCATTGTATAGCGGAGTAGTGGCGGAGAAGGGCGATGAATGCGGCAACTGCAATTTTATTGGGCGGAGGCGAACACAAAAAAGTGGCGGCAATATTGTCCAGCAGTTAGGAAGCATGAGTAGAGTGGAGGCAAAATTTATAAACCTTAGATTGTGCATGGTCTGTATATGACGTGGTTAATATATCCGCGGTGTCCGCGGAAACGCGGTTTTGTTTTTTAGCGGTCCATGGCGCACACCAACAAATTCTCGTTGTGTGTGTGTAGTTTTTTTGGAGTAAAGATACAGGTTGACATAGGAAAGGGAAGGCAGGAATGTGATAGGTGGGAGGGAAGGGGAGGGGGGCACCAGGTATTTGCAGACCTGTAAGATAGAAAATATACAGGGATTTGACAATGGAGATTAAATTGATTATCCCCCATGGTTAGAGACAAAATTATTCCCCATGGTTAGAAACAAAATTATTCCATCTATAGATTTAGATCATCAGTGCATGAAAAACTAAGTGGTAGTTTATACCAACCAATCACGATTTTTTAGTTTTTGAGAAATAGTGTTTGTAAAACTTAGGGTATTACAGTTGCTAGATACTAAATTACCCCATCTGTTTTTGGTATGAAACCAACCAATCAAATTTCAGGTAAAGTTTTGGGCCAATTAATAAGATAATGTGGCAATACAACTCCCTGAAAATATTATAGAAATTTTAGATGATGTAAAAAAAACCCAGATAAATAGGATGATTATATAACATAAAAATTGTTGCAAAAAAGTGGAAAATCAAAATTACCATTTCTGTAGATCAAAAATAGTGGTTGAAATAATCAAACACTCAACTTAAGGAATCAACCAATCAAAATTCATTGAAGTCCCAAAAGTAATTAATCCAACGAATAAGAAAACATTGCTGGGAATAGTGTAATAAACAGCTCATTGTCCCATCTCTCTCTGCATTTCTTATCTATCCCATGTAAACATTTTTCGTCAATTGTGCTATCCCTGTAGACAACTCTTCTATACCCAGGGAGGAGATAACATTGAACTGTAAATTACAATTATACCCAGGGAGTGAGGAGACATTATTAGTCTTTACAGTTGTATATCACAATTGGTAATCTTGAAAACTTTGGGTTATTGAATTTTGATTGGTTCAAATTCAACCAATAATATTGATCCACATTAGGGGTAATTTTAATTATCATCATTGTGGATGTAAACGTTCATTATCTTATCCCAGAATTATATAAAAAAGTTCCATTTTTATTTGTTACAATATAAATTTCATTTCTTTATTGAAGTTACTAACTACCAGGGATCTAAAGGGATAGGTAAGATAATAGCCGATAAATTTATGTTCATCCATTTGATTCTACACAAAATTACCCGTTTGTAGATTACAGTTAGTGGTTGATGGACACTAGGTATACTTAATGAACTATCCTTTCAAAATTTAATTAAATTTCTCAAAGTCTAAAGTTGTTCTGCTAACAAATAAGAAAACGTTATCAAACTTTGGGTATTAGTGTAATAGACAACCCAATGTCCCCTCTCTCGTTATCAAAGTCCAATTGATCAATAATTTTAATTTATTTCTTTTGTCATATTTAGGAAATTTATTGTCCATTTTCTTATTACTGCTAAAAATTTAAAATACTAAATTAAAGTAAAACAGAATCATAGAATCCAAGAAAGTTGAGTACTGAGTACTGAAACCCTACCACACCCCAATATTTTGATTCAATTTGAGAATGCTGGGATGGAGGTAGCTTATTCTTTGTTTGTTTATTATTTTAATATTTATATTTTTTATTGTTCCTTGTCTTATCCCTTGTGATTCCTTAATCAAAGTATTTGAAGGAATTTTCTAATATCATGAAAAAATGCATGTCGATAATATATCAGCCTTTAACATCTTATTGTAATTTTAGGGAAATTTAAGGGGGAGGATGGGGTATTTTTTTCTATATGGGACTTATGGGAAGCTACACTGTAAAGGAGAACCATATAAGTTCAGCGGTTAGCAAGGCAGTACAGAGAAACAGACATATAATGATTCCTCTTACTAGGGTTATAAAATAAATATTTTTCCAGTATGGCTTCGACACCGATTAATATCAGAAGGATAAGATTAGGTTCTCATCCAATCATGAATAGCATCATATTCCAGATAATTTTCCACGGGGCTAGCAAATCTGGTATTTATCTTATAATTTTTCATTTAAATCCACGGAAAGCTGTCAATGAATAGCTATTCCAGTATTAAAGTAATTTCTGCGGTTTCACAAATAACAAAACGAAGCATAAAGGGGAGGGGGTTAATGCAACAACTTCGTAATTAATGAGTAAATTGCACTTAGAATTCGAATTTTGATCTGAAATTTTGCATGAGTAATCCTTGGTAGGTCTATTTTCCCTAAATTGAACAAAAATTTGGAAAAGTAACAACTTGGTTTAATTCATGGTAAATTGTAGATGCCGCATCTAAGTTTCAAATAAATTGAACATGTAAACGCTACTTTTAAAGAAAAGCTTCCCTCCCAATTAAATTAAGTAAGTCATAATTATGTATATGAATAATTTGATACACACGCTGACCTTGACAGACACACTTCCTTTATTTGGAGCAGAGCTTGCCCTATGACTTTCAAGGCGAAAGTCATAGCTATCACAGCTCAGAATTAGGCAACCTTTATGCACTATTTGGCCTACTTCTTATCAATTTACACATATGTATGGACCATGTAGGCACACCTATTGTAATTTATCAATGTTATATGTTTATATCTAACCATATACCTATTGTTAATTATCTATTTAACTATTTCTGTATATAAGCCATACCTAAGCCTTTTTCTCAGATAACTTTCTTATCCAAAGTATCATGAACAATTTTACGCTCACGCTAACTTACAAACACAGTCTAGAGACAGACAACACCCTAAATCCAAGTATTTAGTTTTCTTTTTAGCTTGCAAACACTTTAAAACTCCGTTATCATTTAACTCGCAAACCAACTGGTTCTCCCTCTTCTCTCCTGGCTTAAGAAGGTAAATGGCTTAGTTTATTTAGCATGCATTGTTTAGTTTAAATTTAGGTTCCTTTGTCCTTGGCATATATTGTGCATATGACTTATATTAGAGGCCTAACTATATGCACAATCATGACTTGGACTTAGGCACATCTTATCCTACACTACTTACACTTACTATAAGTATTATGTAACATTAATATCTGACTGATCTATATGTAAATACAGTTAACTTAATTAAACTGTTTTCTTTCCTTTTTATACTTTACTATACTTATCTTATATTGATTTAACATCAAAAACCAACCTTTACTCTTAGGTTAAAGCACTGTAATACCATGCGTGGGTATTTATGAATCGCCACGGATTCAATAAATTCGTATTATAATTGTGGGAGTAAAAGGACAAAGCATTCTATACTGACACTGATGTTGAGAATACTTATGGGTATTTTATTTAGATTCTATTTTTAAGCAGTACTCATGAGAGAGCAATCCCCACATTCAAACCCATGGGAAAGCGCCCTATTCACACTACCAAAATAATAGTGTATTGCTGCGATATGACTTAAGATCTTATACGTTCAGTCAAACGGCCGGTCGGATCGCCGCCGGCCGCACATCTGCTGAACCACCTGTGGATGAGCTACAAAAAAGTGGTAATACATGTGGCTGAGCCACAAACACACAGATCATTCCCTTTTTATGTCAAATCATCTAGGATTAAGCTAGAAAGGTGTTTAACCCATTAGTGCCGAGCGCCACTTTTATGGGCCGATTGAGCTGAAAATCTCAGGGAAGCTTTATAATGGTAAAAACGGAAAACATATTTTTTTGTTTTGATCTAGTGGCGTGCACAGGAAAGTTGCAAAAAAAACCGGTTCGGCATGGCCATAAATGCACAACGGGTATTTTGACCCGTTTTGGGCAGTTTCCACTGGCATTAAACCCGGTTATTTCTACCAAAAATTGAAAAATGTAATTTTTGAACGCCCAAAGTGAGATGAACACTTTTTAGAACTTTGATACGATCCATAATTGAAAACTACACAACCTCATGTAATCTATAGAGCTACAAGTAATATACAAAGCAATTTATTTCAAATTTAGTGTTTTGGCTATAGGTACCACCCTTTTTGGTTGAAAAAACCCATTTCTCGAAGTTTTAAAAGACACACACTACAAAAAAAGAACATATAAAATTTGGGTGTTACATATCAGAAAACGAACATAAAACTATTGGGTGACACTTATAGAGATTACTAGGGTTATTAGGGTGGCTCAAACCCTTACTAATGACGTAAACTGTTATTTTATTGGTTGAAAAGTTAAAACCGGGTAATAAAACCAAAACCGAGCAGGGTTTTAAAACTGTCGGGTATTTATGGCCATGCCAAACCGGGTCATAATAGGGCGTAAAAAAACGGTAAAAAATCATATAAAAAATAATAATTTGAATAAAACGAATTCACAAATAGATGTACTTGTCAATAAACTTTAGATTTCACGAAAAAAAATCAGCAACTTTACTATAAAAACAAAAAAGTTAGCAGGGGTATTTTGAATCTTCATGATTTTCAAATTTTGTTGAGCTATACCGGCAAATGGAAGTAAGCTAAACTGCCTGCTCCAGGGGGAAATGAAAGCCAGGGTAGTAGAGGGGGGATTCATACTGAGAATGATGCAATTATGAAGCTGGAAACCGTTTTTTTTTACATTTTCTGGAACCGGGTTTTAATACCTGGTTCATCACTAATGGGTTAAGGTGTTTATAGAAGGCTCTTTGCATGCCCTAACAAAAAAACTCTACAGGATATGGGTTCTATCTCCAATATTTAAAATACATCTTCAAGATTTTGTATTTTTTAAAATTCCTGTTGCATAAAATGTGTTGTAATATTAGAGACCCCATATCATTTTGAGTTTATTGTCAGGCAATAATTCTGCATCTTTAGACACCTTAACCACCCTTGTAGGTCAATCCTAGCCAATTTGAGACAAGAAAAAATGTATTGAGAACTGCTACAAAAACTGGCAGGATTTTTAAAATTAAAGATTTTAGGGAAAAAAATCACTTTGGTCAAAAAATTCCAATACCTGCAAATCAGAAATTACCTCTAATTTATGAATAAAGCTTAAAAAAACATAATGATATGATAAAAAGTATGATTTAAAAAAAAAGTTTGGATGAAAAAAAGGATGTTCTTTAGACTGATTTATTAATGGAACCAAGACAGGCATCATCATCATTGCCATATCATTCATTAGCGATCAAAATAAAAAGTTTTTTGGAAGTATGTTTTTTTTGGGTAGAAATAAAAAATTGACCAGAATAACCCCACGCTACCCTAGTTGATTCCTACATAATTAACCCATTAGTGCCGAGCGCCACTTTTATGGACCGATCGAGCTGAAAATTTCAGGGAAGCTTTGTTATGGTAAAAACGGAATTCCAATTTTTTTGTTTTGCTCTAGTGGCGTGCACAGGAAAGTTGCAGGAAAACCCAGTTCGGCGCGAGTAAAGAAAGCGTTCGGCATTGGTAACTGTTTTTGGCGTTTTTTGGTGCTTTCCCCCGGCATTAAAGCCCGTTTTCGACCTAAATACCCGGTTATTTGGCCCAAAAAATTTAAAAAGTAATTTTTGAACGTCCAAAGTGAGTTGTAGAGTAGCTAATACTACGATACGATCCGCAATTGAAAACTACATAACCTCATGTAATTGATAGAGCTACAAGTAAGATACAAAACGATTTATATCACATTTAGTGTTTTGGCTATAGGTGCCACCCTTTTCAGTATAAAAGCCCGTTTCCTAGAAGTTTTAAAATTTTGATATTATATGTGGATGGGCATCTTTACTCACGCCGAGCAGGGCGATAAAACTAGCGGGTATCTTTACTCGCGCCGAGCCGGAGCTATATAGAACGTAAAAAAACGATAAAAAAATCATATAAAAAATATTGATTTGAATAAAACGAATTCACAAATGAATGTAGTTGCCAATAAACTTTAAATTTCACGAAAAAAATCACTAACTTTACTTCATAAACAAAAAAGTTAGGAGGGGTATTTTAAAATCACCTCGTTTTTCTTGGTTTTCAAATTTTTTGAGCTATACCGGCAAACGGAAGTAAGCAAAACTGCCTGCTCCAGGGGGAAATGAAAACCAGGGTAGTAGAGGGGGGATTCATACTGAGAATGATGCAATCCTTAAACTGAGAACCGGTTTTTTTTTCGGGATTTTTGGAACCGGGCGATAAAAGCCGGTTCATCACTAATGGGTTAATGATAAATTTATCCTGAAAATAAGAAAGAAACAGCTAAAAGGCTGAGCTGCCAGCTGCCAGCCATTCGCCATTACTTTTTCAACTTTTTGTTCAATTTAGGGAAAATATACCTACCAAGGATTACTCATGCAAATTTTCAGATCAAAATTTCAATTCTAAGTGCCATTTACATATTGATTACGAGATGGTTGTATTAATACCCCCCCCCCCCTTTTACAAATTTTGTATTAGCCAACAAGTCTGGAAATAATCTAATAAATATTTTTTTAAAGCGAAGCCATTCTATAATTAGGGTTGGTCAGTCCGTCAGTAAGTCCGTCCGTCAGTCCATAACGGTTAGCTCTTTTCGTTAACTTAGGCATGCTAGTTGTCCTATCAATTTCAAACTCTGCATGGTGATTCCTGTAGTAGTTAGGTACAATTTAGAAAGCGTAACAACTCTATAATCGTTACCAGAAAGTCTGTACGTCCATTTTAAACATGTTGATTTAACCTTTTTAACAACAAGTTTTTATATGATAAAATCATTCGATTGATCTGATTTTTCGAATTCTGATTTCTAGGACAACAAAGCATCTCTATACTTAAGTCCTAAAAATGTAAGTATTACAGAAAATTTTCCACGAATATCAAATTAAGATATCATAAAAATAATACCCGCATTGTTAGGCCGGACCTTTTAATATCCACGGAAAGCTGTCTATAATACGACGCGATAAATAACTATTTTTGTATAATAAAGATGGTTGCGTATAGCTGTAGCGATAAACTGTTTATTTTATGACTATGTTTTTTTTTAAGCGAAGCTTTTCTATAATTAGGGTCGGTCCGTCCGTCCGTCTGGCATGTTAGAATTGTCCTATCGATTTGCATGGTGAATCCTGTAGTAGTTAGGTACGATAGTTAGTAGTAGATAGTTACGTAGCAACTCTATAATCGTTAGATTGTCCGTACGTCCATTTTAAACAAGTTGAATTTTACCTTTTTAACAACAAGTTTTTATATGGTAGAATCATTCGATTGATCTAATTTTTGGAATACTGATTCCTAGGACAACAAAGTACATTGTTATAAGCAAAGCATCTCTATACTCAATTCCTAAAAATGTAAGTATGTCCTTAAATATTATCCTGTATTAGCGTAGTTTTTCAACAAATTTACTTAAAATTTGTTTATAATTTTATACATTTATATTCTGATTATTCAGTTATGGCACTCTACAAGTGTTAATGTTCGTTTGTCCTACCCTTTCAGAGCTTCGCTTTTATGGATGTTGTCATCCTTATTGTTTTATTGTCATTGGAAAGGGGACTGAGAAATTTTTCAACCAATAATTTTAATCTTTGGAAGGAGCAATCTTATTTATTATAATTAGGGATGTAATATATTTTTCGTCCATTATCTTATCCCATTAGATCCCTGTTCAAACTCTTCAATTTATTTCTACAAAAATATTAGTATTGTTTAGTCATTGTTGGATATTATTTAATTTTTAAAAAAGACATGTTAGAATAGTCCTATCGATTTTTCGGTGATTCCTCTAACAGTTGGGTATCACTTAGAAAGCATAGAAACTCGATAATCAGAAAGTATGTACGTCCATTTAAAATCTGCTGATTTTTAACATTTTGACATTTTTTATATAGTATGATTATCCTATTCATCTGGTTTTTGGAATAATGACAACAAGGCACAGTATTATAAGCGAGGTGTCTCTATAATCAAATCCTATAAATGAAAGAATGTCCCTACTGTTTCCTAAATTTACGCAGTTTTGTAACAAAGGGGGGAGGCGGATGTGCCACTTTTTGAAACCAAAACTAAAAGTCAACAAAGGAACTCATCTAAAAAAAGAGTTACAGGTCTGAGATTTTGCATGGCAGTTGCTTTATAGGGGTACAATATGGAACTGTGAAGAAACGGCGGCGCAACTGCCGAAAACCGCCGTTTCCCGCCGAATTTTTTTTTGCCTTTTCTCGGCGGTTGCGCCGCCGTTTTTTCACAGTTCCATATTGTACCCCTATTAAGCAACTGCCATGCAAAATCTCAGACCTGTAACTCTTTTTTTAGTTGAGTTCCTTTGACTTTTAGTTTTGGTTTCAAAAAGTGACACATCCGCCTCCTCCCTTTATGTACAATTGTGTTTAGACTTAGAAATCAATGTCCTGCTGTTCAAGTTCTAACACTCTACAAGTGTTATTGCTCTTTTGACCTTCCATCCTTTTGCTTTTCGATCTTCACTTTTATGGATGTTGTCATCCTTGATATGATGAGTAGATTTAATAGCATTGTAAACTTCTATCCTTATATAAAAGTAGCAGGTTGTTTGTCTGTGCAATGTGTAATAAAGTATCTTACTAATAACTGAACCAATATGGTTACCCTTTGCAGTGAAGCTTCTTACAGGTTCTAGGCCTTTTCTCTACTTCTCCAAGCTACGTTGTCTTATTTTTTCATTTGTAGCATGAATTGTAATGAGGGGAGAGAATATTGCGTATAAGAATGAATAGGGGTCGGCGAGTTAAATCTCTGGAATGGAGAAAATGTTCTTTAGCGGCGAACATATATTGAGTGGAGGTAAAGTGTAGAATATATTGTTATAGCGGTAGTACAAATAGGCGGCGGACAAAATTTTCAAAGGGCTTCGATCGCGATGCCACAAAAACAAAAAATGCCTAAAATTGAACAGAGAATAATAGTTTCAGGTTAGATTTTCAAAAATCCAAAGTTGTTTTTTCTGTGGAGAGTCCTTTTAAAAGTTAAATTGAAGTGCGTCCCTAGTATTTGACATTATTTTATCCTTTGCAATTATGAGTATACAATAAATTATCCTATTTTTGTACTTGAATTACACACCATAATAAGAAATACTTCTTACCTTTGTATTTTATTTCGTTGCTAGCACAGAAAAAAACATCTGTTAAAATTATTTGGTAAAAAATCATATGCGACTTAAATATAGAACAAGGACAATTACATTAAATATGTCAGTCTTACTATAAATTGTTAAATTGATAATATTTAATTGTACACATAAGATTTGGGACATATTAGTTCATCATCTATTGTCCTAATGGATATGCGAGGATATAATGACAGGGGAAAATTTGTCGTCAATTAAGCTTGCTAATGTGGACATTATTTAATGGTAAATTTGTTTATCCAGTGAAAGGGGAGTTTTTTTTGCAGCGAAGCTACTTTACTTCACCTTGTCTGTCATTTAGTCCGTCTGTTAGTTAATCTGGAGAAATGTAATTTTCTCGGTTGCTTTTTGAGATAGACAGCTGAAATTTTAAGTAATATTTCTCTGACCTGTGCGCATCTAGTTTATAAATTGTTTTATCCGACTGTCTATCATTAACATGATAAAAAATACAAAAATGCTCATTATTTTATGAAGGTTTCGTGATTTAACTCTAATTTTTTTATGACAACTCAACATCTGCTATAGAACTTACTTTGTCCGTTTGTCTATCCATGTATTTAATGGACTTCGAAATTCTTGTTAATAAGTATGCAATTTAAATAAACAATAATAAAACATAAACTGAGATTCTTTATTCACATTTGAGAATACAATATATACTTAGAATTAAAACTTACAAACTAAACAGTAAACATACATTAAATATCACTTACTAAAGCTCTATAATAAATTTAAATTTCTCGTTTATTTAAGATAAATATTTGTTTCAACCACAAAATATTAAAGTTTAGATTTCTCAACAAGCTTATTAAGATTGAAGAAGAAGACTTTTTGTTGATTTTTGGGTTGACAACTTATTGTTCTCCACAAGCAAGGAGTTGCTGATAGTTGATGGCAAAGCCCTTGCCACCTTCTGTTGCTGTACTACTGCCAGGATGCTCCTCCGCATCAAAACTGACACCAATCTGAAAATATGTTGACTATTGTACCTATTGCTACCATGTCAGATGCGCGACATTAATAGTATGAGGAGTAGGGGGGGGGGGGGGGGGAGAAACAGAACAGGTGCAAAATCATTTCTATGCAAAAAAAACGTGTCCTAACTTTCGTGATTGTTGTTAAAAATAGCTAGTCGGTGCTTTTAGTAAGTAGTACATGTAAAATGATCCATAGAATTTAGATATGCAATCGATTTTTTTTTGTAGACCTCTTAGTTTTGAATGAATAATAGATGAATAACTCCAATAGTAATACGGCTGTTTGAATTATATTCACCAAACATTGAAATTTATAGAGTTAATCAGAGCTGGATCTTTAAATCATTTCAATGGTGCGCTAAATCACCCTGCGCAGAATTTCATCCAATCGGATTTTAAGAAATGCGTTGCTGTGATTGGCTAAAATTCTGCGCAGGGTGATTTAGCGCACCATTGAAATGATTTAAAGATCCAGCTCAGGGAAAAAAGAGAGAAAAGAGTGAAGGAGAGATACAGTATGGCACTCTTGACCAGATGACAACGGATTGCAAAATCACTCTACAAAAATGGTTGTTAAAAATTCTTACCAAGAAAGGATATCTATCAGTATACACAGTCTCAAGAGAACCAAATCCAAAAGAGGTTCCACAAATTCGATCTAGAAATTTAAAAAATACACTTGACTTAAATTTTTGTTACATTTCTGAAACAGAAGCATTATAGAATAGAAGCATTATGCAATTGGACAAATCTAAAAAACGGGATTTATTAAAGATTTACAAGTTGGTTTTGTGATCAGTATTTGAAAATTCTTTTTTTCATCCATATTTTGTTATTGTTAAAGGCTGGATTTTTTATATTTTGATGGAGAGCCCGTTTTCATCTTTAAATTTTATATCAGTGCTGTAGATGTAGAGATAATTAGGGCGTTATCCAGTATCCTCTTTTAAATTTTTTTTTTCAATTTTGATATATTACATACCTGTACTTTTAAGTTTGGTCAGGTCTTTTCTTGTCCTTATTTTCAATGGATAGGTATGACGATACTGTATCCATAATAATTTTATTAAAATCAAATTAGAATTTTATGATATGAAAATGATGAACTATAATGAGGATGTTTTTTTTATGCACTTGTAAGCCTTCAAAATAACACATATGTTATCAATCAAAATAGACTTAAATGTGCATGGTTTCTACTGCAATGAAGATATATGAGAATTATTTTATTAGGTGAGAATGAGATGAAAAATGCATTACTAAGCTAATATTTTGCATTACATTTATAACCTTAAAGTCCAACTTAAAGGTTGTGCTTCAAAATAAAAAAAAAATGAAATGATGATAGTTATTACTATCTGTTTCAACACTAAACAAAAAAAATATTTATTAAATTCTGCCATTAATTTTTAATACTAGTGGCTCCATCCTTTGGCCAAAGACCAATATAAGGCTTACCTCATGGTCACAAAATTTGCACATTTTGCTTTAGATAATAACATTATTACTTATGCTTATGGTGTTAGATTATAAAGCATAATCTTATTACTGCTTAAACTTAAAATTTTAACCACTAGTAAATCAAAATCACTATTGCCTATAAACTATTTTTTTGTAAACTTAGAATGTGAATTTATTAAATCCCTGAAAATTTCAGTCATCTGTCTTGAAAAGGAGTTGAGAAAATTACAAAAACCCAAAAATCTTTAAATCGATATAGCACCCTAATTAACAAACAAATGGACAAAACAATGTATAGATTAGATGAGCATATGTCATAGGAATATTCACTAAAAATTTTAGATTTCTAGCTTTAATAGGAGCCGAGAAAATTACGTTTTTCACCGCCTTGTCTTTTACGGACGGACATTTGGAATGATAGAGTAGCTTTGCAACTAAAAATCTATCTACAATCTTCAGTACCATAGATTGTTTGAAATATTTACAAATACATACCTGTACTTTTAAGTTTGGTCAGGTCTTGTCTTATCCTTATTTTCAATGGATATGATATGAAAATGATGAACTATAATGGTGATGGTATTAGATTTTAAAACCTCTAAACCAAAGCTTTTTAGAATCAGTCCACCCTTCCATAAAAGATAGATCTTATATTTTTAATTTAGGCATGTTAGAATTGTCCAATCAATTTGCATGATAATTTCTGTAACAGTGCGATTTTGAAAACGTAGCAACTCTATAATCATTACCAAAAAAATCCAAATATCCGTTTTAAACATGCTGATTTAAAAAATGTATGATATAATTGTCCTATTCATCTGATGTTTGGAATAATGATTCAAAGAATAACATAGTACAATTCTTTAACCAGAGTATCATTAAAATCAAGGACTAAAAATGTAAGTTTGTCCTTGACAAATATCCTGTATTTAGTCCATTTTGCACCGATTTTACATTAATATTCTGCTCATTAAGTGTTAATATTTGTTTGGCCTAACATCTTACTTTAGAGCTTTGCTTTTAAGGATGTTGTCAACCTTGTTGTATGAACACAAACAAAAACATTGTGATTAAAAACTAGGTGAAATGAGTCATATGATAAATGTTTAAAATGAAAATGAAACATTTTTGTAAAATATGATCTAAACTAAATGGCATAATAATGAGAATGAAGAACTTAGTTATTAGAGAAGATATGCATAGATTCTATAACCTATACACAGTGTGTATGAAGATGCTTTGACTTTTGTGTCAGAACCTAAATTAGGACATAGTGCATTTTCTTACCCTAGGTAAGGTAACTTCATTTCACTTTTCAATAAAATCTAAAATGCAGCCATTTTTGAGAAAATTAGATTTGAAAATTTCAAGTTCAATTTTCATCCACTAGGAGTTACCGCATAATCAGGACAAGAAAAGCAAAGGTTATTTATTTAAATTTTTGAACAACCTTGCTTTTTTAAAGTCTGTCGTAAAACCTCACTATATATAGTTTATTTAAGGCTGAATTTCCGTGACCTTAGCAAAGCAACTGATAAAAAAGACATTAATTTACTCACTTCAGGATTGGTTTTATGAAGAACTTTATAAAAGCAAACTTGTTCAAAATTTTAAATAAATAATCTTTGCTTTTCTTGTCATGATTATGAGGTAACTCCAAGTTGATGAAAATTGAACTTGAAATTTTCAAATCTAATTTTCTCAAAAATGGCTGCATTTTAGATTTTATTGAAAAGTGAAATTAAGTTACCTTACCTAGGGTAATGAAATGCACTATGTCCCAATTTAGGTTCTGACACAAAAGTCAAAGCACCTTCATTCGCACTGTGTATAAAAAAAATGTAAAGATCAGAAGTTCATAGATAGAAAAATACACTAAAGGGATCTTGAAAATTTAGGTAATTATCTTTGCATTTTTTTCCATACATTGCATTGCATTGTATGAATATGATAAGATTCATGCATACCTCCCCTATAAAAATAATCACGGAAGTTAGAAATGAAGTATTTTTTATAATTACCATGTAAAAGAATGAATTTTTTTTATAGGCATGAAGGATGAAGTGATAGCTAGGCTATTAAAATTAAAACAGGGTGAGTTCTAGCAATGTAGTTTGAAAGTAATGATTAATTTAATTATTTCTCATATTTATAAGAAAAACAATTAATATTGGGTTGTTTAGAACCAGTTCTCATCCATACGAAAAAATTATGTCTAGCATGGTATCATTTTTAGTTTTCTACGAATGCACAGTTTATATCGGCGGAAAGCATTTTATAATACAATGCGAGAAATAACTATTTCCATGGGAATAAATATTTATTACTTCCCGTCTTGATTATCCTGACTTTATTGGATAATTTTGAATGTATGTGTTATCCATGATTCCTAGGTATCCAAACATAATCTGTTGTACATGAAGGTCCAAATAAGCTTGTAGTTGATGCAGTTCCGGAAATCTTAAAAAACATACACAGTAAATTTGCACTATCCCTTCAGCTATTATTGAACCACACAAATCACTAACCCCCCCCCCCCCCCTCCTCCCTCACAAATGTTATTTCTTTGTCCGTTAATATCTTGAAAACCATTGAAACCGTTCAATTATTCTTTTGAAGGAAGCTCCATTAATACTTTTTAAAAGCAAAGCTTTTCTATAACTAGGGTCGGTTCGTTCGTCCGAGACAGTAGCTTTTTTCCCGTTAATTTAGGCATGTTAGAATTGTCCTATCAATTTTAAACTTTGCATGGTGATTCCTGAAGAAGTCTATAATCATTACCAGAATGACCTTACGTCCATTTTTAACATGTTTATTATTTTCTTTTATCTAATTATCTATTAATTTTATTTAATTATCCGATTGTCCTGATTTTTGGTATACTGATTCCTGGGACAACAAAGTACAATATTTTAAGCAAAGCAACTCTATAACCAAGTCCTAAAAATGTAAGTATGTCCGTAAACATTATCCTGAATCAAGAAGTTTTTTCAACAAATTTACTCACAATTTTGCTTTGACTCTTATTTATTTATATTCTGATTATTCAGTTCTGACACTGTACAAACTTTAATGTCCGTTTGTCCTACCATTTCAGAGCTTTGCTTTTATGGATGTTGTCATCCTTGTTTTTACTTATAATTATAGTCTTAGGATAGTTTTGTTACTATGTTTCAACCCTTTACTTCTCCCATCCCCCCCCCCTCCCCTCCCACCTTGCAAACACAGCATCTTTTAAAAGAAATTGAATAAACCTGAAAGGCATCACTGTCAGCATAATACGAGTTGGAACAATACCCGATCTCTCTCCTGAAATAAAGTAAAGTATTTGTAGCTGAGTTTAGTTCCCCTAGAAAAATGGGGATCACTGCTTTTGTCCTACCCATGAGCAACAAATGCTTTCTATGATGTAACTTCTAGAAAGGAAATTTCCTATAAGTCTTAGAATCCTAATCCCCTAATCCTAATAAATATAACAGGATTTGTGTCTTCTCTGTGCGTGTAATAAAGGATCTTGCTAATGCTGAACCGATATGGTTCTCCTTTAGTAGCTTCTCATAGGACCTTAGATGATTTAGGATGATAGGAAGGGTTTCACCGCCCTTGCAAGAAAAATCACCTATAGAAAAAATAAATCAATCCCCAACAAAAAGTTATTCTTTTAAAACTAGTTAAATGAAAAGTTGAGAGGTGTTTCAAGTGCCCTTGGAGTCAACTAGGTCCAAACCCGCTAGTATACTATATTTTAATATAATATTGACCTGATGCAAATGATATACTCCTGGCTGGCTAAATGATATCCTCCAAGATAGTTATAGCTGTACACAGTATCTAAACAAGAAATCCATTAAATTATTTTGAAATTGAATGCATAGACCACTAAGAAAATTATTTTAAAGAGAGAAGGGGTTCATATATTTAGAATTGATTTCACAATTTGTAGCTGTTCTATACTTGCCAGAAATTTTGAGCAGATTCATGCAGAAAGGTGGTGTATACCTAGTATACAACCCCCAGGTAAAATTAAGGTGGGGTTCACCTTTTAGGAATCTCCCATTTTGTATCCCCCTTTACATCCTCCTTAAAAGGGTATACACACCTTGAAGAAGAAAAAATATCACTCCCCTTCAAATTAAGGGGAAAATAGCATAATGAAATTATAACACAATCTCTGATTTTATAATTTAATACTACTCAAAGCATAAGAAAATAATTTCTAGTTGTTTTTAAATTCAATTGAATTAAAGTAATTGAAAGTAGTAGGATGTATGTGTGTATGTCTAAGTATAATTTCTGAATATAATCTTGTTTGTTTAGTAAGAAATAATAGTTATTTCTTGCATCTTATCATAAACAGCTTTCCACGGATATAAAATGTACAATTATAAGAATAAAACCATTTTTTTTACAGGCACAGGCTAAAACACTGGTTTTTATCTTATGATTGTACATTTTTATATTCGTAGAAACCTGGATATAATACAATGTTAGGCATAATTTTCTTGTATGGATGAAAACCAGTTCTAATCCAATGGATATTAATCTGTTTCAAATGAGGATGAGTAAAAGTGTTACTTGTTACACCAGTGTAATATTGTGTGCATCCCTCTGGTGCCTTGTTAGGATCTGTGCAGGCAATTTGAGAAATCTGCAACAACAATGATAATTTTCATTTTACAACAACAAAAAGTTTTACTCATTAAACTAATTTCAGACATTGTGATATGTACATTATTACCTAGTAAAACTAAACCTAATCTGACACAAAGGAATAAAGAAATGAAAGAAATCTAACTCTTCCACTAAAACTAGCTTCTTGTCTTTGTTATCCATACCTGAACTTCCAAAGCCCTCAAGATGGATGATTCAGTATAAGTAACTCTAATTTCATTGCAAAGATCCATTGCCTCAACAATCACTAATAATTAATAGTTTTAGTGATATTGTCATATTAATTATTTAAACATGAAAACAGTAAAAGTGTCTGACTATGACGTCAGAAAAATTAACAATTAACCAATGAGAGGCCACTATATATTTTACCGTTGTGAATACTGGCTTCTCATTGGTTAATTGTTCATTTTTTCTGATGTCATAGTCAGACACTTTTACTGTTTTCTTTAAACACAGCATACAAACTGGAGTTTTTAAAGATATTTCTTGAAGAAAAGAACAGATTTACAAATCCAAGAAATAAGCTATAAGAAAAATGTAGAACAGGAAGAAGTGTTGTGTATAAAAATAATTTTTCAGCAATATATCTGAATGCATACAATATACATAGAGCTCACAGATTGTTTTTTTTTTAAATAAATCTCACAACTAAATAACAAAAAAAAATCATATCATAACATTACAAATATGTTAATATTAGGTACTTACTATGATATCCAGTGTTTTCACCACAAATAACAGGGCTAGAGGCTCCATCCCCAGAAATCCTATTGCATAAATTTAATAAAGATTTTTGTCTGTTGCTTAAGAACTATTGAACAGTTTGAGTTCTACACTTTAATGATGCTTCACATTGGTCCTGGAGTGGTTTTAGCTATATTTTGGATTTCTTGGAGGGACTTCAGATTATTTTTCTACTCTTTTCTACCCCATTGAATACAGACAGCCTAGATGCTAGTGGCGCAGCTGATAGTCCTATTCTATGAAGTAAAGTTTTTTGTCTGTAGCTTAAAATTTTTATAACTACGAAACTGATTGAGTTCTCTATTCTAGGGAAGCTTGACATTAGTCCTGGGAATGTTTAATGCAATTAAATGTATTGGGACCTAATGTTTTATGTCTTTTTAATAGACTTTGAAATATGCCGCAGGACTCTTACCTGAACTGAGCTTTCTGGCAAACAGTGATAGCATTTTCGGAGGTATCAGTGGTAGGCTAAAATAAAATTATAACTGATTTTATTCATAAGACAGTAATATTTTGTTAGAATAAGAAGCAGTGGTTAACTTTTGTACGGTTTTCTTGATGCAGTATAGATAACAGCTGATCCGCGATACTGGCCTACCTGACAATTAGATCAGTATACTAAAAAGAATTATCACGAAACCTTGTAACTGCTAATCCCAGCAGTCCTGTCGATCTCACCACAAAACTTAACCCTAATATATCAGGGGAAAGGGGGCTTTTTGCCCACCTCTCTTGTCTGTTACCCTAATTTTTTTCTAGGTAACAAACAGACTTAAGATGCAATGACTTTTTAAGTTAGGCAATTTGTGACCATAACATTCAATAAATCCTTAATTATAAAAATTAATATTTTATAAAAATAAAAATCTTATCTTATTTTTGTAGCCACAATACTCTTTGTCTATTTGTAGTTTTTCTGTCTGTCTGTCCATTTGTTTATTCATCTGTCTGTCTGTTGTAATATAGACATATCATTTTCTTGGTTGCCATTCAAAAAAGATGGCAGAATTACTTTTTAGATTTTTTCAATTGAAAATGACTTTATGTCTGTCTGTCTGACTGTTTGTCTGTCTGTCTGAGTGTCTGACTGTATGTCTGTTTGTCTGAGTGTCTGACTGTATGTCTGTCTATCTGAGTGTCTGACTGTATGTCTGTCTGTCCTAGTGTCTGACTGTATGTCCATACATCTATGCGCATGTCTGTCCGTCTTTCTGTTGTAAGTTAAATAAGTAATATACAGTGTGTTTTTTTTATGAGAACTTTTTTGAAAGCAATTTTACCCCACTTATAGTTATCAAAATTTAATGATTAATGGATTATTTTCTTCGTTTTTTAATGCAATTAATAGAACATGAAAAAAATATTTCAGTTTTTATTTAAAAAGTACAGTAAAATCTAAAATTCAAAACTTAGGTGTCAACGTCTAAAAATGGTTTTAGCGTATTTTTCTTATACTCAAATATTCAACCTTTTGCAAGAATGGCTGCTAAACACTTCAAACTTAAGATATAGAGCTAAAACTGTATACAGATACTATAAGGGACATGTACTAGAACATATCAAAGTTTGAAGGTCATATCTCCACCAGGGAGGGAGTACTGGCCCCCCGAAGTTGCCGACAGAAAATCCAATTCTTGCAAAGGGTAAAAGATTTAGGCATTAGAAAAATACGCTAAAACCATTTTTAGATGTTGACACCTAAGTTTTGAATTTTACATTTTACTGTACTTTTTCAAAAAAAAACTGAAATATTTTTTTGTTGTTCTATTAATTGCATGAAAAAACGAAGAAAATAAGCCATTAATCAATCAATTCTGATAACTATAAGTGGGGTAAAATTGCTTTCAAAAAAGTTCTCATAAAAAAAAACACACTGTATTAATTGATATTGAATAAAAATTGGAATGCTGCTATCCATTGATATTATACTTACAGATGATTCTGGTCCATCCAGAGAGAATTGGTGGAAGTCCAATCTGATCTGGCAGATATCTTCCTGCATCTTGCAGATATCAAGAATACACGGCGAGTCTTTTCCTTCAATTCTCTAAATATTTAAAAATTGGTGTATATCTCTGATACAAAGTAAAACCAGGTCTATCTGTCTGCAGCTTAATATCCCATTAACTGCTAAACCAACAAGTGTTTATTTTTCATGGAATATAAATAATGATCCTGCATGATTTCAAGCTATTTGTTTTATTTGTGGGACACCTACAAAAACTGAAAAAAAGCTACCCAAAAAAATTCACCTGAAACCAAAATAGGGACTATTTGTAATTGTTAAAAATTGACATTTTCTATAAAGTTAGAGTGGTTGCAGTTATAGGTATTAAATATAGCCACTAGTGTATTACAGGGAGTAAGGGAGGGGACAATGGGCAATTAATTCAATTTAAGAGTTTTTGAAGAAAGGCCATGAAATCCAGAATAATCCCGAAAATATGGTGGAAATTGTAAAGTGATTGTTGATTAAATCTAGAAAACCATAAACTAAGAAAAAAGTTCCAAGAAAAAAAGCAATCATTTGAAAATATGATTACCTGTATTACAGACTGACATAACCATTCTGTAATTAATTACTAGAAATATCTCCCTGGAACTCTCCAGATGACAGGGAAAGAGAAAAGAGATTTGGGGGCAAGTGATGTGAACACGGAAAAAAGGGGCAGGCAGGCGTGTAGCTGGATGGGCAAGTATATGACCCGCATGCCTTCCTGCCCCTTTTTATCCTGTTTATTTCCCCCACCTACCTTCTCCATTTCCCTTTCTCGTCTACTTTTAAAAAGGAGGTGGGGATGAAGGGAGTGAAATATAGTATGGGAGGGGGGCCGTGTATTTATATTTGAACTACTCTCTGTCTGCAAAACTATATATATTCAAAACTAACATTCAAAACTAAAACGGCATTTCTTGCGCAAGTCCCCAAACTCAGTCAGAAACTGCTAAATTCTTGCACATTCCCTTTAAGCCAGTCCCCAAAGTCTGAGACTCCTAAAGATTGAATATTCGATCCATTGTCCCCTCCCTTACTCCCTGAGTGTATTATATGGTAAACCCCAACCAGTGCTTAAGCGGGTACTTTGTGTGATAGCGCACTTATTGGACATTCTCTGGCATACTTAAAGACACAACTTTGTTAAAAATTAGCTGTGCTACTAAATATGATACCTTAAAGTAAGTATTGTTAACACTGGTGGTCTCTCCACATGTCTTCTCAACTAAATTATAACACAAGGATGGCAACATTCATAATCATTGAAAAATTTAAAGTATCAAAACATTTAATATTTAACAATATTGATAGTCAAATAAAAATTTCAAAAATTTTATGAATAGGATAATTATATTATATCAAAGGTAAATGTCAACATGTTTTAAATGGACATACGGCTGCGATTATAGAGATGCTTTGCTTTCTAAATCCTACCTAATTATTACAGGAATCATCATACAGTTATTACATGGAAGTTTAAAATCAATTTAACAATTTTAACATGCCTAAGGTATCACAAAGAGTTAATTGTAACGGATGTAGTGACAGACGTACGGACACTAATTATAGAAAAGCTTTGCTTTTAAGAATCATGTAGAGCTGCAAAGCTACTCTAAACTTACCGTAACAACAGACCCCAAATCCGTTAGCACACACCCCCTGAGCTACACCACCCATTGACTCGCACTCTTCGCCAGAATAACATACACCGCTGAAAGGCAAAATTAATATAATAGTAGTTATTTCTCGCAAAGTAATATAAACAGCTTTCCGCGGATATAGAATGTACATTGTACATTTATAAGATTAAAACCAGTTTTTTTGCCCTGAGATGCCGAAGGCAATGGCTAAAAAACTGGTTTTAATCTTATGATTGTACATTTTTATATTCGTAGAAAGCTGGATATGATACGATGCTAGACATAGTTTTTCGTATGGATGAGAACCGGTTCCTATCCACCGGATTCGAATGAATACGATATTAGTTATTTCTCGAATCATATTATAAACAGATTAAAACCAGTTTTTTGCCCCGAGATGCCGAAGGCACCAGCTAAAAAAACCTGGTTTTAATCTTATGATTGTACATTTTTATATTCGTAGAAATCCGGATATGATATATATCCGGATATAATAGTACAACTAAAATTGCCGCGTATTGTTATGTTTTACTTTTAAAGTTTGGGTAAAAATCCATTAAACATTATACTCTTGTTTTGGCTCTTTTTGTGTTATAAATCATTACTAGTCACCAATGGGCTATAACCCGCGATCGTGGCTCAAAACGTAGCGCATCCGCTCGTCGTCGGGAAGGTGATAGGTTCGAATCTCGGTCCGACACCGCGTCATAACTAAAGACGTTAAAAATGGTTCCTACTGCTGCTATGTCAGGTGCGCGACATAAATAGTTAGAGTAGGGGGAATGCCTTGGCCCAAAACAGGCGCAACTCACTACCATGCACAGTTAGGACTTCTCAGACAAAGGTCGTGCAATCAAAGGGTTGGTTGTCTGATGGCAAATGGACGCTTTACACCGCAATCATAGGGCTTAGGGCTGACATCCCTATCCCATATCCATAAGCCACATTGTTACAGAAACACTGACGAATTGTCAGCGGCCTATGCTCCCCCCTGTGGAGTGAAAAGGGCTTGTTACTGTTTTTACTAATGGGCTATGAGTCAACCAAGTCCAAAATTACAAAAAATCTCCATTTTTTCCAACAGTATGATTTAATATAGCTTTCTTGGGGCCGGTAAAATTGGATAAAATGACGGCTTTCATCAAAGTGCTGGTAGGTTTTTGGCAGGTCTAGGGCCCCCGACAGGGTTTAAGAAAAAGAAAAATATAACCCCCCACTTTGTTTTAAAAATAAGGGGGGGATTGTGTTATGAACTTTGAGTGAAATTAATAATAAAATTTGTTATTTACCTATCTTGTAATAGATTTGAACACCAACAGGCTTCCAAAATAATTGTTGACAAAGCATATTTTTAATTTGCCTGTCTTTATCGAAATGGCTAGGGTACAAACCATAAAAATCAACAAACCAATATAATATTTAGACTTATAGAGAGCCCTAATATTTCAAAAAAAAACTTACTCTTTTCCAGATCCCATTTTGCAGGCATTATTTGGAAACTGTACAACATTCAATACATTAAAAACTAAAAAAGAGAATTTTGACAAGAGGGTAAATTATAGTTGTTTTACGGGACTTCTTAGCTTCTTATTGATCAAGTCCATAAAAAACGTAAAAGTAACAAGATAACTATATTTTTGATAAAGAATTGGATTTTTTATTTTAATACTTGTAGTCCCTTCGGGCTCTTTTAACTTTTACTTAACCTAACCTTACCTGAGAAAATCTTAAGAAATAGGTTTTTTTAACTTAACTATGTCCCATGTGCGAAAAATGTGAAGCTGCAAGTTTTTTAGCAGAAAATTATATATATTTCTACCATAAAAAATCTGTCGAAAATATTGCACACGGTAAAATTTGTATTGTAAAGTTGTCAATTAAGGTTGCTAACATGGATATCATTTATTAGTTAGTTTGTTCATTCAGTAGACGGGAAGGATGGGATAAAGATGGTGGAAGGGAAGGGATCGCTATTTTATCCAGCTAAAAGTTTCACTTTACTAGAGTACATGAAAATCTGGTGTGAGATCCAAGTAATAATAAAGCTAATGAAAATTACCTCGTCCAGTTGCATTGCTAGATGGTTCCGAGGTAGCTGTGGTTACAAATAAAAACAATACGAAGACATATCTCATCGTCTCCATGCTTATGTTAGTCTAAATCTGAAAACATTGTTTTGAAATCAAATTATTCAAAATGACTCTGATTAACTTATGATGGAATAGTAATTTAATGTATCGTAATATAGACAGCTTTCCGCGGGTATTTTTGTTAGACCCTTGGGGCCGGAAGTCAAGTCTAACAACACAGGTACTAATGTTATGATTTTCATTTTAAAATTCGTGGAAAATTGTCTGTAATAAGTTGCTATACATAGTTTCAATATGGCTGGGAATCGGTTCTAACCCAGCGAATATAAATCGGTTTTGAATCCACACTCGGAAATTTTGATAATCTTTTATTTTCTTATCCGCAGAATACCTGTCTTTAAAAGCCTACGGTATTTTAGGAGTTTTATGCTATGATATAAAAATAAGGATGACAACATCCATTAGTAGCGAAGCACAAAAATCGTGGATGGGAAAACGTACAAGTAGAATAAGATCAAGAATATAAGATTTATTGGAGAAAATAAACACAAAACATTATTTTATTTTGTATGTTGACTGACACACCAACGGTCAAAGTAAATTACATACTGGATGCTCAGAACAATAGAAAACATTTTTGTGATATTGTCATCTCAAAAAAGTTTTAAAATCGGACAAAAAACACCAAAGATATAAGGAAATATGTAAAAATATAAAAATAGCCAAAAACCTGCTAAATAGCAGTCCGATCACCATGGATGTTTTTTTTAAACAACTGGAAAATTAATTTTGATATTCTTAAAGATATGGGTAAATACAAAAATAGCCAAAAACCTGCTAAAAGGCAGTCCAACCTCCTAGGATATTTCATTAAACGAAGGGAAATTTAATTTAGATATCCATGACTGAAAAAAATTAAAATCGGACCATAAAAACCAAAGTTATGGTGAAAAATGTGAAAAATACAAAAATAGCCTAAAGCCTGCTAAACAAAAGTCCGACCGCCATGGAGGTGAACAAGTTAATTATGCTCCTTAGTGATGGGGATGTTGTCAAAAAGTTTCAGCCTTCTATCTGTCATAGGAGCCGAGAAAATCACCCCCACTCTGTCTCTAACAGTCGGACAGACGGACGGACATTTCGATTTATAGAGTAGCTTTGCTACTAACAATTATATTGATAAAGTACAAGAGATAAGGAAATAAAATGTATGTCTTGGTATTTGCAAAACTGTTAACCTACTGCCTCTTTGCAAAATTTTATTTATATTGCTAGAAAGTTGGAGATCGGTCATAGGTGGTTGATTTTATATGGCACAGAATAAGCATATACATAAGTAGTGTAGCAATGTATGATCAAAATGTGAAAATCAATGTAATCAACTGTGTCAAAGTGTAATCAAAGTGTTTAATTAGAAGGAGGGGGGCGGGGGGGGTCATAAGATAGTAAAAAATAATATTAAATAAGTTATTTACTAAAACAAAGATTATTACACATGAATATTTATATCCAAAGGCTTCAAATGATCGGATCAAGTGAATGATGAATGATGCAAGAACGGGGGGAGTAAGTTGCTAAAAACTCAGCATGTGACGTCATAAAAATGAGGGATTATTCATCTTTTTTTTAGAGGGATTCTTTCCCATTTCTTCTCTCATCTATTTTATTTCTTATGACGTCACATGCTAATTCTAAAGCTAATATTTACTCAACCCAAATATGGCATTCTTTTGCAATGGAATTAATACTGCAATATTTACTTATATTTAGTGAGACAGAGTTTTATAGAACAAGCTATGCGCGTTTAAGATAAGTCTTATATTATCCTCTATCTATCTTACTAGCGGCTACGCCCCTAGAAGCCTCTAGTGGCACTTTAAATGTTTGTTTTTTTGGTTCAAGTTTCTACGATACCTTATATGTTGCGTTGAAATCTCTCTACGCAAAAAAAATTTGATCTTTTGTGATTTCTCTTGGGAGGGTGGTAGTACCCTCCCTAAAATAGTTATAAACCCTCCCAGGACCTATGAGAAGCTACCCTGTTAAGGAGAACTCGATCGGTTCAGCGGTTAGCGAGATCCTTCGGTATAAACATACAAACACACAGACAGATAGACATCATGTTACTTTAGTATAAGGATATTTGCAAGTTATCAAACTAAACTATTAGAAAGTTATACTTTTCAAAAAATAATAAGAATAATCAAATATGTTATACTTCAATAATTTTGAATAAAACGCCAGATTTTTTATTAAATGAATTTTGATAATGTTAATGTGTTCCCATTCTATTAAAAGACAATTTGTTGTGGAGCCTTAATTCACAAAGAGTTCATAAGTTTATCTCATAAAGCAACCAAGAAAATAAATGTTCTCTTACGCACTTTGGTCAGGCTGCTGCCCAATACAAATTAAAGAGTAGTAGCTATTTATATTTAACCCTCCCCTAAAATAGTTATAAACCTTTCCGGGACCTATGAGAAGCTACCCTGTTAAGGAGAACCCGATCGGTTCAGCGGTTAGCGAGATCCTTCGGTACAAACATACAAACACACAGACAAACAGACAGATAGACATCCTGTTACTTTAGTATAAGGATATTTGCAAGTTATCAAACTAGACTATTAGAAAGTTATACTTTTCAAGAAATAATAAGAATAATCAAATACGTTATACTTCAATAATTTTGAGTAAAACGCCAGATTTTTTGATTAAATGTATTTTAATAAATAAGTTAATGTGTTCCCATTCTATTAAAAGACAATTTGTTGTGGAGCCTTAATTCACAAAAAAGTTCATAAGTTTATCTCATAAAGCAACCAAGAAAATAAATGTTCTCTTACACACTTTGGACAGGCTGCTGCCCAATATAAATTAAAGAGTAGTAGCTATTTATATGTATTGCATCTAAAACCATATATCGGATTCGGGCGGTTTTTTTTTAATTTTATTTTAATAAGATTTACAGTTACTAAGCTAGGTAAAGTAAAATGGGGTTAGGTAAATTGAAAAAAAAATGAATCTTACATTCAATATTTTCAATATATTCAAAACAATTATTTTGTTATGTTTGGTTATGTGAGTTGGTAGGGGGGGGGGGTGTATTTATCTTTCATTTGCATATCCCCGTATCCCTGCATTTCTGTGGAGTGTATATTTATTGCGATTTTCCATATTGCTAAATTTTTGCGCGAATATGTCAGGCATAACGAGTTTGGTTTCCGTGCAAACTCGCAAAATTTGCGGAAACTTCTAGCAAAATGTTTAATTTAAAAACAAAGATGACAACATCCATAAGTAGCGAAGCACAAAAGATATCACAAAAGAAAGAGATTGTCTTGAATAATTTCAGAAGCAAATTCAATTCATCATGAAGTTACATACACCATTATATATAAAAAAAAATTTTATTAAAAGTAGAAATTAAATATTACACTATTTATTTCTAAATTAGGATTAGTAGGAAAAGAAAAATAATCTATAATAGCCATTGCATAGAATGCTTTGAATTTTGATTTTATACTAGTAACCAACCACAAATATTGCAAAAATCGAACCAAAAACTGAAAATTAATCGAAAAGTTTCTTGTCATTTTATCTATGGACACAAAAATCAATTAATTTCATAATTTCAGGCTTTGGACCAAAATTAAACTTCCCTACAATGATACGATCTGAGCAGTATAACTGTTTTCAAGATCTAACTAGACATACAATCAGACATTTCCAAAAATTGCAAATCTTGCGGTTTTATGAGGCGTGGAAAAGTTGGCTGCAAAATGTAAAGCTTGGATGATTATTCTTGCGTAGAGAGGTCATTCAACTTTAACATTGTTTAGATACAATACCTGCCAAAAGTTAAAACTAGTAATCGGCTAAAAAGACCCCCCACTCATATTTTTGTTTGAAATAATCATTTTCTATGTCTGTGGGTGGGCATAACTAGTTCCCAATATAACCTAACCCTAGAGTAATAAATAAACAAACAACTAAAACTAATTCCCCCATCCCCCTTTATTTTTAACTAGCGGCTACGCCCCTAGAAGCATCTAGGGGCACTTTACCTCATTCCATTTCGACCTCAGTCGACCTCATTCCATTTAAAATTTGAGTTTCAAAAAGATAAAAAAATATTTTTTGGAGGGAAAGGGGTGAAGACACCCTCCCCCAAAATAGTTTAAAACCTTCCCAGGACCTATAAGAAGCTTCACTGTAAAGGAGAACAAAAACGCTTACTACTTTATATAAAAGGATAAAATTTTTAAGAACACAGTAATAGTTTCTGACTGATTATGACGTAACAAAAAAAATTAGCCAATGAGAGGCCATCATAAATTTTACCATTGGTCAATAACGGCCTCTCATTGGCTAATTTTTTTTTGTTACGTCATAATCAGTCAGACACTATTACTGTGTTCAATTTTTAAGAAAGGGGAAAGGGGTTTAAGTGCTAAACCTGTACTTTAAAGAAAAACGCCGGACTTTATTTTTAATTAGCGAAACACACTCTATAGATAGGGTATGGCCTTAAGTCTGTATGTTAGTTGGTTAGTTGTTTAGTCTGATTGAAGAGGGCAGGTGAAGCGGCATGGTAACCCGCAAGGTAGACCTGGTTCGATGTCTTAGTATAGGCAAAGCGCTATCTCCACCCGCTTGGAAGGTAAGCCAGCTTACGTCAACGTCAACCGCTTACGTCAACGTCAACCCAAAACGAGAACGACAACGAGTCACCTTGCCTTGCCTTGCCCTCTTGCCGGTCTGAGATCCCCTAATTTTTGCAGTCAAATGCATGGAAATCCAAAATTGGCAAAGTTTGGGTCCCCATAACCCCCCTTAAAAGTCAAAATCTTGTCCAAAACCTTTAATAAAAGTTGTTAGGCTTGCCAAGATGTTTAATTTGAGTACTTAAAGTCTTATGTAGCTCAATCCTAGCCAAAGTTACAGCTATCCAAAGTGACCTTGGTTTCCGAGATTTTCATTTTGGAGGGCACCCTTGTCTTAGCCAAAATTTTGATCAAATTTTACATTTTTGCAGTCAAATGCATGGAAATCCAAAATCAGGCAACTTGCGGTCGTCATAACCCCCCTTAAAAGTCAAAATCTTGTCCAAAACCTTTAATAAAAGTTGTTAGGCTTGCCAAGATGTTTAATTTGAGTACTTAAAGTCTTATGTAGCTCAATCCTAGCCAAAGTTACAGCTATCCAAAGTGACCTAGGTTTGCGATATTTTCATTTTCTCATTTTTCAACTTTGGACTTAGAATAATTTGCATAAATTTTTGCAGTTTTGCAGTCAAATGCATGGAAATCCAAAATTGGCAAAGTTTGGGTCCCCATAACCCCCCTTAAAAGTCAAAATCTTGTCCAAAGTCTTTAATAAAAGTTGTTAGGCTTGCCAAGATGTTTAATTTGAGTACTTAAAGTCCTCTGTAGCTCAATCCTAGCCAAAGTTACAGCTATCCAAAGTGACCTTGGTTGCCGAGATTTTCACTTTCCACTTCAAAAAAAAAATTTTTTAATAAGGTAAAATTAAAATTTTTTTTTTCAACTAGTGTTCCCATAAGCGGAATTTTAAAAGTATATAGGGGAGGAAGGTTGGTTATAATCTTACTTTCGTGCAAGTGGCATGCGCCAGAGAATTTTTACGCCAAAGAATTCTTGTACGAAGGTTTAGGGAGAGCATGGTATGTCGTTCTCCCTACCTCCCCGACCCGACCACTAGCGGGTAGCGCTGCCCGCTATCATAGAAACCGCTTGACGGATTTGAACGAAAATCTAGATACGGTTTCTTGGACCCTTACTGAAGGTAGACACCGAAGGTTAGGGTCACTATAACGCATATACGGTCGGGTTAACGCACAGCGGGCGAGCTTACGTCGATGAAGACAGTACTACTGACTGAGACAGGCGCCCTTAAGGTAGAGTAGGGTAGACTAGGCATCAATCTTGGATGTCTGCCCTTACCTTACTCTATACCAAGCGCTAACGCACAACGAGGTGCCTATCTTGGGAACCCGTATAGATAGAGCTTTGACCTATAGTTGGGAAATGGTTCGAATCCTTTACCGAAGGCGCTCTATCTTGGGAACCCTTATAGATAGCGCTTCAAGAACGCAACACGGGTCACTCTATCGATGAAGACAGTACTCCTGACTGAGATTGAGTGTCCTTATAGTAGGATTAGGCGGCAAGTCTTCTGCTTAAGGCGCCCTTAGTGTCCCTCTAAGGAAACCTTGTGTCGGGAGCCTAAGATTGGGTAACGGTCTTAGTATAGAGGAGGTTGAAGGAGCGCTCAATACTTGGGTGACTGACCTGTTAGAGTCACACCCAAGCTACTTGCGGGGGTCATAACAATCCCGCAAGTAGACTACTGGTAGCCGAAAGGTCTGGAATGGATCTTGGTAGGTGGTTGGTTATAGTGTTCCAATATCCAAGGGCAGGTTCTCGCCAGTAAGGGTAACCTTCCTTAAGGTAACCCGAGAATGTCGCTTGGGTGCACATCGCTTGGAGTCGGGTAGGCAGCGCGAGAATGACGGGCTGCCCAATACCCTAAGACGGAACATCTTGGTTCACTCTTAACCATCCAACCAGTAGTAGAGTATTGGTAGTGACATTGGACAGTTGCTTGAATACACCTGGGTATTCAAGGTACCAATACTTGAGCAAGGCGGCAAGTCTCCTGACAAGGTGCCTTCTAAGGACGTTACCACTTAGAGGGCAGCTTTAGGGAGCCTAAGCTTAGCGCTTAGCGCAAGTCTCCTGCTTTAGGCATCCTTCTTCAAGGATACCTTGTGTCAGGAGCACAGTGTAGAGTTGACGGCGGCATGGATCATAGCCCTAATACTTGGGTGACTGACCTTATAGAGTCACACCCAAGCTGCTTGCGGGGGTAATCAATCCCGCAAGTAGACTACTGGTAGCCGAAAGGTCTGGAATGGATCTTGGTAGGTGGTTGGTTATAGTGTTCCAATATCCAAGGGCAGGTTCTCGCCAGTAAGGGTAACCTTCCTTAAGGTAACCCGAGAATGTCGCTTGGGTGCACATCGCTTGGAGTCGGGTAGGAAGACTACCCTAAGACGGAACACCTTGGTTCACTCTTAACCATCCAACCAGTAGTAGGAGTGTCAAGCGACAGTAGACAGTTGCTTGAATGCCTTAAGGGTCACTTCGGGCGGCAGTTAAGGAGATATCTGTAGGCTGCCTTCTAACTTTAGCGTTTGCGGGTTAGTGCACTAACCGAAGTAGGTGGTCCCACTCTACTGGTTCAACAGACTGGTATCTTGGGCACCCTAAACCAAGGTCTAAGGCAACTCCCTTAAGGGACAGTGGAGTCACGGTGGTTGGCTTGGCTGTCAAAGCGCATCTGCCCTTAAGGAAAGCTACAACGTATAGGCAATGTATAGGGCCGCCTAAGACCTTGGTAGAAGGTGCCCTGGTGAGGCTTGGTTGAGAACCACTAGAGTGGAGGAGCGAAGGAAGCCTGAAGGATGGTAACAAGGTAGACACTTAGTAGAAGGCAAGCTAAGGTCACCAAGGTTGCCTACAGATTGGTATTACAAGTCAGGTTCGCATAGCGAGTGTACCAAAGAAGGTTGATAAGGCCTGGCTTAAGGGTTGAGAAAGGCACTGTAACCGTAAGGATGAGGCACGGTGTAACACCCTTAGATAGAGTGCACCTGGGTAGCACTCTGAAGGATACTCTCTCAACAGGCCCGCAAGTGTAGTAGGGCGATGCTTGCTTGGGGTGAGAGATGAGATAAGCGGTCTAAGTTTCCGTGCCTACAGCCCTCAACCCTTATACTTAAGGTGGCAAGTGCGGAGAGTCCTTCACTAAGTAGAACGGGTAGTAGGCCGAGAACGCCAGCGGTCCGCCGTAGTGACTGAAACCTTAGTAACTTAGTCGGGAAGTAGACTCGTGGAAGAAGGTGCAGCGCCTCCGTCGGGAGATTAAGCTGTATACTTAAGGCGTCACCTTAAGTAAGTGTAGTGTGCGGGTTGCTTGACACTTGACTCCCTCTAAGTAGGTGGACCCCTTCGGTGAGTCAAAATACCTGACTTGGGTTGGCGCTTATAGTATAGGGTGACAGTGCGCCAAGGGTTGAGGGCTATAGTAGACAACCAGACATCAGCCTGCCGAAGTCACTGCGTGGGCTGAAGGTCGAGTCGACTGTAGTCTAACATATCCTTGGTTCAAGGTAGGAATTGTTCCGCTTGCTTGCTTGCGGCATAGCTCCCTTAGTACTGCACTCTTGCTTGAGTGTCTGACCTGGGTATGGGTTGAGGCCGCTATGCTGGACGAGGGTGATTGGGAGAACCTAGATTGGACGGTTTAGCTGCCCTTAGAGCAAGGAACCAGAGGGGGAGTTCTATACGAGCAGAACCGCACCAAGCATGGTAACACAAGACACGTCGCCTCCCTCTGGAGATTAAGACGTGGTGGTGGGGGGCATTCATGTTTCCTCTTGTCCTTTACTTAAACCGGGGTTCGACATAAGTACCATACCAAGTGTCAAGAGTTAACCTGGGTAGGCGCCTCCTTTGGTATACTAGTGCGGTCGGTTATAGTACTAAGGTCAGGTGTTCTGCCTGACTGGAAGACTATGACCTTGCTTTGACTTTAGCAATTTTAGTCTACTGGACTTTAAACATCTACAAGTTTCAGGGTCAAGCTTCCCGAGACGTTAACCTTCCTTAAGGAGCGTACGGGTGACATGAGTTGCCTCATCTACGTCGTGCACTTAAGCTACCCTGAGTAGGAGTGCGGGTCGTATTAGATCTCTTCATCTCCACCTCAACAGTACTGGTTGGGGGCGGTAGTTAACGTGGCGAAGTATTCACAAGGCTGCCCCCTTAGTCCAGTCTTTAAACTCGGAGTAAGAGTCTATCAGTAGTGTAAGTGATCTTGGTCCTTAACTTGGTTCCTCCTTCATATTACTTGTTGGATAAAGGGACATCGAACTGGGAACATGGACTCGGTAGAATGCTATTCTTGGGAAAGGTCGCCTACTGGACTGGTGATGCGCCCTCCGTCGACTAGGGTAGCAACCATAAGGGAAGCGGGCGGGCACTGCGGGTGCCCTGGTAAAGAACCAAGATAGAGTGCTCCGACTCCCCTGGATAGGACTTTGCCTGTTTGGTAACCGACATGGTGTGACATCGATTGAAAACTCTTGACTATGCTTCGAGAGGACGCTTAGTGACTACAAGGATCATCGATACAGTAGTATAGATGTTCTAGAGTAGAGTACTACTAAGCTATCCGCGTAGAATCAGTCATTATGCGAATTCAAGATTCACTCCAGGGTAGGCTTAAGGATTACTACTACTGGATGGGGCCCAATGGGCGCCGCTGGGCGCCCAAAAACTCTGCAGATACCGGTGAACGGGGGGGGAGACGTTTTCAAAAAAAATTATTAGGCGTTTTATACTATTATATAATATTATATTAATAATATACTAATAATATAGGGTATTTTTTTTCAAAAATTTTATTTTTTAATAAGGTAAAAATTTTCAGAAATTTTCAACTAGTGCTCCCATAAGCGGATTTTCAAAAGTATATAGGGGATAACATATTTTTTCGTAAGAGGGACCCGCGCGCGCGAGGCAAAGGACACCATGGACACCATCCATGCCCTTGTCAAGCGCTAGCGGCTTACGGGAGCTTGATGTTAGATGAACCGGCACCCTACCTTATGAGGTAAAGGTAGGGGAAGAGAAGAGATAGACGCCCGCTATCTCTAGGCACCCTTGTTAAGGGAGAAGCCTGGTTAAGTAAGACGGTGAAGGTGACACCAGTCAAAGGAAGGAGACTGTGGTGAGGTGGACACCACAGTCAAAGGAAGGCACCTTTAGTAAGGGAGAAGCCTGGTTAAGTAAGACGGTGAAGGTGACACCAGTCAAAGGAAGGAGACTGTGGTGAGGCGAACACCAAGTCAAAGAAAGTCGGGAGAGATAGATGCTGGCTATCTCTAGGCACCCTTGTTAAGGGAGAAGCCTGGTTAAGTAAGACGGTGAAGGTGACACCAGTCAAAGGAAGGAGACTGTGGTGAGGTGGACACCACAGTCAAAGGAAGGCACCTTTAGTAAGGGAAGCCTGGTTGAGTGAGAAGGTAGACTAAGATAGAGCGCCCGCTATCTTAAGTCAAGCTGGTGAAGGTGACACCAGTCAAAGGAAGGAGACTGTGGTGAGGTGGACACCACAGTCAAAGGAAGGCACCTTTAGTAAGGGAAGCCTGGTTGAGTGAGAAGGTAGACTAAGATAGAGCGCCCGCTATCTTAAGTCAAGCTGGTGAAGGTGACACCAGTCAAAGGAAGGAGACTGTGGTGAGGTGGACACCACAGTCAAAGGAAGGCACCTTTAGTAAGGGAAGCCTGGTTGAGTGAGAAGGTAGACTAAGATAGAGCGCCCGCTATCTTAAGTCAAGCTGGTGAAGGTGACACCAGTCAAAGGAAGGAGACTGTGGTGAGGTGGACACCACAGTCAAAGGAGGGCACCCTAAGTAAGGGAAGCCTGGTTGAGTGAGAAGGTAGACTAAGATAGAGCGCCCGCTATCTTAAGTCAAGCTGGTGAAGGTGACACCAGTCAAAGGAAGGAGACTGTGGTGAGGTGGACACCACAGTCAAAGGAGGGCACCCTTAGTAAGGGAAGCCTGGTTGAGTGAGAAGGTAGACTAAGATAGAGCGCCCGCTATCTTAAGTCAAGCTGGTGAAGGTGACACCAGTCAAAGGAAGGAGACTGTGGTGAGGTAGACACCAAGTCAAAGGAAGTGTGTTATAGACCTGGGTAGAAGGAAGGGCACCTTCAACCGTGGTGAAGTAGACACCAAGCCTAAGGTTAGAAGGGCGGGAGAACCATAACCAAGGAGACTTTAGACTGTCCCACTCAAGAGGTTCCCGTTTAGAGCTTAAGGGCAACGCTACTGACTTCAAGAGACCAAGTTTGAAGGCTACAGTAGGCAACCAGACATCAGCCTGCCGAAGTTACCGTGTGGGCTGAAGGTCGAGTCGACTGTAGTCTAACTGTGGGTGAGAGGTTAAGAGCGGGCTGGCTTGCGGGTGAGAGTGGACAGTCAAAGAGTGTCTTAGGAGGGTAACCTTGACTACGTCCAAGGTATCCTTTGAAGGAGGATAGAGAGGTGCCAGCTATTGTTAACCCAAGCTAGGGCACCTCAAAGCAAAGCCAAGCGCTTGCAAGCTGGCAAAGCAAGCGCTGTGTTAAAGGAAGGAAACGAAGGAAAGGAAGTTTAAGACTTAAGACTGACTTCAAGAGACCAAGTTTGAAGGCTACAGTAGGCAACCAGACATCAGCCTGCCGAAGTTACCGTGTGGGCTGAAGGTCGAGTCGACTGTAGTCTAACTGTGGGTGAGAGGTTGGTTGAGAGACTTAACCAAGGGGTCTATAGGAAGGTAGACACCTAAAGACTTAAGACTGGCTTCAAGAGACCCAAGTTTAGAGCTAAAGGGCAAGCTAGGTTAAGGGTGTTGCTGGCTTGCTTGTGGGTGAGAGGTTCCAGTCAGAGTCTTAACCAAGGGGTCTATAGGAAGGTAGACACCTAATCTGGTTGATTCTGCCAGTAATATATGCTAACGTCAAAGCCTAAGCCATGCATGTGCCAAAGTGAGAGAGACTACGAAAGGCTCATTAAAACATATCAACTTGATCGAACAGAAGGAGCAGCGGAAGGATAACTTTGGTAATTCTCAAGCTAATACATAAGACAAGGCAATAGGAGTTGTGGAAGGTAAGCGCTTGAGAAACCAAACACGGAAGTGTACTAAAGTTGACCTGAAGCCGTTCTTGATAGTTCAGTTAACCTGACTATCAGTTCATTCATGGTATGACCTATCAACTGTAGACTGGGTGCCTTAGGCGCACAGTTGTTATGACGGGTAACAGAGAATCAGGGTTCGATTCTGGAGAGGGCGCCTTAGAAATGGCTACCACATCTAAGGAAGGCAGCAGGCGCGCAAATTACCCATTTGTTAAAGACAGAGGTAGTGACGGAATATAACAATACAAGACTCTTTCGAGGCCTTGTAATTGGAATGATGTTAATCTAAATTAATGTCAAAGGATCAATTGGAGGGCAAGTCTGGTGCCAGCAGCCGCGGTAATTCCAGCTCCAATAGCGTATACTAATGTTGCTGTGGTTAAAAAGCTCGTAGTCGGAAGATTGTCAAGTGGGAGCCCTGGCGCAAGCGCTAGCGGTTCTTATTGATTGGTTGGAAAGGACAAGTCAATTGACTTTCAAAGGTTGATTGAGCTGGGTCTGTGTTTACTTTGAAAAAACAAGAGTGCTAAAGGCAGACCAGTAGTCGGAATAGTTGTGCATGGAATAATATAACAAGGAGTTGTGTATGTTATGTTGGTCTCAACCATAACTTGATGATAAATAGAGACTGACGGGGGCATATGTATTCAAGCGCTAGAGGTGAAATTCTTGGACCGTTTGAAGACATCCAAAAGCGAAAGCATATGCCAAGTATGTTTTCATTGATCAAGAACGAAAGTTAGAGGATCGAAGGCGATTAGATACCGCCCTAGTTCTAACCATAAACGATGCCAACCAGTAATCTATCGCATGTCTATTGACGTGGTGATAGGCGACTTTTGGAAACTAAAGTTATTTGGTTCCAGGGGAAGTATGGTTGCAAAGCTGAAACTTAAAGTAATTGACGGAAGGGCACCACCAGGAGTGGAGCTTGTGGCTTAATTTGACTCAACACGGGAAAACTTACCAGGCCAGAACACTAGAAGGATTGACAGACTAAGTGCTCTTTCTTGATTTGGTGGTTGGTGGTGCATGGCCGTTCTTAGTTGGTGGAGTGATCTGTCTGGTTAATTCCGATAACGAACGAGACTCTCACTTACCAATAAGGACACTGTTTCCAAATTGAAGTCGGGTGGAAACATTAACTAACTTGAAGATGTGTGTCTTCTTGGAAGGGTTAGTTGAACGAAGTAGCTAAAGAAAGAGCAATAACAGGTCTGTGATGCCCTTAGATGTTCTGGGCCGCACACGTGCTACAATTGAATATATAACCCGTCCCTGGTTCGAAAGGACTAGGCAAGCGGTTAATATATTTAACAGTCGGGATTGTCGCTTGAAAGTGTTCGACATTAACCTGGAATTCCTAGTAAAGGCAAGTCAATAGCTTGCCTTGATTGAGTCCCTGCCCTTTGTACACACCGCCCGTCGCTACTACCGATTGAATGTCTTAGTGAGAACCATGGAAGGAGCCCTAACACTTGACCTGGGTACCTGAAGTAGTTCAAGCTGTGTCATTTAGAGGAAGTAAAAGTCGTAACAAGGTTTCCGTAGGTGAACCTTCGGAAGGATCATAGTGGAGTTGTATTGTCGGGAACAAGGAATCGTAGAGCTAGTCTTAACGAATCCATACCAGGCCAAAGGCGCCTGCCAAAGAGAAAGCGCAGGTGAAGGCGCTAAAGCAAAGCTAGTGGACAAGGGAACACTAGGCTTGTAGCTTGAAGAAGATAGTAGCTAAACACTAGAGTGAATGTGAATCGCTGGTCACATGAACATAGCTTGGTTGAACGCAAGCGCAGGAAACAAAGCAAGGCTTTGGTTTCGTATTCCTTGTCAGAATGTGGGCATAAGGAGGCAAGGCACCCGTCCATAGGGCGGTTCTTCCTACCCTTCGTTTAGAAGGTAGGAGAGAGGACAGTAATATATGCGACGGATCCAAAGAGCTACGTAAAGGTCTAATTTGAGAATTAGCGGCAGTTTGACTCAATAAGAGTGTTTGATAGAGAATGAAAGACCCGCTTGACTTAAGCATATCAATAAGCGGAGGAAAAGGAATCCAAGGAGACCGTCTTAGTAATAGCGAATGACAAGACGGTAGCTCTAGGCTGAGTCTCTCTGTAAGAGGGACTGTGAGGCGCAAGCAAGCGGGTAGTCTAGGCTTCCCATGGCAAGGTCTCTCGTGAATGTGGTTCGTTCATAGGAAAGGTGAAGGACCAAGAGAGCTGGGAAGGTCTAGGCACGCCCGCTTGAGAGTGGAGTAGGAATATTTGGAATTGTATTCTGAAGGTTGAGGTAAACCATTCATTAAGCTAAAGACTGGCGGCAAGGCCAATAGCAAACAAGTACCGTGAGGGAAAGTTGAAAAGAACTTTGAAGAGAGAGTCAAAAGTATGTGAAATTGTCCTTTGACAAACGGTGTAAGGGTCTCAAGCTGGTATTCCTTGTGTTCATAGGAAGGTGAACCTGGGTACCAGTTAGAGTCAACCTTGAAGGAGAAGGAAGGAGGTGCATTAGACGGGAGAGCTAGCACTTCAGTTGTGTGTAGAGGGCGGCATAGCGAGCGCTAAAGCACTCGTTGTTGAAAAGTAAAGACGGTGACATCGACCCGTCTTGAAACACGGATCAAGGAGTTTAACAGGCGGACAAATAGAACCCAAGTAGAGGGTTGGTGTGAAGGGAAGTCAAGTGGGAAACCAAGGCATGTGGTTTCGTTGAAGGCTTGCTATAGTAGTAGCGGCAAAGTCAGATTGAGTGAATCTGTTAAGACCCGAAAGATGGTGAACTATGCTTGATCAGGGTGAAGCCAGGTGAAAGCCTGGTGGAGGCCCGTAGCAATTCTGACGTGCAAATCGATTGTCAGAGTCGAGTATAGGGGCGAAAGACTAATCGAACTATCTAGTAGCTGGTTCCAGTCGAAGTTTCCCTAAGGATAGCTGTAATTCACAAGGATAGTTTCATCTGGTAAAGCCAATGACTAGGAGGAATGGGATTGGAACGATCTCAACTCATTCTCAAACTATAAATGGATGAGAATAGCTTGGCGCTTAAGTAGAAGGCCTTGCTAAAGTCGGAAGGAATATGAAAGGACGTGTGGGCCATTCTTGGTAAGCAGGACTGGCGCTGTGGGATGATCCAAACGCAGAGTTAAAGTAACAAAGTCATAGTTCATAAGATACCACAAAAGGTGTTGGTTTCTTAAGACAGCAGGACGGTGACCATGGAAGTTGGGACCCGCTAAGGAGTGTGTAACAACTCACCTGTCGAAGAAAGCAGTCCTGAAAATGGATGTTGCTAAAACTATAGAAGGACTTATACTCCAGCTGTGCCTAGAGGTTGGCTAGGCACAAGTAGGCTGGTAATAACGTGGCAAGAAAGGGCCAGTTAAAGTAAAGTCGGGAGCAACGTTGTGTGCAGATCTTGGTGGAAGTAGCGAATAATCCAAGGAGGGATTGGATAGTCGAAGTGGAGAAAGGTTTCGTGTGAACAGTAGTTGAACGCGAGTCAGGCGGTTCTAATCTAAAGTTGAAGTATGTACAAGGCACAGGCAAGTGCAAGCGGAGAAAGGGAAACTTGTTAGAGTTCAAGTTCCTATACCAGTCTCATCCTAGCATATAGGCCTGGGTAACCAGGAAAGTGGATTGGGATTCCTTCTAACCCCAGAGAGAGAGTTGTCTTTTCTATATAAGCGAAAGGTCACCTTGAAACACTGTCAGAGTGAGTAAAGGTAACCCTAGCTAAGAACACGTCCGTTCAAGACGTGTCTCTGGTGGAAGCTGGACCTTGAAAACCAATCTTAAGGCTATGGTTGAACTGGTGTAGGCCGTACTCATATCCGCAGCAGGTCTCCAAGGTTAAGAACCTCTGACCAATAGAATAATGTAGGTAAGGGAAGTCGGCAAAATGGTTCTGTAACTTTGGGAGAAAGAATGGCTCTGAAGGCTAAGCTAGTCGGGTTTAGCGTGGAAGTGCCCTTGGATTGGAAGGACTGGATGTGGTTCGGACCTTTAATCTTGAAGGCATGGAAGCGCTAGGCTTCATATACTTACGTATATACGTCTAGCTATCAATAGCTTGATCAGAACTGACACGAGCAGGGGGAATCCGACTGTTTAATTAAAACAAAGCATCGAGATAGTCAAAGGGTGACATTGACTCGATGTGATTTCTGCCCAGTGCTCTGAATGTCAAATGGAAGAGGTCCCATTAAGCGCGGGTAAACGGCGGGAGTAACTATGACTCTCTTAAGGTAGCCAAATGCCTCGTCAGATAACTACTGACGCGCATGAACGGATTAACGAGATTCCCACTGTCCCTATCTACCATCTAGCGAACCCGCAGTCAAGGGAACGGACTTGTGGATATTAGCGGGGAAAGAAGACCCTGTTGAGCTTGACTCTAGTTTCGCTTGGTGGAGAGGAATACTTGAAGTAGGATAGAGAGGAGGTGTAAAAGCCAGTCTTGAAATACTCTCACACGTATGTCTTCTCTGCTTAAGAAGTCGGAAGGGAAAGACAGCTAGGCTTAATGCCTTGCTTCAGTTGTAGAAGGAAGTTGAAAGGGCAACCCTAACCTCAGAGAGAGTGAGGCAGGGAGTTTGACTGGGGCGGTACATCTGTCAAACGATAACGCAGGTGTCCTAAGGTTGGCTCCTCAAGGAAAGAAACCTTGAATAGAGTAGAAGGGCACAAGCCAGCTTGAGTTCTCCTTTCAGTACAAGGAGAACCTTGGAAACAACGGCCTATCGATCCTCTTTAATTCGTGGTTTGAAGGAAGAGGTGACAGAAAAGTTACCACAGGGATAACTGGCTTGTGGCTGCCAAGCGTTCATAGCGACGTAGCTTTTTGATCCTTCGATGTCGGCTCTTCCTATCATTTTGAAGCAGAATTCAGAAAGTGTCGGATTGTTCACCCGTCAAAAGGGAACGTGAGCTGGGTTTAGACCGTCGTGAGACAGGTTAGTTTTACCCTACTAATAGGGAGGACTAGTCTTGAGTAAGGCTCTTTAGTACGAGAGGAACCAGAGCCTGGTACCGCTGGTGTTTCTGTTGTTTGACTTGTCAGAGCAGATGCGCTAAGTACTTTGGTTAATAGCTGAACGCCTCTAAGCTAGAGACCAGTCTTGAGAGCTATCTAAAATTAGTGAGATTGTCGGGAAAGGAGCAGCTAGGCGCAAGCCTGGTAGAACGAAAGCTATATCTATCTATCGCTCCCAATCACTGTGTCCCAAGGACACGACTTAGGAGGAAGGCCCCGTTGTTCATCATTAGACTCATACAGAGTCGAGTGACTGAGACGGTGAGCTGTTCCTGACACCCACCTGACGACTTAACAGGTGCCCACCAACAACCTTTGACACTCGGCAGATGAAGCCGTTGTCACCAGCTTGGGAGACTGGATTTTAGCGCTAGAGAGAGCGCACCTGGAGGGAGACCCCTACCGCTGTGTAGGGTGAACCCTGAGAAAGGTGCCCTCTCTGCGCTAAAATTCGTGTTTTTTGAGCTGGTGGTGGGGGATGAGGGATCCTGGTCATATTGATAAATTATTTGGCGTTTTTGCGCTTAAAACTTGCGCTTAAAGTCGCGCCCTTTCGGGCGCGAAGAATAGGCAACAGTCAGAGAGCCAAAACAAGCTTTGCAGCCCTGCCGGCGGCACACGACTTTTTGGTTTTTTGAGAGGCCGAAAAAAACGCGTGGTCTTAAGAAATCCACGACTAGAATGCGCCTTCACTTGTAATGAATTTTGCAAATTGTAACCCAACCCTTCGATACGAGTCAAGGCTCACTGAATTTCGGCCTCTCAAAATTGGGTTTTTTTGATTTTCCGAGGGTTTTTTTATGGTTAGACGCAGATTTTGCGCTGCTACAGGCTGGCGCCTTGGGCCCAAGCAAAACTAGTGAGCCTTGACTCGTATCGATGAAAAAATCCATCGATACGAGCTAAGGCTCACTGTTACAAGTCAAGGCTCAGTCCTAGGAAAAAAAGGCAGTGAGCCAAAGCTCGTATCGATAGAAATTTCATCGATACGAGTCAAGGCTCACTATCCATCGATACGAGTTAAGGCTCACTGTTACAAATGAAGGCTCAGTCCTAGGAAAATGAAAATACAGTGAGCCTTGACTCGTATCGATGGATTATTTCATCGATACGAGTCAAGGCTCACTGTACAAGTCAAGGCTCAGTCCTAGGAAAAAAAGGCAGTGAGCCAAAGCTCGTATCGATAGAAATTTCATCGATACGAGTCAAGGCTCACTATCCATCGATACGAGTTAAGGCTCACTGTTACAAATGAAGGCTCAGTCCTAGGAAAAAGAGGCAGTGAGCCTTAACTCGTATCGATAGAAATTTCATCGATACGAGTCAAGGCTCACTATCCATCGATACGAGTTAAGGCTCACTGTTACAAATGAAGGCTCAGTCCTAGGAAAAAGAGGCAGTGAGCCAAAGCTCGTATCGATAGAAATTTCATCGATACGAGTCAAGGCTCACTATCCATCGATACGAGTTAAGGCTCACTGTTACAAATGAAGGCTCAGTCCTAGGAAAAAGAGGCAGTGAGCCTTAACTCGTATCGATAGAAATTTCATCGATACGAGTCAAGGCTCACTATCCATCGATACGAGTTAAGGCTCACTGTTACAAATGAAGGCTCAGTCCTAGGAAAAAGAGGCAGTGAGCCTTAACTCGTATCGATAGAAATTTCATCGATACGAGTCAAGGCTCACTATCCATCGATACGAGTTAAGGCTCACTGTTACAAATGAAGGCTCAGTCCTAGGAAAAAAAGACAGTGAGCCTTGACTCGTATCGATGAAATAATTCATCGATACGAGTTAAGGCTCACTAAAATTAAAATAAATGTAAAAAATATAGATAATTTTGAATTTTATTGTTAAAATAGAAATTTATATTAAATATTTAATTTTCAAACTTAACTCTAGATTCTTAAAACCTTCACCAAAGTAAGTAGGAATCAACGTAGACTTTTCAGGATAGACACACATCATAGTGCCCCTAAAAATCAATCAATAGAGGAATTATATGGCGCAGACACTTGTATTTAAGACACGGTTAGACGGATTATCTTAGGGTTAGACGTAGATTTTGCGCTGCTACAGGCTGGCGCCTTGGGCACCCTATAAGGACACTTAAGACCGTAAGCGAGGACACCAAGCCTGGACACCACCCAAACCGAAGATAGATGCAATTTTTTAGCATTTTTTTGATATTTCACTCTTTTATTCTCTATTATCCACTCTATTGGTACCCTCATTCCTATGTCCCGATAAGATTCTACGCAGTCGGGACATTGGAAAGCGGGTCAAATCTGCTTACGGTATGAAGGTTCCCTTATACCCGCTATAAGGACACCAAGCCTGGACACTAGCGCTCGTATAGGAAGCCTATATGCTTGTGGTTAGACGTAGATTTTGCGCTGCTACAGGCTGGCGCCTTGGGCACCCTATAAGGACACTACGACCGTAAGCAAGGCACCCAAGCCTGGACACTAGCGCTCGTATAGGAAGCCTATATTCTTAGGGTTAGACGTAGATTTTGCGCTGCTACAGGCTGACGCCTTGGACACCCGTATACCAAGCCTATATGTTAGGGTTAGACGTAGATTTTGCGCTGCTACAGGCTGACGCCTAGGCACCCAAGCCTGGACACCAGTCTTGGTATACCAAGGGCTTATCTTAGGGTTAGACGTAGATTTTGCGCTGCTACAGGCTGACGCCTAGGACACCAATCCAAAGTCAGTGAGCCTTGACTTGTAAGGGAGACAGTGAGCCTTGACTTGTAAGGAAGACAGTGAGCCTTAACTCGTATCGATGAAAAAATCCATCGATACGAGTCAAGGCTCACTGTTACAAGTCGAGGCTCACTACATACAAATCAAGGCTCAGTCCCTTACAAGTTAAGGCTCAGTCCTAGGAAAAAAAGACAGTGAGCCTTAACTCGTATCGATAGAAAGTTCATCGATACGAGTCAAGGCTCACTAACCCATCGATACGAGTCAAGGCTCACTGTTACAAATCAAGGCTCAGTCCCTTACAAGTCAAGGCTCACTACTAAGAAAAAGAGGCAGTGAGCCTTGACTCGTATCGATAGAATATTTCATCGATACGAGTTAAGGCTCACTAATCCATCGATACGAGTCAAGGCTCACTGTTACAAGTCGAGGCTCAGTCCTAGGAAAAAAAAGACAGTGAGCCAAAGCTCGTATCGATGGAGAAATTTCATCGATACGAGTCAAGGCTCACTAACCCATCGATACGAGTCAAGGCTCACTAACCCATCGATACGAGTCAAGGCTCACTAACCCATCGATACGAGTCAAGGCTCACTGAAGGAGAGGGCACCCAGGCATAACCACACGGTGCCTTGAGATCTTGCTGGACCTCTGGATTGGTCATAACGTGCCACAGTCACCCGAGCGAAGCGAGGGTAAGAGTAAGGGGAGATAGGAAGGTAGAACCACCCGTAGATAAGCCATAACGTGTCCGTGCCAGGGGGAAGCCGAGCGAAGCGAGGCTTCCCCTAGTGTCTTGAAACCCGAGCGAAGCGAGGCGTGATAGTAAGGGGAGATAGGAAGGTAGAACCACCCGTAGATAAGCCATAACGTGTCCGTGCCAGGGGGAAGCCGAGCGAAGCGAGGCTTCCCCTAGTGTCTTGAAACCCGAGCGAAGCGAGGCGTGATAGTAAGGGGAGATAGGAAGGTAGAACCACCCGTAGATAAGCCATAACGTGTCAGTGTCACCAATACTGAAAACCCAGGTAAACCACCTCGTTGACAGGGTAAAGGAAGGCATCCATCCAAAGCCATTTCAATCTCTGAAGTGCCTTCAGTTGCAACCGTTTTAGAGGGAGCCCTTACTCGCTCCGCTTAAGAGAGAAGCTGCACTCGTGGTCACCCTCTAAAACGGGTGACTGAAGGCTTGCTTCAGAGATTGAAAGGTTGATGGATGGATAATAGCGTTGTCCGTGTCCCCCCTATACACGTCGCTTCGCTCCGGTTAAAGACACTTGAGGTATGGGACCCAAGCCAGCGCACACAAGGTCTGTGTCTCGCTATCGCTCGAAACAGACACCTCACTGCGTTCGGGTTTCAAGACACTTACGGTATGGGAACCAAGCTGCCACCTCGTTGACGGGTTAAGGAGAGAATCCAACCCCGTAAGCTTTCAATCTCTGAAGTGACTTCAGTTGCAACCGTTTTAGAGGGAGCCCTTACTCGCTCCGCTTAGAAGAAGCTGCACTCGTGGTCACCCTCTAAAACGGGTGACTGAAGTCTAGCTTCAGAGATTGAAAGCTAGTTGGATTGATAATAGCGTTGTCCGTGTCCCCCGTGAATCATGCCTAACCCTGTAGTACAGTCACCCAAGCTGACTTAAGGGCACCTTGACTACTGTAGATTGTTTGACAGTCGACTATACCAAGCTAGCGGGCACTTATACTCGTCTAAGGGAACCCTAGTCCAGCTTCAAGACACTTAGGCACCCGTAAGCCAGCATAAGGGAAGCCTACTTCAGCGCTAGTGAGCCTTAACTTGTAGTATAGTGAGCCTTGACTTGTAAGGGTGAGCCTTGACTCGTATCGATGAAAGATTCCATCGATACGAGTCAAGGCTCACTATACTACAAGTTAAGGCTCACTATACCATGCTAGCGGGCACTTATACTCGTCTAAGGGAACCCTAGTCCAGCCTGAAGACACTTAGACACCCGTAGTCTACCCTACTGGCGCCCTTTACCAAGCCTAAGTATCCTTAGTCAACCGTAAGCAAGCCTAGAGTAACCCTTGTCAAGCGGGAGAAGGTTGCCTTACTCTATCCTAACCTTCCTCTACTTATCCCTACTTAAGCGCCCTTAGACTGCCCTCTACTACCCTAAAGACAGTCTTACTTAAGCCAGGACACCAATACCCAGGTTAGCTAATACCCAGCTACCCGTAGGTGACCCCCAAGTAGCCCTCTCGAAGCTAGAACCAAAGATAATTAACCGTTGTTAAGTTATAACCAACCGTTGTCCACTTATAAGCCTTCTATACTTCGCTATCTTCCCTCTATCTGCCCTCTATCTACCCTCTATAGGCCCTATTTACATCGTAGACTGCCTTAGTAGACACTTTTGTGTTGCCATTAGACACTAAAACCTCCACCGAGTCCATATAGGGTCTACGTAGACTTTCCGGTGAAGACGCACATCATAGTTCCCCAAGAAAATACACTAGAGTTCAAAATTACACTTATAAATGTTTAAAAACATTAAATACCAAGTTGACAAAATCCATGTTTCTTCGATAACTAGCGAACGGATTGAGCTAGAATCGATGTTAAGGTGTCTAAATGACCGTCTTGACCCCAGGAACTCACTCACGAAGTTTGAAGAGTCTAGGCCAATTTTAAGATAGGCGGACCAAACGATTTGTGTTTTGGATTACAAGTTTTGGCTCACTTTTTTATCCAAAATTCTTAAAAAATCAGTTTTTCCTCGGAAAACTTTTTTGTTTCTTAACCGATTTTGGACTTCAAGGTGGCAAAATGTCCGTCTCAATATGCTGGATTTACCCTATCAATTTGACGGAGCTGGGTCAATTTTAAGGGGGGTGGACCAAACGATGTTTGATTTTTTTAGTGAGCCAAAGCTCGTATCGATGGACTCTAAAATCACTATAACTTTTTTGTTTCTCAACCAATCTTGGACTTCAAGACGGCTATCGATTCAGCTCATTGAGACGCTTCGTTTGCCGTGTTTAGACCTTTCCTAACCCTATCCGTTCGCTAGTTATCGGGGAAAACGTGTTACATCGAGAGCCAGTTTTTCCCCGATAACTAGCGAACGGAGAGGGTTAGGAAAGGTCTAAACACGGCAAACGAAGCGTCTCAGTTAGCTGAATCGATAGCCGTCTTAAACTCCAAGATCCGTTGAGAAACAAAAAAGTTATAGTAATTTTAGTGTCCATCGATACGAGTCAAGGCTCACTTGCACTTTTCCAAATTTCGGCCTCTCAACTCATCGATGCAAATTCTGTCTTTTTTGAATAACTTTTTTGTTTTTTGAGCTACACTCGATGTTAATACGGCAAAATGAGCGTCTCATCATGCTGGATTCACCCTATAAATTTGACGGAGCTAGGACAATTTTAAGGGGGGCGGACCAAACGATGTATGTTCATCGATACGAGTCAAGGCTCACTTACAAGTTTTGGCGTTTTCATACATCGTTTGGTCCCGCTATCTAAATCTTGCCCTAGACTTGTCAAACTTCTTGAGTGTGTTCTACCCATTGAGACGGTCATTTAGACACCTTTCCCAAGTATTTAGCTCAATCCGTTGAGAAATGGTGGAAAAAACTTACTTTTTTCAAATACGCGAGAGGCCGAAAATTGTGTAAGTGAGCCTTGACTCGTATCGATGGACTCTAAAATCACTATAACTTTTTTGTTTCTCAACCGATCTTGGAGTTTAAGACGGCTATCGATTCAGCTAACTGAGACGCTTCGTTTGCCGTGTTTAGACCTTGTCTAACCCTCTCCGTTCGCTAGTTATCTGGGAAAATGTGTTACATCGAGAGACAGTTTTTCCCCTATAACTAGCGAACGGAGAGGGTTAGGAAAGGTCTAAACACGGCAAACGAAGCGTCTCAGTTAGCTGAATCGATAGCCGTCTTAAACTCCAAGATCCGTTGAGAAACAAAAAAGTTATAGTAATTTTAGTGTCCATCGATACGAGTCAAGGCTCACTTGCACTTTTCCAAATTTCGGCCTCTCAACTCATCGATACAAATTCTGTCTTTTTTGAATAACTTTTTTGTTTTTTGAGCTACACTCGATGTTAATACGGCAAAATGAGCGTCTCATCATGCTGGATTCACCCTATAAATTTGACGGAGCTAGGACAATTTTAAGGGGGGCGGACCAAACGATGTATGTTCATCGATACGAGTCAAGGCTCACTTGCAAGTTTTGGCGTTTTCATACATCGTTTGGTCCCGCTATCTAAATCTTGCCCTAGACTTGTCAAACTTCTTGAGTGTGTTCTACCCATTGAGACGGTCATTTAGACACCTTTCCCAAGTATTTAGCTCAATCCGTTGAGAAATGGTGGAAAAAACTTACTTTTTTCAAATACGCGAGAGGCCGAAAATTGTGTAAGTGAGCCTTGACTCGTATCGATGGACTCTAAAATCACTATAACTTTTTTGTTTCTCAACCGATCTTGGAGTTTAAGACGGCTATCGATTCAGCTAACTGAGACGCTTCGTTTGCCGTGTTTAGACCTTGTCTAACCCTCTCCGTTCGCTAGTTATCTGGGAAAATGTGTTACATCGAGAGACAGTTTTTCCCCTATAACTAGCGAACGGAGAGGGTTAGGAAAGGTCTAAACACGGCAAACGAAGCGTCTCAGTTAGCTGAATCGATAGCCGTCTTAAACTCCAAGATCCGTTGAGAAACAAAAAAGTTATAGTATTTTTAGAGTCCATCGATACGAGTCAAGGCTCACTTGCACTTTTCCAAATTTCGGCCTCTCAACTCATCGATACAAATTCTGTCTTTTTTGAATAACTTTTTTGTTTTTTGAGCTACACTCGATGTTAATACGGCAAAATGAGCGTCTCATCATGCTGGATTCACCCTATAAATTTGACGGAGCTAGGACAATTTTAAGGGGGGCGGACCAAACGATGTATGTTCATCGATACGAGTCAAGGCTCACTTACAAGTTTTGGCGTTTTCATACATCGTTTGGTCCCGCTATCTAAATCTTGTCCTAGACCCGTCAAACTTTGTGAGTGTGTTCTACCCATTGAGACGGTCATTTAGACACCTTTCCCAAGTATTTAGCTCAATCCGTTGAGAAATGGTGGAAAAAACTTACTTTTTTCAAATACGCGAGAGGCCGAAATTAGTGTTAGTGAGCCTTGACTCGTATCGATAGAACATAAACGGTTTGGTCCGCCTACCTTAAAATTGTCCTAGACTCTTCAAACTTTGTGGGTGTCTTAGGCTCATTGAGACGGTCATTTAGACACCTTAACATCGAGTCTAGCTCAAAAACTGTCCATATGGTGGAGAAAACTTGGATTTTTCAAGTGTATAGTGAGCCTCGACTTGTAAGTAGTGAGCCTTAACTTGTAAACGGTTTGGTCCGCCCCCCTTAAAATTGTCCTAGCTCCGTCAAATTTTGTGGGTGTCTTAGGCTCATTGAGACGGTCATTTAGAGTACTTAACATCGAGTCTAGCCCTCTCCGTTCGCTAGTTATCAAGGAAACTTGGATTTTTCAGTATACGTAGTGAGCCTTAAGACGTATTACAAGTCAAGGCTCACTACTGTACCTCAATACTCGCTTACGTACATCAATACTCGCGTTCATACTTCACTCCAACCCTTCTCCCCCGTGTCTTAGGCGCCCTATACCGTGTCTTAGGCTTGACTAACCCTACTCTAGGCGCCCTTAAGCGGGAATAGCGCTTGATATAGGGTTCGTATCTTGACTTAGGCTCCCTATACCGTGTCTTAGGCTTGTCTACCCTTACTGTAGGCGACCGTAAGCTGGATTAGGCACCCTATACCGTGTCTTAGGCTCCCTATACCGTGTCTTAGACTTGACTACCCGTACTATAGGCGCCCGTAGACTGGATTAGCGCTTGGTAGAGGGTTCGGATCTTGACTTAGGCTCCCTATACCGTGTCTTAGGCTTGTCTACCCTTACTGTAGGCGACCGTAAGCTGGATTAGGCACCCTATACCGTGTCTTAGGCTCCCTATACCGTGTCTTAGGCGACCGTAAGCTGGACTAGGCATCCTATACCGTGTCTTAGGCTCCCTATACCGTGTCTTAGGCTCCCTATACCGTGTCTTAGGCGACCGTAAGCTGGACTGGGCACCCTATACCGTGTCTTAGGCTCCCTATACCGTGTCTTAGACTGGTCTACCCGTACTCTAGTCTTCCCTACTGCCGTCTACATGTCTACCTACTACCCTCCCTTACTAACCTGGGCAGCGAGCCTTCACTTGTAACAGTGAGCCTTGACTCGTATCGATGGGATAGTGAGCCTTGACTCGTATCGATGAAATATTCCATCGATACGAGTCAAGGCTCACTGTCACTTTACCCTAGGACTGAGCCTCGACTTGTAAGGGACTGAGCCTTCACTTGTAAGTAGTGAGCCTTAACTCGTATCGATGGATTAGTGAGCCTTGACTCGTATCGATGAAATATTCCATCGATACGAGTCAAGGCTCACTGTCACTTTACCCTAGGACTGAGCCTCGACTTGTAAGGGACTGAGCCTTCACTTGTAAGTAGTGAGCCTTAACTCGTATCGATGGATTAGTGAGCCTTGACTCGTATCGATGAAATATTCCATCGATACGAGTCAAGGCTCACTGTCACTTTACCCTAGGACTGAGCCTCGACTTGTAAGGGACTGAGCCTTCACTTGTAAGTAGTGAGCCTTAACTCGTATCGATGGATTAGTGAGCCTTGACTCGTATCGATGAAATATTCCATCGATACGAGTTAAGGCTCACTGCCACTTTTTCCTAGGACTGAGCCTTGATTTGTAACAGTGAGCCTTGACTCGTATCGATGGGATAGTGAGCCTTAACTCGTATCGATGAAATATTCCATCGATACGAGTTAAGGCTCACTGCCACTTTTTCCTAGGACTGAGCCTTGATTTGTATCAGTGAGCCTTGACTCGTATCGATGAATTTCTCCCTCGGGTTTTTTTGATTTTTTTTTTCCATCGATACGAGTCAAGGCTCACTGCCTCTTTTTTCAACAGTGAGCCTTAACTCGTATCGATGGGATAGTGAGCCTTGACTCGTATCGATGAAATTTTCCATCGATACGAGTTAAGGCTCACTGCCACTTTTTCCTAGGACTGAGCCTTAATTTGTAACAGTGAGCCTTGACTCGTATCGATGGGATAGTGAGCCTTAACTCGTATCGATGAAATATTCCATCGATACGAGTTAAGGCTCACTGCCACTTTTTCCTAGGACTGAGCCTTCATTTGTAACAGTGAGCCTTGACTCGTATCGATGGGATAGTGAGCCTTAACTCGTATCGATGAAATATTCCATCGATACGAGTTAAGGCTCACTGCCACTTTTTCCTAGGACTGAGCCTTCATTTGTAACAGTGAGCCTTGACTCGTATCGATGGGATAGTGAGCCTTGACTCGTATCGATGAAATTTTCCATCGATACGAGTTAAGGCTCACTGCCACTTTTTCCTAGGACTGAGCCTTGATTTGTATCAGTGAGCCTTGACTCGTATCGATGGAAATTTCATCGATACGAGTCAAGGCTCACTATCCCATCGATACGAGTTAAGGCTCACTACTTACAAGTGAAGGCTCACTATACTAGGACTGAGCCTCGACTTGTAAGGGACTGAGCCTTGATTTGTAACAGTGAGCCTTGACTCGTATCGATGGGATAGTGAGCCTTAACTCGTATCGATGAAATATTCCATCGATACGAGTTAAGGCTCACTGCCACTTTTTCCTAGGACTGAGCCTTGATTTGTAACAGTGAGCCTTGACTCGTATCGATGGAAATTTCATCGATACGAGTCAAGGCTCACTATCCCATCGATACGAGTCAAGGCTCACTACTTACAAGTGAAGGCTCACTATACTACCGCTTAAGTAGGGTACCCTTAGGCCGGCATACGGGTGTCCTAGTGTCTTCAAGCTTGAGTAGGGTTCCCTTACACCAGCCTACGTTCCTTCTAGCTTAGTATAGCGTGCCTTAAGCGGGAGTAGGCGCCCGTAGAGCGAGGTATCAACACGAGCTTGAGTGTCAAACACCATTCCTTAGTCAAGGTGACTGGATGTCACCCTATACACGTATACTGGAATACTCGCTCCGGTACCTCGACTTTGGCGCACTACCAGCGGAGAATGGGTTGAGATAATGGAATGAAACTTTGTGTGTATGATCTTGAGGGCATTTAGAGCATCTTTTATTAAAGACAGTTTGAGATTGGACGACTCCTTATACGGGTTAAGGTAGCCTGACTTTAGGGCACCTTAACTGGGTCTTAGAGTGCCCCAATCTCAAACTTCCTTTAATAAAAGATGCTCATAATGGTGTCAAGAATGTCCACACTAAGTTTCATTCCATTATCTCTAACCGTTCTCCGTTGGTAGTGCGCCAAAGTCGAGGTACCGGAGCGAGTCCGTATAGGGGGTTGCGTATACGGGTGGATGGGTTGGGAGACTGCTCTCTCCGGTTACTCGACTTTGGCGCACTACCAGCGGAGAATGGGTAGAGATAATGGAATGAAACTTTGTGTGTATGATCTTGAGGGCATTTAGAGCATCTTTTATTAAAGACAGTTTGAGATTGGACGACTCCTTATACGGGTTAAGGTAGCCTGACTTTAGGGCACCGTAACCCGATCTTAGAGTGCCCCAATCTCAAACTTCCTTTAATAAAAGATGCTCATAATGGTGTCAAGAATGTCCACACTAAGTTTCATTCCATTATCTCTAACCGTTCTCCGTTGGTAGTGCGCCAAAGTCGAGGTACCGGAGCGAGTCCGTATAGGGGGTTGCGTATACGGGTGGATGGGTTGGGAGACTGCTCTCTCCGGTTACTCGACTTTGGCGCACTACCAGCGGAGAATGGGTAGAGATAATGGAATGAAACTTTGTGTGTATGATCTTGAGGGCATTTAGAGCATCTTTTATTAAAGACAGTTTGAGATTGGACGACTCCTTATACGGGTTAAGGTAGCCTGACTTTAGGGCACCGTAGCTTGATCTTAGAGTGCCCCAATCTCAAACTTCCTTTTATAAAAGATGCTCATAATGGTGTCAAGAATGTCCACACTAAGTTTCATTCCATTATCTCTAACCGTTCTCCGTTGGTAGTGCGCCAAAGTCGAGGTACCGGAGCGAGTCCGTATAGGGGGTTGCGTATACGGGTGGATGGGTTGGGAGACTGCTCTCTCCGGTTACTCGACTTTGGCGCACTACCAGCGGAGAATGGGTAGAGATAATGGAATGAAACTTTGTGTGTATGATCTTGAGGGCATTTAGAGCATCTTTTATTAAAGACAGTTTGAGATTGGACGACTCCTTATACGGGTTAAGGTAGCCTGACTTCAGGGCACCTTACCTGGGTATTGGAGTGCCCCAATCTCAAACTTCCTTTAATAAAAGATGCTCATAATGGTGTCAAGATCATCCACACTAAGTTTCATTCCATTATCTCTAACCGTTCTCCGTTGGTAGTGCGCCAAAGTTGAGGTACCGGAGCGAGTCTGACTTACAGTCACCTTGACTACTGAATAGCGTTTGACACTAGCGCTCGTATTGGTACCTCGACTTTGCCGCTCTACCAGGCTGCCTACAGTCAAGCCAGCTTAACCAAACTTTGTACAGGGCACCCTCTGGCATCAAAGAGCATATCATCTCGAAGTAAGGGGTCCGTTTAGACGACTCTAGAGGGCACTTAGGGCGCCCTGAAGGAGGGTAGGGTGAAATCTTGAAGAATCTTGGTTTCACTCTACCGCCTTCAGGGGGTCATAAGTGCCCTCTAGAGTGACTTTAGACTATAGGTTGAAATGGTAACTGACTTTTATTTGCCAAGACGAATCCATAGACACCTTAAACTCCTTTCTAGCTCATCTGTGGCCTGAGTTATGAAAATTTAGGGTGCCCTTTCGGTAGGTTGAGTGCGCCAAAACCGTAACCGCATGAGTGGAAACATCGACCTTTGAACCTGGGTTCACTTTGGATAGCTCTAACTTTGGCTAGGATTGAGCTACATAAGACTTTAAGTACTCAAATTAAACATCTTGGCAAGCCTAACAACTTTTATTAAAGGTTTTGGACAAGATTTTGACTTCCTGGGGGGGTTAGGGGGCGCCAAAGACGAGAACCGAAAAAATTTCAAGATTTGAGTTTGCGTAAGATTTTTTTTGCACGTTTTTGCCCATAGAATCAGTTCTAGGCATCCAAAATCACTTTCAAAGGTGTTTTTGGTGTCAGGGGACTATGCTGGTTCATATTAGATCAAAAAATCGCGATGTCAAAATTTTGACCCAAAACCCAGATTTTGAGATTTTGAGTCCTCGTCTTTGGGGGGGCACCCTCCCCTTGAAAGTTGTCCAAATGCCTTCCCAAGCTAGTATGTGGTCAGACACATGCCCAAGAGTATCTGTACTCAATTTGAAGTCATTATCTCAACTTTGAAGCATTTTACAGCACTTCTACCAAAACCCTCGAAAATGGCCATTTTTGGCAAAAACGCTAAGGGTATAGCATGGAAAAATCATCGATTTTGGTCAAAATTTTGATTGACCCAAAAACCATCCTAAATCATCCCAATGGACCCCAAACTAAGATTGAATGCCTTTGGGCCGCTCAAATAGCTCATTTTTGCATAAAAAATCGACTTTTTTTGATTTTTGCAACATCGCGTATTTCCAGATTTTGACGGTATAGGGTCACTCTGGGTGCCCTCAGCGCCTTGAAAGTTGAGATATGACCTTGTCAAGCTAGGATATGATAGTCAGATGCCTACTGGACACTATAGAAAAGACTAGAGGTCGATATCTCAACTGTAGCCTGACTGGTGGAGTGGCAAAGTCAAAACTTGGATCTAGCGCTAAGCCGGATTTGAGCTGCAGATTTGACCTGGGTGTCTTCAGGGCGCCCTAAGTGCCCTCTAGAGTGACTTTAGACTAGCTAATGTGTAGAGTTATCTCTTCAGCATGCCAAGACGTCTCTGTAGACACCTTAACCTCGTTCCTAGCTCAACTGTAGCCCATTTGGTGACTTGCCAAAGACGAGGAACCGTCTTGAGCACTGGTTTTGCAGATCTGCGGTTACTGTTCTCGTCCTGCTGAGACGGGTTGCGTGTGGTAGAATCATCCTAACTCCACTCTCCGTCAACGTAGAAACGAGTTTAAGGTGTCTATGGATTCGTCTTGACATGCTGGACATCTTTTACGACCATTATAGGGGTCTTGCGCCAATATAGAGGGCACTTAAGGCGCCCTGAAGTCGGGAGACCCGAATCCAAGTTTTGGGGTACCAGGCTTCAGGGCGCCCTAAGTGCCCTCTAGAGTCGTCTAAACGGACCCTTTACTTCGAGATGATATGCTCTCTGATGCCTAATGGTGCCCTGTACGAAGTTTGGTTAAGCTAGCTTGACTGTAGGCAGACTGGTAGAGCGGCAAAGTCAGACGAGCGAAAAATGTGGGACACCTGTAAGTGGAATGACCCCAGGGGGGGTATACCTGGGTACTTTTTGGTGAAGGCGATCACTTTAAACCTTATAAACGTTGTCCCTATACCCAATAGACTTGATTAGAAGCATTAAAACCAAAATCCAAGACACAAAATTTTTTGACTCGATTTTGAAAATCACGCCAGGGGGGTGCGGAGGATGAAAAATTGAAAAAAAAAAAAGTTGTCTCCAAATGTGGTTTTAATGGTTCTAATCAAGTCTATTGGGTATAGGGAGAACGTTTATAAGGTTTAAAGTGATCACCTTCATCAAAATGGACCGACCCTACCCCCTGTCAGGACATCGATTTTTGAGATTTCACAGTACTGCCCAGGGGGGGTAACCTGGGTCCATTTTGGTGAAAGCGATCCCTACCCAGGTGCGAGCCTTAACTTGTAACAGTGAGCCTTGACTCGTATCGATGGGATAGTGAGCCTTAACTCGTATCGATGAAATTTTCCATCGATACGAGTCAAGGCTCACTGCCTCTTTTTTCAACAGTGAGCCTTAACTCGTATCGATGGGATAGTGAGCCTTGACTCGTATCGATGAAATTTTCCATCGATACGAGTTAAGGCTCACTGCCTCTTTTTCCTAGGACTGAGCCTTGATTTGTAACAGTGAGCCTTGACTCGTATCGATGGGATAGTGAGCCTTAACTCGTATCGATGAAATTTTCCATCGATACGAGTTAAGGCTCACTGCCTCTTTTTCCTAGGACTGAGCCTTCATTTGTAACAGTGAGCCTTGACTCGTATCGATGGGATAGTGAGCCTTAACTCGTATCGATGAAATATTCCATCGATACGAGTTAAGGCTCACTGCCACTTTTTCCTAGGACTGAGCCTTGATTTGTATCAGTGAGCCTTGACTCGTATCGATGAATTTCTCCCTCGGGTTTTTTTGATTTTTTTTTTCCATCGATACGAGTCAAGGCTCACTGCCTCTTTTTTCAACAGTGAGCCTTAACTCGTATCGATGGGATAGTGAGCCTTGACTCGTATCGATGAAATATTCCATCGATACGAGTTAAGGCTCACTGCCACTTTTTCCTAGGACTGAGCCTTCATTTGTAACAGTGAGCCTTGACTCGTATCGATGGGATAGTGAGCCTTAACTCGTATCGATGAAATATTCCATCGATACGAGTTAAGGCTCACTGCCACTTTTTCCTAGGACTGAGCCTTGATTTGTATCAGTGAGCCTTGACTCGTATCGATGAATTTCTCCCTCGGGTTTTTTTGATTTTTTTTTTCCATCGATACGAGTCAAGGCTCACTGCCTCTTTTTTCAACAGTGAGCCTTAACTCGTATCGATGGGATAGTGAGCCTTGACTCGTATCGATGAAATTTTCCATCGATACGAGTTAAGGCTCACTGCCACTTTTTCCTAGGACTGAGCCTTGATTTGTATCAGTGAGCCTTGACTCGTATCGATGGAAATTTCATCGATACGAGTCAAGGCTCACTATCCCATCGATACGAGTTAAGGCTCACTACTTACAAGTGAAGGCTCACTATACTAGGACTGAGCCTCGACTTGTAAGGGACTGAGCCTTGATTTGTAACAGTGAGCCTTGACTCGTATCGATGGGATAGTGAGCCTTAACTCGTATCGATGAAATATTCCATCGATACGAGTTAAGGCTCACTGCCACTTTTTCCTAGGACTGAGCCTTGATTTGTAACAGTGAGCCTTGACTCGTATCGATGGAAAATTTCATCGATACGAGTTAAGGCTCACTATCCCATCGATACGAGTCAAGGCTCACTACTTACAAATGAAGGCTCAGTCCTAGGAAAAAGAGGCAGTGAGCCTTGACTCGTATCGATGGAAAATTTCATCGATACGAGTTAAGGCTCACTATCCCATCGATACGAGTCAAGGCTCACTACTTACAAATGAAGGCTCAGTCCTAGGAAAAAGAGGCAGTGAGCCTTGACTCGTATCGATGGAAAATTTCATCGATACGAGTTAAGGCTCACTATCCCATCGATACGAGTCAAGGCTCACTGTTACAAATGAAGGCTCAGTCCTAGGAAAAAGAGGCAGTGAGCCTTAACTCGTATCGATGGAAAATTTCATCGATACGAGTTAAGGCTCACTATCCCATCGATACGAGTCAAGGCTCACTGTTACAAATCAAGGCTCAGTCCTAGGAAAAAGAGGCAGTGAGCCTTAACTCGTATCGATGGAAAATTTCATCGATACGAGTCAAGGCTCACTATCCCATCGATACAAGTTAAGGCTCACTGTTGAAAAAAGAGGCAGTGAGCCTTGACTCGTATCGATGGAAAATTTCATCGATACGAGTTAAGGCTCACTATCCCATCGATACGAGTCAAGGCTCACTGTTACAAGTTAAGGCTCGCACCTGGGTAGGGAGGGTAGTAGGTGTCCTAAGGTCAAGTTGACATCGACTGGTATACGTATATATATAGGGGTCCCAATCTCAAAAACGGAAGGACAGCGCTCTCAGACCACCCGTTCTCGAGATACGGACACCTGAAGGTTAGGAAGCTGGACGCTAGATTAGCTTTTGGTTCGAATCCTTATTATAAGCAAAGCGGTATCTCTACCCGCTTGGAAGGTAAGCCAGGCAGCAAGGCAAGGTGACTCGTTGTCGTTCTCGTTTTGGGTTGACGTTGACCCAAAACGAGAACGACAACGAGTCACCTTGCCTTGCTGCCTGGCTACCTTGCTTGGGAGAGAGGGCAGGTGAAGCGGCATGGTAACCCGCAAGGTAGACCTGGTTCGATGTCTTAGTATAGGCAAAGCGCTATCTCCACCCGCTTGGAAGGTAAGCCAGCTTACGTCAACGTCAACCGCTTACGTCAACGTCAACCCAAAACGAGAACGACAACGAGTCACCTTGCCTTGCTGCCTGGCTACCTTGCTTGGGAGAGAGGGCAGGTGAAGCGGCATGGTAACCCGCAAGGTAGACCTGGTTCGATGTCTTAGTATAGGCAAAGCGCTATCTCCACCCGCTTGGAAGGTAAGCCAGCTTACGTCAACGTCAACCGCTTACGTCAACGTCAACCCAAAACGAGAACGACAACGAGTCACCTTGCCTTGCCTTGCCCCCTTGCCGGTCTGAGATCCCCTAATTTTTGCAGTCAAATGCATGGAAATCCAAAATTGGCAAAGTTTGGGTCCCCATAACCCCCCTTAAAAGTCAAAATCTTGTCCAAAACCTTTAATAAAAGTTGTTAGGCTTGCCAAGATGTTTAATTTGAGTACTTAAAGTCTTATGTAGCTCAATCCTAGCCAAAGTTACAGCTATCCAAAGTGACCTTGGTTTCCGAGATTTTCATTTTGGAGGGCACCCTTGTCTTAGCCAAAATTTTGATCAAATTTTACATTTTTGCAGTCAAATGCATGGAAATCCAAAATCAGGCAACTTGCGGTCGTCATAACCCCCCTTAAAAGTCAAAATCTTGTCCAAAACCTTTAATAAAAGTTGTTAGGCTTGCCAAGATGTTTAATTTGAGTACTTAAAGTCTTATGTAGCTCAATCCTAGCCAAAGTTACAGCTATCCAAAGTGACCTAGGTTTGCGATATTTTCATTTTCTCATTTTTCAACTTTGGACTTAGAATAATTTGCATAAATTTTTGCAGTTTTGCAGTCAAATGCATGGAAATCCAAAATTTGCAAAGTTTGGGTCCCCATAACCCCCCTTAAAAGTCAAAATCTTGTCCAAAGTCTTTAATAAAAGTTGTTAGGCTTGCCAAGATGTTTAATTTGAGTACTTAAAGTCCTCTGTAGCTCAATCCTAGCCAAAGTTACAGCTATCCAAAGTGACCTTGGTTGCCGAGATTTTCACTTTCCACTTCAAAAAAAAAATTTTTTAATAAGGTAAAATTAAAATTTTTTTTTTCAACTAGTGTTCCCATAAGCGGAATTTTAAAAGTATATAGGGGAGGAAGGTTGGTTATAATCTTACTTTCGTGCAAGTGGCATGCGCCAGAGAATTTTTACGCCAAAGAATTCTTGTACGAAGGTTTAGGGAGAGCATGGTATGTCGTTCTCCCTACCTCCCCGACCCGACCACTAGCGGGTAGCGCTGCCCGCTATCATAGAAACCGCTTGACGGATTTGAACGAAAATCTAGATACGGTTTCTTGGACCCTTACTGAAGGTAGACACCGAAGGTTAGGGTCACTATAACGCATATACGGTCGGGTTAACGCACAGCGGGCGAGCTTACGTCGATGAAGACAGTACTACTGACTGAGACAGGCGCCCTTAAGGTAGAGTAGGGTAGACTAGGCATCAATCTTGGATGTCTGCCCTTACCTTACTCTATACCAAGCGCTAACGCACAACGAGGTGCCTATCTTGGGAACCCGTATAGATAGAGCTTTGACCTATAGTTGGGAAATGGTTCGAATCCTTTACCGAAGGCGCTCTATCTTGGGAACCCTTATAGATAGCGCTTCAAGAACGCAACACGGGTCACTCTATCGATGAAGACAGTACTCCTGACTGAGATTGAGTGTCCTTATAGTAGGATTAGGCGGCAAGTCTTCTGCTTAAGGCGCCCTTAGTGTCCCTCTAAGGAAACCTTGTGTCGGGAGCCTAAGATTGGGTAACGGTCTTAGTATAGAGGAGGTTGAAGGAGCGCTCAATACTTGGGTGACTGACCTGTTAGAGTCACACCCAAGCTACTTGCGGGGGTCATAACAATCCCGCAAGTAGACTACTGGTAGCCGAAAGGTCTGGAATGGATCTTGGTAGGTGGTTGGTTATAGTGTTCCAATATCCAAGGGCAGGTTCTCGCCAGTAAGGGTAACCTTCCTTAAGGTAACCCGAGAATGTCGCTTGGGTGCACATCGCTTGGAGTCGGGTAGGCAGCGCGAGAATGACGGGCTGCCCAATACCCTAAGACGGAACATCTTGGTTCACTCTTAACCATCCAACCAGTAGTAGAGTATTGGTAGTGACATTGGACAGTTGCTTGAATACACCTGGGTATTCAAGGTACCAATACTTGAGCAAGGCGGCAAGTCTCCTGACAAGGTGCCTTCTAAGGACGTTACCACTTAGAGGGCAGCTTTAGGGAGCCTAAGCTTAGCGCTTAGCGCAAGTCTCCTGCTTTAGGCATCCTTCTTCAAGGATACCTTGTGTCAGGAGCACAGTGTAGAGTTGACGGCGGCATGGATCATAGCCCTAATACTTGGGTGACTGACCTTATAGAGTCACACCCAAGCTGCTTGCGGGGGTAATCAATCCCGCAAGTAGACTACTGGTAGCCGAAAGGTCTGGAATGGATCTTGGTAGGTGGTTGGTTATAGTGTTCCAATATCCAAGGGCAGGTTCTCGCCAGTAAGGGTAACCTTCCTTAAGGTAACCCGAGAATGTCGCTTGGGTGCACATCGCTTGGAGTCGGGTAGGAAGACTACCCTAAGACGGAACACCTTGGTTCACTCTTAACCATCCAACCAGTAGTAGGAGTGTCAAGCGACAGTAGACAGTTGCTTGAATGCCTTAAGGGTCACTTCGGGCAGCAGTTAAGGAGATATCTGTAGGCTGCCTTCTAACTTTAGCGTTTGCGGGTTAGTGCACTAACCGAAGTAGGTGGTCCCACTCTACTGGTTCAACAGACTGGTATCTTGGGCACCCTAAACCAAGGTCTAAGGCAACTCCCTTAAGGGACAGTGGAGTCACGGTGGTTGGCTTGGCTGTCAAAGCGCATCTGCCCTTAAGGAAAGCTACAACGTATAGGGCCGCCTAAGACCTTGGTAGAAGGTGCCCTGGTGAGGCTTGGTTGAGAACCACTAGAGTGGAGGAGCGAAGGAAGCCTGAAGGATGGTAACAAGGTAGACACTTAGTAGAAGGCAAGCTAAGGTCACCAAGGTTGCCTACAGATTGGTATTACAAGTCAGGTTCGCATAGCGAGTGTACCAAAGAAGGTTGATAAGGCCTGGCTTAAGGGTTGAGAAAGGCACTGTAACCGTAAGGATGAGGCACGGTGTAACACCCTTAGATAGAGTGCACCTGGGTAGCACTCTGAAGGATACTCTCTCAACAGGCCCGCAAGTGTAGTAGGGCGATGCTTGCTTGGGGTGAGAGATGAGATAAGCGGTCTAAGTTTCCGTGCCTACAGCCCTCAACCCTTATACTTAAGGTGGCAAGTGCGGAGAGTCCTTCACTAAGTAGAACGGGTAGTAGGCCGAGAACGCCAGCGGTCCGCCGTAGTGACTGAAACCTTAGTAACTTAGTCGGGAAGTAGACTCGTGGAAGAAGGTGCAGCGCCTCCGTCGGGAGATTAAGCTGTATACTTAAGGCGTCACCTTAAGTAAGTGTAGTGTGCGGGTTGCTTGACACTTGACTCCCTCTAAGTAGGTGGACCCCTTCGGTGAGTCAAAATACCTGACTTGGGTTGGCGCTTATAGTATAGGGTGACAGTGCGCCAAGGGTTGAGGGCTATAGTAGACAACCAGACATCAGCCTGCCGAAGTCACTGCGTGGGCTGAAGGTCGAGTCGACTGTAGTCTAACATATCCTTGGTTCAAGGTAGGAATTGTTCCGCTTGCTTGCTTGCGGCATAGCTCCCTTAGTACTGCACTCTTGCTTGAGTGTCTGACCTGGGTATGGGTTGAGGCCGCTATGCTGGACGAGGGTGATTGGGAGAACCTAGATTGGACGGTTTAGCTGCCCTTAGAGCAAGGAACCAGAGGGGGAGTTCTATACGAGCAGAACCGCACCAAGCATGGTAACACAAGACACGTCGCCTCCCTCTGGAGATTAAGACGTGGTGGTGGGGGGCATTCATGTTTCCTCTTGTCCTTTACTTAAACCGGGGTTCGACATAAGTACCATACCAAGTGTCAAGAGTTAACCTGGGTAGGCGCCTCCTTTGGTATACTAGTGCGGTCGGTTATAGTACTAAGGTCAGGTGTTCTGCCTGACTGGAAGACTATGACCTTGCTTTGACTTTAGCAATTTTAGTCTACTGGACTTTAAACATCTACAAGTTTCAGGGTCAAGCTTCCCGAGACGTTAACCTTCCTTAAGGAGCGTACGGGTGACATGAGTTGCCTCATCTACGTCGTGCACTTAAGCTACCCTGAGTAGGAGTGCGGGTCGTATTAGATCTCTTCATCTCCACCTCAACAGTACTGGTTGGGGGCGGTAGTTAACGTGGCGAAGTATTCACAAGGCTGCCCCCTTAGTCCAGTCTTTAAACTCGGAGTAAGAGTCTATCAGTAGTGTAAGTGATCTTGGTCCTTAACTTGGTTCCTCCTTCATATTACTTGTTGGATAAAGGGACATCGAACTGGGAACATGGACTCGGTAGAATGCTATTCTTGGGAAAGGTCGCCTACTGGACTGGTGATGCGCCCTCCGTCGACTAGGGTAGCAACCATAAGGGAAGCGGGCGGGCACTGCGGGTGCCCTGGTAAAGAACCAAGATAGAGTGCTCCGACTCCCCTGGATAGGACTTTGCCTGTTTGGTAACCGACATGGTGTGACATCGATTGAAAACTCTTGACTATGCTTCGAGAGGACGCTTAGTGACTACAAGGATCATCGATACAGTAGTATAGATGTTCTAGAGTAGAGTACTACTAAGCTATCCGCGTAGAATCAGTCATTATGCGAATTCAAGATTCACTCCAGGGTAGGCTTAAGGATTACTACTACTGGATGGGGCCCAATGGGCGCCGCTGGGCGCCCAAAAACTCTGCAGATACCGGTGAACGGGGGGGGAGACGTTTTCAAAAAAAATTATTAGGCGTTTTATACTATTATATAATATTATATTAATAATATACTAATAATATAGGGTATTTTTTTTCAAAAATTTTATTTTTTAATAAGGTAAAAATTTTCAGAAATTTTCAACTAGTGCTCCCATAAGCGGATTTTCAAAAGTATATAGGGGATAACATATTTTTTCGTAAGAGGGACCCGCGCGCGCGAGGCAAAGGACACCATGGACACCATCCATGCCCTTGTCAAGCGCTAGCGGCTTACGGGAGCTTGATGTTAGATGAACCGGCACCCTACCTTATGAGGTAAAGGTAGGGGAAGAGAAGAGATAGACGCCCGCTATCTCTAGGCACCCTTGTTAAGGGAGAAGCCTGGTTAAGTAAGACGGTGAAGGTGACACCAGTCAAAGGAAGGAGACTGTGGTGAGGTGGACACCACAGTCAAAGGAAGGCACCTTTAGTAAGGGAGAAGCCTGGTTAAGTAAGACGGTGAAGGTGACACCAGTCAAAGGAAGGAGACTGTGGTGAGGCGAACACCAAGTCAAAGAAAGTCGGGAGAGATAGATGCTGGCTATCTCTAGGCACCCTTGTTAAGGGAGAAGCCTGGTTAAGTAAGACGGTGAAGGTGACACCAGTCAAAGGAAGGAGACTGTGGTGAGGTGGACACCACAGTCAAAGGAAGGCACCTTTAGTAAGGGAAGCCTGGTTGAGTGAGAAGGTAGACTAAGATAGAGCGCCCGCTATCTTAAGTCAAGCTGGTGAAGGTGACACCAGTCAAAGGAAGGAGACTGTGGTGAGGTGGACACCACAGTCAAAGGAAGGCACCTTTAGTAAGGGAAGCCTGGTTGAGTGAGAAGGTAGACTAAGATAGAGCGCCCGCTATCTTAAGTCAAGCTGGTGAAGGTGACACCAGTCAAAGGAAGGAGACTGTGGTGAGGTGGACACCACAGTCAAAGGAAGGCACCTTTAGTAAGGGAAGCCTGGTTGAGTGAGAAGGTAGACTAAGATAGAGCGCCCGCTATCTTAAGTCAAGCTGGTGAAGGTGACACCAGTCAAAGGAAGGAGACTGTGGTGAGGTGGACACCACAGTCAAAGGAGGGCACCCTAAGTAAGGGAAGCCTGGTTGAGTGAGAAGGTAGACTAAGATAGAGCGCCCGCTATCTTAAGTCAAGCTGGTGAAGGTGACACCAGTCAAAGGAAGGAGACTGTGGTGAGGTGGACACCACAGTCAAAGGAGGGCACCCTTAGTAAGGGAAGCCTGGTTGAGTGAGAAGGTAGACTAAGATAGAGCGCCCGCTATCTTAAGTCAAGCTGGTGAAGGTGACACCAGTCAAAGGAAGGAGACTGTGGTGAGGTAGACACCAAGTCAAAGGAAGTGTGTTATAGACCTGGGTAGAAGGAAGGGCACCTTCAACCGTGGTGAAGTAGACACCAAGCCTAAGGTTAGAAGGGCGGGAGAACCATAACCAAGGAGACTTTAGACTGTCCCACTCAAGAGGTTCCCGTTTAGAGCTTAAGGGCAACGCTACTGACTTCAAGAGACCAAGTTTGAAGGCTACAGTAGGCAACCAGACATCAGCCTGCCGAAGTTACCGTGTGGGCTGAAGGTCGAGTCGACTGTAGTCTAACTGTGGGTGAGAGGTTAAGAGCGGGCTGGCTTGCGGGTGAGAGTGGACAGTCAAAGAGTGTCTTAGGAGGGTAACCTTGACTACGTCCAAGGTATCCTTTGAAGGAGGATAGAGAGGTGCCAGCTATTGTTAACCCAAGCTAGGGCACCTCAAAGCAAAGCCAAGCGCTTGCAAGCTGGCAAAGCAAGCGCTGTGTTAAAGGAAGGAAACGAAGGAAAGGAAGTTTAAGACTTAAGACTGACTTCAAGAGACCAAGTTTGAAGGCTACAGTAGGCAACCAGACATCAGCCTGCCGAAGTTACCGTGTGGGCTGAAGGTCGAGTCGACTGTAGTCTAACTGTGGGTGAGAGGTTGGTTGAGAGACTTAACCAAGGGGTCTATAGGAAGGTAGACACCTAAAGACTTAAGACTGGCTTCAAGAGACCCAAGTTTAGAGCTAAAGGGCAAGCTAGGTTAAGGGTGTTGCTGGCTTGCTTGTGGGTGAGAGGTTCCAGTCAGAGTCTTAACCAAGGGGTCTATAGGAAGGTAGACACCTAATCTGGTTGATTCTGCCAGTAATATATGCTAACGTCAAAGCCTAAGCCATGCATGTGCCAAAGTGAGAGAGACTACGAAAGGCTCATTAAAACATATCAACTTGATCGAACAGAAGGAGCAGCGGAAGGATAACTTTGGTAATTCTCAAGCTAATACATAAGACAAGGCAATAGGAGTTGTGGAAGGTAAGCGCTTGAGAAACCAAACACGGAAGTGTGACCGATAATTCTTATTGTTAATTTGGGCATTTTAAAAATGGCCTATCTGATCTAAATATTGCATGATATGATTTCTAAAATCGCCACCATAAAATCCGTATGTACATTTAAAACAAGATGATTTTTTTAAAATTTTTAACATTGATTTTTTTTACATAATGATATTTAGTATAATGATTCCTAGGACAACAAGGTATCCTATTAGTTGGTAGCTTAAGATTTTGATTTAATAATGAACTGATTGAGTTCTCCTTTTTATGGAAGCTTTTATTAGGTCACTTCATGGTTTAAGGCCCTTTAACTTTTATATTAAAGTTTGGTTTTAGGCTATTTTCCTAGTTTCCCCAATCCTTTGAATACAGACCTCCTTGATTATGGGAGTTCAGCCGGTAGTCCTATTTTATAAAGTATTAAGCTTTTTTTTGCCTGTAGCGAAGGATCTCAATAAGCGCTCAACAGATATTGGTCTCCTTTACAGTTAAGGTTTTTTTAAACTATTTTAGGGGAGAGTAAAAAGATATCCCACTTAAAAACTAGTTTTTTCTCTTACTTTTTAAAAATTAAACTGAGGGGTGGGTGTCCACTTCCTCCCCCCCCCCTATTTCTCAAGTGCCCCTAGAGCCCTCTGGGTGAGTAACCACTAGAATAATATATAGATTTTTTAATTTCATACTAAAGTAACAGGATGTCTGTGTGTTTGTCTCTGTGTTTTTACCGAAGGATCTCGCTTACCGCTGAACCGATCGGGTTCTCCTTAACAGGGTAGCTTCTCATAGGTCCCGAGAAGGTTTATTTGGGGGGAGGGTACCACCACCCTCTCAGGAGAAATCGCCACTAAAAAAATTACCCCTCCCGAAAAAGAGACTTGAACGAAACATAAACAAATTATTTCTGTAATTAGATATTTTAAATAAAAAAACATTCAAAGTGCCACTAGAGGCCTCTAGGGTCGCAGCTGCTAGTATATAATAAACTAGCGGCCCCCTCCCCAAAAATAGTTTTAAAAAACCTTCCCAGGACCTATGAGAAGCTACCCTGTAAAAGAGAATCATATCGGTTCAGCGGTTAGCGAGATCCTTCGGTGCAAACATACAAACAGATATCCTGTAAAAGAATTAATTCTGCTTAATAAGTTCTTACACAAGTGTTAATGTTCGTTTGTCCTTCATTTTAATGATGGTTATTAATAAAACTTTTAGGGGCATAAAAAAAACAGCTTATTCTTAACTAAAATCAAATTTTAAGGGCATATTTTTCTCATACAGTTCTGTAATATAATATTTTCTTCAAAACTTCTGATTCTAAGACGACGTTTTTGTTATATTCTTTAATAGACAAAATAGCAATGGATATATATAATATATGTGGATAATATGACAGGGGAAAATTGTCGTTAATTAAGCTTGCTAACATGAAACTCATTTATTAGTAATTTATTTCATATAGTAGGGTGGAGGGGGGGGGGGGATTGGGTAAAGGGGGTGAAAAGAGAATCACTATTTTAGCCTGCAATAAGTTTTACTTTATAAGAGTACGTGAAAATCTGATGTAAAAGATCCAAGTAATAATAAATCCATTACAGAATAGCACAAACATAAGCCAGGGATAGGACAACGGAAGACGAAATTAATACAGGCCGAAATAAAACCGAAATTTGTCTGCAAGAACAACAAGCCACACTGAGATATAATAAACAATCGTAAAAATGAAAGAGTAAAGTTAGTTTTGGTCAATTTGAGGTGCTAAGTCATTATTATTACAACATATTTTTAATGAACAGTGCTTTGAACTAATAGATTGTACACTTCATCAAACATTCCTATAACTTAATCTATGTAGTCTGATCGTAAAACAAATTGTTTAGGGATTGAAAAAGGGTTTTAGAGATTTTGTTTGAAAGTTTTGTAAGATGTTGAAGTATCTTTTTATAGTCTTAATGGTTAGCTCTTTCTTCAACGTTAATGATAACAAATATATTTCAGACAATTTTCAACTAATACTAAAATAAAAATTATAATATTTGAATCTTATAATGATTATATTTTAATATCCGCGAAAAGCTGTCAGAAATAAGATGCAATAAACAATTATTATCTGAAATAAAGTTTTCAACTAATTATTGACTAGTTTTGATCATTATGTTTCCTCAAATTAGAGTTTTCACACTAGAATCTATTTTTCAATATGGCTTCGAAACCAAGTAATCTTATTTCAGACAATTTTCAACGAATACAAAAATAAAAATTATAATATTTTAATCTTATAATAATTACATTTTAATATCCACGGAAAGCTGTCTTTAACACGATGCAATTAATAACAATTATTTTAAATAAAGTTTTCAACAAATTAGTGACTAGTTTTGATCATTATGTTTTCTCACAACACTAAATACTTGAGAAGGGAAGGCGTCAATGAGTACGAAGTATAGTAGAGTATATTTAGAGCTAATTTATCTAAATAACTTCCATTTTTTTAACATATCACATTAGAAAATAAATGTAAATTAAATAAATTGTCTCTATTAGACAAAATTGTATAAAATTACGTAGAATTTAATGAAATATAAAGCTTTTTACATATATAGTCCTTTAAATTTATACAAGGCTTAAAAAACCTTAACAATTGCAGACTGTGATAATGGTGCGACTGGCTCGCAGCTGAAAATATTTTTTTTGTGGTTTTGAGTCCAATAGCTGCCGAGGATTTTCCAATGCGGCATACTATGAATGGCGGCTGTAAATGGTTTACAATCACTGCAACCGCCATAGAGTTGTATGTTGTTTAAAGTAGAGGTTGACACTATAAAGCAATTGTCTATTGACAAAATTGTAGAAATCTGGTAAAATATAACTAGGTATACTCTAATGCTAACTCAACTGGCCATTGAAGCCTTTCCTAAGTCAAAATAGAGAACAAATGTATTATATACACACATTAGACTTAAATAGACTAGAGTAGTCTTAATAAGACTAGGAAATTATTCAATATTTATAGAGAATAAATAATTTTAGCATGTCCTACGTTGTAAATAAAAAAAATATTTACACAGCTGCAATAAAAGATAGGAGTCACTTCCCCGTACTTACATGGAAGTAGTGAATATTGGACTAAGGACTGTAAATTACATTGGTACCCAATATTTTAAAGCCAAATTCTCTCCTACATTGCATGGCTTAAAAACTTTGGGGACTTTGGGTTGTAACTAGAAATGTTTAAACTTTTTTTACCAACGATTTTAAGCTGTATAACAAGGCGTAATTTTGCAAATCATTACTTTAGACCTTTTTACATAAAGTTATATTTGTAATTGTTCAAAATTCAATATTTGATATTGGGAATTGTCCTCTTCGTGGCAACGCCTCTTAAGGGGCGTTTCGTCGTATTTTCTCATTAGCTTTTGATAGATTAGGTTATTTTGGGTTAAGTAATACCCTAGTATTGTAATATAAGTCTACAACTATTTAACTCTAATGCTTTACTGACAATAATCTTGAGTCCTAAGGCTACTCAGTTAAGTATCAACATTAAAGTGAGAGAGATAGTAGTAGTACTACCAGTGATCAGAATAGTTATTTATCGCATTGTATTATAGACAGCTTTCCGCGAATATAAAAATAAAAAATTATAACTATAACCAGTTTTGTTAGACCCGAAGTGCCATTGTACCGGGCTAACAAATCATGTAATAATATTATGATAGTTATTTTATTATTCGTGGAAAATTGTCTGTAATAGGATGCTATACATGATATTTTACTAGGGCTAAGAATTGGTTCTAATCCTACGGATATTAATCGGCTTCGAAGCCATTCTGGAAATATAATTTTGTTTTTCTAGTTTTGGTCAATAATATAGATAACATTAATTAACACATTGTGATGTAAGAAGATAAGTTATAAAACTATGAAAAATAATACAGTTAGGGAGTTGAATCCATTTTTATAGAAGCAGAAATATAATCTATGATTACGGTTTTGATCTTCTAAAAAACGTAATCTACTATTCCATTTTCCCCTCTGTTGGTGATGATATCATCAACGCCGATATGATTTTTGTAATCTACCAGTCCAATTTTGCCTCTCTTGGTGATGATATCATCAATGCTGATACGATTTTTGAAATGTACCATTCCACTTTCAAGTGAGGCGAAACTGGAATGGTGGTTTACACTTTTAACATCGACATAATTGAAATCATACATACTATTTCTAAATTATGTTATTCGTAGGAATGTATAAAATACTATTTATAATTAAAAAATTTTATGTAAAATAAAAATAATAACTAGAATATAACATTACTATTATGTCGATTTAAATAAGGAAATCAATGTTTATGAATACGCTGATGTGTAAACATAAATGTACCATTCCAGTTTTGTCTCTATTAAAAGTGGAATGGCACATTTCAAAAATCGTATCAGCGTTGATGATATCATCACCAAGAGAGGGGAAAGTGGAATGGTGGATTACGTTTTTTAGAGGGTCAAAACCGTAATCATTTATATTTCTGCTTCTATAAAAATGGATTCAACTCCCTAACTGTAATAAGGACGAAATAGGAAAACGCTAGATTTTTAAATAATCCAACTTAATATTTGTTATTTTGTGGTAGCGGCCGCGGTTTGTCAGCCGCTTCCCAAGTTCGGGTATTACGGCAGTGTGAACAGACGTGGACAAGTATAATTATAGAGAAGCTGGGCTTCTCTATGTATCACCAAATAACAAACAGAATTTAATTGGGTGTTACTTTATTCAGAGTCTAAAGGTTACTGATTTATAATACAACAAAATAGTCAATGCACAGATTGGAATAATTAATACTAAATCAGAGGTTAAATATATATATACATACAATAAACACAATAGGCAACATTTATCCCCCATCCCTGGAAAGGGGTGGGGGAACAAGCAAATCAGATTAACCATAATAGGGTTGTCAAAACTATAAATACTTTTAATGCATGGGGGAGGGTTCAAGTGTACCCACCCCCCTACTCAGGGGAGGTCCCTCGGACCTCCCACAAGTCGGGAGCAGGGTTGCCATAAAACCATGGCCTAGGGTTGCCGAATACCACAGTTTTATGAATTAATCATAACAAAGCTTATAATTAAAAACAAATATAGACAGATGAATAGAGTTATTTTAGAAGACTATCTTATTTAGCAGCCAAGAAAACTTCAACACAGCGCCCACTTTCCATACAATGTTATAATTACATATGAAATTAGTTATAGAGTACATTTTGCTGACACAATACAATCTGTCCCGATTTTGTATTACTTTTGCGGAACATTTTTCCAGTTACGTCATATTTTTCTTTCCCGAAAAAGGGAAGGGGGGAAGAAAATCTCTTCAAAAGAGATGGGGAAAACCCCCTTTTCTCCCATCTCTTTTTTCTTCCCCCCTTCCCATTTTTTTCTTTCTCCCTTCCCTTTTCGGAAAAGAAAAATATGACGTAACTGGAAAAATGTTCCGCAAAAGTAATACAAAATCAGGACAGATTGTATTGTGTCCATTTTGCTTATTAAGTTTAAAACATAAAAATCAACAAAATAAGTATATATGCTCATTGGCCAGGAATTTTTTCTTCGATTTAGCTATTTACCTATTTTATCAACCGAGTGACTTCTATTTTTTCACATGCAACGGACGGTCATGAACTGTGACAAAATTTAAAAAATGCTGAAAAGACAAATAATGACTTATGATTAATATAATATTGAAGTACTATGTCTTAACATTTACTTAATAGTTCCTTATTTGACCATTAAGATAGAATAATGAGGCATAAGTAAATAAGCTTACAAATACTATTACAATATTTCATACAAGAGGCTACGCCCCTTGCACCATTTCCCAAAATAGTTATAAACCTTCCCAAGACCTGTGGCCGAGAAGCTACAATGTAAAGGAAAACCATACCGGTTCAGCAGTTAGTGAGATCCTGTTCACTAGAAACCGCTAGAATTGATGACCTTTTTATCTGCCCCCCCCCCCCTCCCCAATTTTTTTTTAGATTTATTTTGTTTGTTTGCCATACCTTATTCCTGCGTGAAAGCTAGGGGCGTAGTCTATAGGGAAATTATTAATAGTTATCAGGGAGTATTTATTTCCATTGCCCCCACCTCCCTTCTCCCTTCTCCCCGTCTGCTACATTCCAAACTAACACAACGAGTGTTTATTTCCCTTGCCCCCACTTCCCTTATCCCTTCTCCCCGTCTGCAATATTCAAAACATACATAACGAGTAGAGGCATTTCATGCGCAAGTACCAAAACTCAGTCAGAAACTGATAAATTCTTGCACATTGCCTTTAAGCCATTGCCCAAAGTCTGAGACTCCTAAAAATTGAATATTCAATCCATTGTCCCCTCCCTTACTCCCTGAATAGTTATACCGTTAAATTTAACTTTCAGTATGAAAATGTCTTCACAGTCGAGCAAGCCAATGTTTGAAAATGTCTACACAAGCGAAACAATTATGAAAATTAAAGAAGAATTTTCTCATCTAGGAAATAAAACTTATTTAGGTAAAATTTAGTTGTTTAGCTTTTCTACATTTAGGTTCGCTCCGGTCCGTCCATCCGTCCGTGCTGTTTAATTAAGGCATTTTAGAATTGTAATAGTCAGGTTAAAAAGCGTAGCAACTGTATAACCAATACCAGAAAGTCCGTAGATTTTAAACATGATTATATTAAATATTTGGCTTTTTAATTATAAAATCAACACTTGAATTTTAGATATGGATTCAAGGCAACATTAGCATAATTTTAAAAGCAAGGCATTACTATAATCAAGTCTTATAATATAAATCTGTTGTTCATGGTATAAAAGTTATTTTTCAAGAGGAATTTAGTGAATGTTCTTTACTCTATATCTCACTTTGTCTGTATGTACAGATCTCAATACTGCTACAAAGAGGATTTGATTTTTGTAAGAAAGTATAATTTTCTCGGCTTCTATATGAAATCTTATTCTGAAATTTCTTAAGAAAATTCCATACATTAATTGATATTTACAGTTCTATATAACTTACTTTGTCAATTGGTTTGTTTTATTTTCTAATTTGCTGAATGTGTATATATACTAGCGGCTCCGCCCCTAGAGGCCTCTAGGGGCACTCGAGGAGGTAGGAGTTGAATCCCAAAACACATTTTTAAAATTAATATTTTAAAAATATACTTTTTTTGGGGGGGGGGGGGGGAGGTTATAATTTTTTTGTAGCGGTAATTTTTCTTAAGATGTTGGTGGTACCCTCCCCCAAATAGTTATAAACCTTCCCGGGACCTTTGAGAAGCTACCCTGTTAAGAAGAACCCGATCGGTTCAGCGGCTGGCTAGATCCTTTGCTACAAACAAACAGACAGACAGACAAACAAACAGACAGACAGACAGACAGACAGACATCGTTCTACTTTGTATTATAGATGTGTCCTTCACTACTTATAGATGTTGTCATCCTTGTTTTAATTTAGATCATACTGGAACAACTTTGTATTCAAATACTCAATTGAAACAAGTTTTTGATAACCTTTCACAAAAATTGAGGTAAACTTTTTTTATATTCATTATTTTGAATTTTGTAGCTGCACATTTAGCACACGTAGCGCTTCTGCTCTTTGACGGTTAGGTGCAAGGTTTGAATCTCAGCACAACACCTTGTCTTAACTGGACCGTTAAAAAGATTTCTGCTGCTGCTATGGCAGGCGTACAACATGCATAGTTAGAGAAGGGGAATACCTTGGCCTAAATAAGACGCAACCCATTCCATGCTCAGTAAGATCTTCTAGACAATGGTCGTGCAATCAATGGGTTAGTTGTTTGAAGGACGTATGACCATATAATCATGCATATTATTAAGTAAGATTTGGTTCAAAGATACACCAAAAAGATATCTCTATCTGAGTTTTGCCTGTAATGGAGTAAGAAGAAAAGCTTCATATACCTTTTTTTCTCTTGAAGATTACCTTTTTCGTAGCTGGACAAAGTGTCTCAAAATCAGTCTTGTGACGTCATAAAAATGAGGGATTATCCATCTCTTTTTAGGGGTTTTCTTTCCCACTTCTATTCTCATCTCATTTTTATGACGTCACATGGCTGATTTTCGATACACTTTGTCCAGCTACACTTTTATATTTAAATATCATAAAAATTAAGAATTTTTTCGGTCATTTATTCATATATTTTCTTAAAATCATTATAAAATAATGCAAAAATAAAAAGTAGTTCAAAAGATCAAAAATTTACTTTTTAAAATTCTTCTATGATTTCTCTCTCCTCCTCGTGCTGTCCCTTGGTCCTCCTCTTGGTCATGACATGCTGCCTTCTCTTCTGTCTGACAGAGGCCGTGCGCTTGGTATCCATATGTTTCCTCGTGTTCTTCCTCTTATTTCCATGCTCTATGTTTTTATGCTTTGTCTGGTGACGTACACGCGTACGGGTACTGATCCTTTTTCCAGATTTACCAGCCTTTTTCATGGAACTTTTGGACTTTTTTGGCGTTTTTGTAACTACTTTTTTCACCATCTTTATAAATAAATGTATCTTGTAATTCCAAATATATATTAACCAAAATAAATTTGACTCAATATTTGGAAGATTTTCTTTTTTTTAAATGGTAGATTTTTTATTTTTAAAAAATATTTATTAATAGATGAGCACGCTTTTCTATTGGATGTAAGTTTAAACCCATATGAGCTTTTAACTACAATGTAAGAATGTATATTTATCCCATCGTATTATAGACAGTTTTTTCGGGTTTCAAAATGAAAATTAAAATCAATTTTGTTAGCCCTTATGGCTCAAAGGCAAGGGCTAACAATATTACATTACCTATCTAAAAGCTAATATAGGAAGCAGCGTTCATGGTTTCATTCTTGGTTTTATAGTATAAATCAATTAATTTGATTTAGTTTGAACCCACATTCTGATTCTGGAAATAAGCTGGAGGATGCCAGGCTACAGGTTTTGCAGTTCCTTGGAGCAGATCAGGACAAATACCTTGCTGTTTTTAATTCAGGTATTCAAGATAGATAAAATAAAACAAGGATGACAACATCCATAAAAGCGAAGCTCTGAAACGGAATGACAGACGAACATTTACTCTTTAAGTGTGTCATAACTGAATAACAAAATATAAATATATAAGTTTTGACAAAATTATACGTAAATTCTTTGCAAAACTTTTGAAATACAGACATACTGACATTTTTAGGACTTTATTATAGAGATGCTTCGCTTATAATATTGTATCTTATTGTTAGAGGAACCATTACTCCAAAACCAAGATCAATCGGTTGATCTTATCACATAAAAAACTGGTGTTAAAAAAGTTAAAAATCAACATGATTAAAATAGACGTTCGGACATTCTGGTAACGATTAAAGAGTTGCGACGCTTTCTAAATCGTACCTAACTACTACAGGAATCATTATGCAAATTTTAAAATCGATATGACAATTCTAACATGCCTAAATTAACGAAAAAAGCTATCCGTTACGAACGAACTGACAGACCTACCCTAATTATAGAAAAGCCTCGCTTTAAAAAAGTTGGCAAATATCTAGGCACAACAAAAGAAACAGAAAGGGTGAAAGACATTTGTAGATAGATATACAGACAGATAAGCAGCTTGACTGAAAGACAGAAAGACAGATCGGCAGACATGCAGACAGTCTGAAATATAGAGACACATGCGTAGACAGACAGACATATAGACAGATTAAAAGACAGACGTAAAGATAGGTAGGTAGAATAACGTAAATATCTATATAGAATGAGAATTAGATCATAAAAATACAAAATTTTAAGGATCTACCAATGGATTAAAAACTGTTGGAGAATATTTTCCCTGGACGAATGGATCTTTATTCTGTGTTCATGCAGAATCACATACAAGTTCTGTAGGTAGGTTACCAACTTTGTTCTGTGTCCATGCAGAATCACATACAAGTTCTGTAGGTAGGTTAATCCTTGTTCTGTATTCATGCAGAATCATATACAAGTTCTGTTGGTAGGTTAATCCTTGTTCTGTGTCCATGCAGAATCACATACAAGTTATGTAGGTAGGTTAATCCTTGTTCTGTGTCCATGCAGAATCACATACAAGTTCTGTAGGTAGGTTAATCCTTGTTCTGTGTTCATGCAGAATCATATACAAGTTCTGTAGGTAGGTTAACAACTTTGTTCTGTGTCCATGCAGAATCACATACAAGTTCTCTAGGTAGGTTAACAACTTTGTTCTGTGTCCATGCAGAATCACATACAAGTTCTCTAGGTAGGTTAATCCTTGTTCTGTGTACATGCAGAATCATATACAAGTTCTGTAGGTAGGTTACCAACTTTATTCTGTGTTCATGCAGAATCACATACAAGTTCTGTAGGTAGGTTAACAACTTTGTTCTGTGTACATGCAGAATCACATACAAATTCTGTTGGTAGGTTACCAACTTTGTTCTGTGTTCATGCAGAATCACAAGTTCTGTAGGTAGGTTAACAACTTTGTTCTGTGTCCATGCAGAATCACATACAAGTTCTGTAGGTAGGTTAATCCTTGTTCTGTGTCCATGCAGAATCACATACAAGTTCTGTAGGTAGGTTAATCCTTGTTCTGTGTTCATGCAGAATCATATACAAGTTCTGTAGGTAGGTTAATCCTTGTTCTGTGTCCATGCAGAATCACATACAAGTTCTGTAGGTTGATTAGTCCTTGTTCTGTGTCCATGCAGAATCACATACAAGTTCTGTAGGTAGGTTAATCCTTGTTCTGTGTCCATGCAGAATCATATACAAGTTCTGTAGGTAGGTTACCAACTTTGTTCTGTGTCCATGCAGAATCACATACAAGTTCTCTAGGTAGGTTAATCCTTGTTCTGTAAACCATACAGAATCACATACAAGTTCTGTAGGTAGGTTACCAACTTTGTTCTGTGTCCATGCAGAATCACATACAAGTTCTCTAGGTAGGGTAATCCTTGTTCTGTAAACCATACAGAATCACATACAAGTTCTTTAGGTAGGTTACCAACTTGTTCTGTGTCCATGCAGAATCACATACAAGTTCTGTAGGTAGATTACCAACTTTGTTCTGTGTCCATGCAGAATCCCATACAAGCTCTGTAGGTAGGTTACCAACTTTGTTCTGTGTCCATGCCTTCGGCCATTCGTTTTTAACAAAACTGTTTTATCAAATCTTATTTTTTTCATTTTAATATCTGCGGAAAGCTGTCTATGATATCATGTGATAATTGACTATTCCAAATGCAATTTTTAGGAATCCGTGAATATGCTAGAAAAAATGGAGCCACTGTTCAAGTTTGGAGAAATGAAAAAGATTTAGAGGATTTGCTTCAAGTTTTGGAGAAAAATAGGTTGTACTCTTTAAAATGCATCAAATAAAATTTTTTCGTAGTAATCAAAACCATTATTTTTAAAAATCTAAAAATAATTTTATAAGTTAGAAAAAAATTCATTAAAATGTTTCTCTCCGCTGGATAAAATAACGATATACCCCCTCCCCCCCTTATGACTTTACCCAATTCTCTCCCCTGAGCATTGCTAAATGTATTGAACAATATTTGAGGACTATATTAGCAACCTAAATTGACGAAAAAAATCCCCTGTCCCCAATCACAATTTATTATCCATTAATATAAATTAATATGATAATCTGTTTAAAAGCCATGCCTATCTACCAGTCACATGCATGGGTTTGGTTAATAGTCAGTATATAATTGTTCCAATTATGACTTTGTTTTAAACTAGCGGCTACGCCCCTAGAGGCCTCGATCAAGGGGCACTTGAGGAGGGGGGAATCGAATTGGATAACCTTCTTAATTTAAATTTTAAAAGAAAAAGTTTTTTCTAGGGGCGATATCTCTTGGGAGGGTGGTAGTACACTCCCCCAAAATAGTTATAAACCTTCACGGGACCTATAAGAAGGTACCCTGTTAAGGAGAACCCGATCGGTTCAGCGGTTAGCGATATCCTTCGTTACAAACAAACAGACAGACAGAGAGACATCGTTCTACTTTGTATTATAGATAATTTTGTACTTAAAGGGAGTGTGAACGTAAAAATTTCTCATCTGATTATCAAATCTTAACATTTACTAAGCACATTTCACTACACTGATCAACCAAAAATGTCCTATTCACAAAAATATCCAGAAATAATGCCTTGATTTTATGGTATTTTGAGAGGGAAAAAGGAAAAAACAGGGAAAATCTGAACGTTTTTGTTTCTTATAATGTTTGTAGGGATATATAACTTGTCATATATAGTTGAAACAATTTACTTACTGTTAAGGATTTATTTTATGCTATAAAATTGCCAATTCGTTTTTTTATAACGTAGTAATTAGGTAATAAAGACATATTTTAAATTTGTATTATTGACAAAAAAAATACCTCACTGTCTACAAAGGGTTGAATCTCATAGGTTATATAAAATAATAATATCCTTTTTTATTGTGTTGAACAATAAATAACCCACTTTGGAGAATTAGTTTACACTTTTATCAGACTGTTTATAAAGAAATATTGCGTCTTTATTATTTACAAATTTGTAATTAAAGGTGGGCGAGAGATGGGCCATTTAAAGTCAATTGGATACTAATAAAAAACCTGTTTCTGGCTTTGTTATTGTATTTGGTTTTCAATAAAAAAATATTGCTTATTTCATCAATTTCTAAGTAACTATACATTGGATTAAAGCAAGGATTATGTTAAAAGTCAGCTTAACTGTTAGGAAAAATCTAGAACTATGTGAAAAAGTTTAATTTTAGCTATAATGGGAGAAAAAAGCAATTTAATGCACATTTTATATAATACGGAAAATTTCTTCCTTTCCCCGTACCTTATAAAAATCGTCGGAAAAAGCCGTTTTTTAAGCAAACAAAAGCGCGTTTTGCTCTATCTGTGAGATATTATGAATGAGATAATGTTAAGATTTGATATTAAGATGAGAAAAATTTACGTTCACAGTCCCTTTAACATTTTTTAGCTTTTCTTGGATAAAATCATATTTTTAATTATTCTTTTTATTGCATATTTAGAAAAGATGGAATGAGTAGCAAAAATTTGTTCACCTTTCCAGGTGAGTTTCTGCATCTAATTTTTACCAGGGCTCGGCAGCCGCGCGCCAGCTGCGACTTAGCCTCAAATTTATACCCTTTTGGATACATTGAATTTTCTTTTTTTTTTTAATTGAAGGAACCTAGCAAAAGTGTCTAAAAAAATTAGCCAATGAGAGGCCACTATAAATTTTACCATTGGTCAATTAAAGTGTAAGACACTTTTACTAGGTTCAATTGAAGGATTACCATATTTGGGTCAGAATTGCGCTTCTAGCTGATTTTTAAAATTAAAAAAAAAAAATTTCTGAGGCTTAAAGGCGGTTGACGCGGTGCTGCCGAGCCCTGAGGTGGATTCTTTAAAAAAAAACTAGGGTCGCTTAGTGAGGCAAAATTATTTTTGTAAAAAATCCTTCAAATCACATAAAAATCTACAAAAATTAAACAAATTCCTTAATAACCCTTTTATGATTTTTTATGCGATTTTGGAGGATTTTTCACAAAAATAATTTTGCCTCACCAAGCGACCCTATTTTTTTTTAAATGCACCTCTGGCTTTTACATTTAATTTATGCTAATTTTGTTGTCAAATGCGTGTTCTATACTGATTAGCTTATCTAACTACATATCTAAAAATTCACCCTGTTTTAAATAAGCTGTTATAAGAATAATAAGGAACAAACAAACTATTTAGATTTGTAAAATTAGATAATTTAAGTTAAAATATAACTTAACTAAAACTCCTAATATTTTTTAATGATTTTTTTTCTTATTTGTAAAGAATTTTTGGATAAGCTATGCTTAACTTTCGTTTTATAAAGTGCAAAATCAAATATTAAGTCTATACATAATTGTTTATATGGTTACATTTATTCATTGGTTAATGGTTATACCTTATTTTTACAAGAATCATTATATATAAAGATTTCAACATGTTTTTTTCAGCCATGTCCAACTACAATGGCCAGAAGTTTGATTTGACTTGGATTAACAAAATACAGGAAACTTTTATTTTGACTTGGCGGCGCCCCTTGCTTTCAGGGGATTGCTGATCTTGACCTTGACTGTTTTGTTATAATTGGAAGGGTGACAACACTAGAGTTAGGCCGGATATTCGATATGGCCGGATATCCGGCCATTCAAAATTTCCGGCCGTATACCGGATATTGAAACTATCCGGATACCGGATATAAGTCTGATTTTAATGCCGGATATCCAGCTTTGGCCAGATAGCCGGCCGGATACCGGATATTCGGCATCAGAAATCAACCGGATATCCGGTATCTGGACAACGCCCATAAGTAGCAAATCCAAAAACTTGAATGTAAGATGTAAATAAGGACAAAGCGATTCTAAGAGCAGATGTTAATTGGTCATAAAGTAAGAACAAATTTATTGGAAATAAATCACGAAACCTTTATTATATATATATTTTTATATTTTTGTAGCAAGAATGACCAGTATCTAAAAATTAAGACAATGGCAAAAAATTGATGTACATTCCCAATGATGATACACAGATTATCCCCTAGGTAGATTAAAATTAGAGGTTGAAACGTTTGAAAACTTAACTTAATAAAACAGCCAATCAAAAGTTGTTGAGCAAACGAATAAGAAAACATTCTTATAAAACTTTGCTGACTAATGTATTTAACAGATCATTGTCCCCCTCCCCCCACTCTGTCTCTCTCTCTGTCTCTCTCTCTCTCTCTCTCCCTCTCTCTCTCTCTCTCTCTCTCTCTCTCTCTCTCTCTCTCTCTCTCTCTCTCTCTCTCTCTCTCTCTCTCTCTCTCTCTCTCTGTCTCTCTCTCTCTCTCTCTCTCTCTCTCTCTCACTCTCTCTCTCTCTCTCTCTCTCCCTCTCTCTCTCTCTCTCTTTCTCTCTCTCTCCCTCTCTCTCTCTCTTTCTCTGATGAATGACAGACCAACTGACCAAGTAAATTATATAATGGATGTTAATTATTAATTATGTAACTTAATACAAAAAAAAATCCTTCTAGCTTGAATAGCAGCCAAAGAAATCACACTTTTCCTACCACTAACGAATGGACTGACATACAGAGTGGATTATAGAGTAGCTTCGCTACAAAAAAAAAGGCATTATGTGTTATTACAAATTTTGAAGTTTAATAAAATGTTTAATCAGGCCAACCCAAACAATTTTCTGCTCCTAGACTCTGCATCTTATCTATCTACTTCAAAATTAGGTAAAAGAACGTGTCCTAACTTTTGTGATTTTTTAAAAATAGCTAGTCAGTGCTTTTAGTAAGTAGTAGATGTAAAATGATCCATAAGATTTAGATATGCAATTTTTTGTAGACCTATTGTTTTTTAAATGATTTTTAAAATTAAGTTGGTTTTAATGTACTAATACGCAACAAAAAAAAGAAGAAAATTGCCATTATGAACAAAAATAGTAAGATCTTTAATTCAACACCTTACTTTTTAAATTCTGTTGAGTAATTATTGAGAAAAATCTATTTTGTTGAACCCCGGTGAATCAAAACTTTGAACTTTGGGAGCTCGTCACGCATGGGTTAAAGAAAAATCACAAAAGTTAGGACACGTTCTTTAGGATATATTTAAGATTCCTATCTAATGATCTAAATAAAATTAAACTTTATTTACACATTAACTATAGGAAGTAAAACGACATTGGGGACATTGGTCTGTTTATTAAACCAGTCCCCAAAGTTTTATAATAAAATATCTTATGTGTTGGCTCAACAACTCAGAGACTTTTATTTAATTTTGATTGACTGGTTCATTAAGTTGAGCGTCCAAACTTTTCAACCACTAATTGTAATCTACAGGAGGGGTAATTTTTGTGTATCATCACTAGGGATAGGGATGTACAAAAATTTGTCGACTATTGTTTTATTCCTTATCGCTATCATGGCTAAAGGATTGCCTAAAACAGACTTTCAATTTCAAATATATATGGTACAGGATGATTAATGATGTACCGATTATTCACTTATTGTTATATTTTATTTTAGATTTTGATCAATATTCTCCCCATTTTCTTGTGCTATCTTTCTACAAGATTTTTGGTTACCCAACAGGTTAACTTATATTTTTATCAAGGCTTCGAAACCGATTTATATCCGTTAGATTAGATCCGGTTCTAAGCCGTGCTAAAATCATGTAATAATTATTCTTGAATTATAAAAAGGTATTTAGGTATATCCAGGGGTGGGCGGGGACTTTAGAATGTAAATTTTACTGGTCCCCAAAGTTTTATAAATATTTTATGTTATGTATCTCCCATATAGATTCACCTATCACTTTATTAGAGTACATGAATTTCTGGTGCAACATCCAAGAAATTATATATCGATTAGTAAAATAAAGGAAAGAGAAAGAAAAGTCACTAAACCTTTCTTAAATCCTATAGGAAATGGCAAAAAACAAAATATTTCTATCGTATTTTTGTTTGTTTTTAAACAGCATCGATATTCAAAGATAAAATGGGGCGGGGTTTATTATTTTATACTTTTTTAAAGGAGGGTATGGAAAAGGGTGGGGGGTGGGCCTTTATGGAGGTGTTTGCCCTCTTATTTTTTCAGGCGGGGTTGATATACTCCCGTTAAGTTTGTCAGATGTGTGGATACATCCCCATTCTGCAAGCCTCTGCTTAAACCATTGGGTTAGTTTAGGCTCTCTTGGACAAGAGGACGTCCAATGGGGGGGAGGGGGAAAGAGTGAATTTGTAATTTTACCCCCCCTCCCCAACAAAAAAAATTTAAATCTTTGACGTCCTTGTTTATATGATATAAAGATTACCCCCCCCCCCCCACCCACAAAAAAAATTGAATTTTGAACCCCCCCCCCCCCTCATAATAAAAACTTTAACGACCTTGCTCTTGAAAAGTCGGATTATATCAATTCATTCTTTCCATATATCTTTTCTTTCAGAAAAATAAGACAGACATAAAATTCTTTTATTTTCATTTGAAAAACAAAAAGGCCCTTGTACTAAGATATAATTTTCTTGCTAAATTTTGTCGCTTTCCTATGGTTTAGATATATATATGTTTCCATTTAAAATAAACTGTTTTCCTATTGACATTTGTTAAATTCTCAAGAATATGAGGGAAAATAATAAATATTTAGTGTCTAGATATTTACACAAATTTTGGTCTTACTACATACTAGGGATGTGGGGATGCAATAATAGTTATTTCTCGCATCGTATTATAAACAGCTTTCCGCGGATATAGAATGTACAACTATATGATTAAAACCAGTTTTTTAGGCCCGAGGTGCCGAAAGCACCGGCTAAAGAAACTGGTCTTAATCTTATGATTGTACATTTTTATATTTGTAGAAAGCTGGATAAATTCGGTGCTAGAAATAGTTTTTTCGTGTGGATGAGAACCGGTTCCTATCCACCGGATTCGAATGAATACGAGAAATATTTTTAAACATGACATAGGCAGAGATGGAGGGGACACTGGGCTGTTTATTTCACTAGTCCTCAAAGTTTTATAATCACGTTTCTTATTCGTTATCTTGATAACTTTGGGGATTTTTATTGAATTTTAATTGGTTGGTTCATTTAGTTGAGAGTCCAAACGTTTCAACCACAAATTTTACTATAAAGAAGGGGTAATTTTGTGAATCATATTTGGGGAAATTTTAACAATTTATCGGCCATTGACACGTCTCTTTAGATCTCTGCCAAATATACCTGAAGCAAACCAATAAATGAAATTGAATAATAATGAACTTATTTTAACTTATCGCACTTGCCAGCTTACAAGTAAAAAACAATAAAAATTGTTCAAATATTTTGATGTTATACCTAGTAGTTTTATTGTAGTAACCGTAAATTAGAATTTAAGATATGTTTCTGTGCTTGACAAGGTACTTTAAGGGAAATTGCTGATTTTATTTATTTAAAATGTTATATTTTTTTAGGATTGGGATGTTTGATAATGAGACAAGATGTAGCTCCAACTTTGCATAAAACTTATTTCGGCGGAAATACAGTGGAAATGTATACAGGAATAATATTTAATTTTACTTTTACATGCAACCTGTGTCTTTCATTCATACTAGCGGCTACGCCCCTAGTGGCCTCTAGAGGCATTTCAAAATATTTTCTGTACCAGTGAAGTCTTCTAGCGAGACTTGATAATATTTTCTGGTATAATATGTTTCTTAAGCTATATAAGTTGAAAAGAATTTTAATGTATATAATAGATTTGAAATCTGCATAAAATTTTAAGGATTTTTTATAAAATTAGTTTTTTGTATAATTCTTTTTTTAAAATCGCAAATACAATTAAAGTTAATTAATTTTGACATCTGTGATTGGTGGGTCGAAAACAATCTGCGCTCTGATTGGAGAAGCTTAAGAATTATATAAAAAACTATTTTTATAAAAAAAATCCTTAAAATTTTATGCAGACTTATATAGCTTAATGTTTCTATGCTAATGGCGGTCTCTAGCTGCACTTTATAATATTTTTTGGTATTTCTTTTCTTGGTTCTATTGAATTTGGCTATAAACCTTCGTAGGACCTATAAGTAGCTACACTGTTTAGGAGAACCGTATCGGGTCAGCGGTTAGCGAGATCCTTCGGTACACACAGACACCCAGATCGTAATACTTTATTATAAGGATTTGTGTCTATTGTATATTAGCATATGATACTACTGCACCCCCCCCCTTCCCCCCTCCCTTCGGGCCTCTAGGGGCACTTGGGTGACGGGAAGAGTAGACCCTCCACTGTCAATTTTATTTCTAGAAAAGTAAAAAAACATTTTTTTAGGGGTGAGTACAGTGCAGCTTATCATAGGTCCTGGGAAGGTTATAATTATATTGGGGGAGGGTATCACCACACTCCAAAGAGTAATTACCCTTTGAATGAAAATGTATAAAAGTTGATTGTAAACTTTACTGATGCCTAAAGTTCTATTACTACGTTACCTTATTCATTGTCTCAAAAATTTTCATTGAATTTTAATTAGTATTGTTTAAATTTTTCAACCATTAACTTTAATCTGCAAAAGGCGCGAGCTTGTTTGTCATCATTGGGGATGTATATCAATTTATCGTCCATTGTCTTATGAAAATTTAACAACTGAATTAATGTATTTTGAATAATTTATGGTTGGCTCTCATTTCAGCCCTTGGGTGTTATATCACGTCCTCATCCCTATAAACAGTTTCATATTTGCAAAATAAATACAAATTGTATAATTAACAAGGATGACAACATCCATAAGTAGCGAAGCACAAAAATTATGTATAAGAATCTAAAGATTGGTTGTCAAAAACATGTATATTGGGGGGAAATCACGAAACCTTTTCAACATTTGTTTTTAATTTTTTGATACTTATATATCAGTACTATGACTAATAGACTGACGGTCAAAGTAAATTACATATTGGATGATCAAAACAACGGGAAATTTAATTTTGATATTTTTAACTGAAAAAATTTTGAAATTGGACCATAAACACCAAAGATATGAGGAAAAATGAGAAAAATATAAAAATAGCCCAAAACCTGCTAAAAGGCAGTCTGACCGTCATAGTTTTTTTCATGAAAAGACAGGAATTTTTATTTTGATATCTAAAACTAAAAAAATTTTGGAAATTGGACCATAAACACCAAAGATATAGAGAAAAATGTGAAAAATACAAAAATAGCCTAAAACCTGCTAAAAAACAGTCCAATCGCCATTGATGTTTTATATTTAATTGGGCTCCTTAATAATGGGAATGTTGTAAAAAAATTTCAGCCTTTTATCTTTTATAGGAGCCAAGAAAATAACGTTTCCCCCAAACTAAGACAGACGGACATACAGACATATGGACAGACGGACATTTCAAATTATATAGTAGCTTCGCTACTTAAAAGGGTGTCTAATGAGATTAAATTAATATATTGTATAGATTTAGATCCATACAACTTCCAAGCCCAAGTGGTGGAGACCCTTTTTATCTGCTTTCTGTCCTTTTGTAGGGATTCGGCTGTGTTTATATTTCCGACGCTTTTAGCTGATTACTCAATACAAAATCTTTTTACTTTGAGAATAAATCAAATTGAATGGGGGGAACTTTGTGCTGTGTTAGGATTACGATAATACGATGCGATAATGAATATTAAAATAAAACGCAAATGCGGAATTGAAGGTACTCCCTCACTCACTATGCTTTCACAACTTTGTCTTTCTAACAGAAAAACATATTTAATAATCAGGAATAAAGACATGAAAATCATTCTAAAAATCGATCTGGTTCTCCTTAACATTGTAGCTTCTCATAGGTCCTGGGAAGGTTAATAGTTATTTTAGTGAAGGGTACCACCACCCTCCCAAGATAAATCTCCCCTAGAAAAAAATACCCCCCCCCCAAAAAAAAAAAAAAAATAATTTGATTTAATTTTTTAACTAAAAAAAATGAGTGGGCGACAGCCCCCCCCTCCTTAAAAAAAATTTCCACCCTAAAAAGAATTTTTTTTCTTCAAACTGAAATGAATAAATGGATATCAAATACAACTCCCCCCCCCCTCAAGTGCCCCTTAATATATTAAAGAACCCAATAATTTTTGGTTTTAATTTTCCATAGAGGTGATTTCCCTTAGTAGGAGAGATACCCTCCCCCAAAGTATGTAGAATGTCTGGAATGTATTAAAACAATTATCAAGCAGCCTATAAAATCTGCGCCTGCATAGTACTCAAGGCATTCCCATTCTAGCTTCTCTTAATATGAGAAGTGGCGAATAATGACAACAAGGAAGAGAACCCTTAGAAGTAAGGGGGGGGGGGTCCAATATTCAATTTTTAAAAGTCTCAGACTTTGGGTATTGGCTTAAAAGAAATGTGCACGAATTCAGAAGGTTCTGACTGACTTTGGGTACTAGCGCATCAATGCTCTAACTAACTAGCTAACTAGCAGAGTTAGTTTTGAATATTTAGCAGACAGAAAAATTTGTCATTGATGGCTGGTTTTAAAAAATATTTTTTCACAAGAAAATGTCTTTTCATGTATAGAAACTCTACTGTGATATTTATGTATTAAACAATCTAAGAACCCCTTGAATTTAGGTGGCAAGTAAATGATTTTTTTCTTAGAACTAATTTTGTTCTAAATTATTGTGTCGGTATGTATTTCTTGTATTCCCCGGCAAGTTCGAACCCATTCATCCCTTTTTTCCTTACACCAGAATTCCCCAGAGAATGAGTGTGTTACGTGGCATTCCTAACTATCTCCGCGCGTGGCTTGTAAACAAACAAAAGAGACGCGCACTTTTCCTTTGATATTTCCCATGTGAGGAGCTACGTGAATGAAAATAATGTATTGCTTGGATATACATGCGCTCTGATATGTGGAAGATCTCAAATAAGCCTTCCTGCTTAGTTTGACATCATATGTGGTAAGAATTTATCTTTTAATTCTTGAAAATAAGCGTAGAATGGTACAATTTTATGAAGAAATTTAAATCATTAATTTTTCAACAAATAGACCATTTGACTGCTAAGTTTTGATATACGAATATTTACTTTTATAATGTTGATTATTTTATTCTAAAATTATCAATTTCTGATGCGATTTAATATGATTCGTGCCAATTTTAAGTTTTTTAGAAAATTCATATTTTTTATTAAATTAAAATCACGCAACCTTGATGCTAAAAAATAATAACAATTAATTTTATGTAATTAATTCTTATATTTTTGTTTTAGACTTACTGTTTTCATGGTAATAAATACACATTCGTAAACTTCACTATGTTGGTCATTCGGGAGGCTTCGAGATAAGATTTCGAGAACGGCTAGGCATTGCGTTCCGAAACAATTATATTACCATGATCCCTTTACAATTTTGGTCAAATTTTCTAAATAAATATGGTTTTCATTGCTTTTCAGCAAAAACTATTAAATTGTATAAATTACCCATTGTCCCCACCCTTACTCCCTGATGAGAACATACATAATTATAAAAGCTCAGTAATCTAAGAAATTTTGCAGTATAACAAACACAAGTAACAGACAGACAGACAGAGTGAGTTATTGAGAAGATGTTCATTGGGTTTAGACCCAATAACCAATTAAGTTGGACTCCAAATGTCAGCTGTCTATCTTTGATTGCATTCAAGTTTTCCCCATAGCGCTTTGATTGACAGACGTACTGAAGGACGAACGGACAAACAAATGATAGGAAAGATTCGCTACAAAATATCAGCTTATACCAATAACAAAATTAATTCATAAAAAAATCATGAAACCTATACGTGTTTTTCAGCTGTCGTTGGGTGGCAACACATCGTAAAATTGACGATCTCTCCATTTGCCCCCCAAATATTATTTTAGATTTTTTTCGCTTGTTGGTTATACCTTATACCTGACAAAAAATTAACTATACATTTCCTTTTTTCTTGTCTAACTAATTCCATTAGGCCAGATCCGGTGGTAAAACAAGTCAAATAACTTTTTCATTAAGCTATAAAAATTGGAAAGAATTTTAATGAATATAATAGATTTGAAATCTGCATAAAATTTTAAGGAATTTTTATAAAATTCGTTTTTGTATAATTCTTTATCTATAAGCGCAAATGCAAATTAAGTTAAATAATTTTGACATCTGTGATTGGTGGATTGAAAACTATCTGCGCCCTGATTGGAGAAGCCTAAGTGGCGTACACCATTCAACCAATTAGAGCGCAGGTAGTTTCCAATCCACCTATCCTATTGATCAAAATTTATTAACTTAAATTGGATTTGCGCTTTTAAATAATGAATTATATAAAAAACGAATTTTATAAAAAATCCTTAAAATTTTATGCAGATTTCAAATCTATTATATTCATTAAAATTCTTTCCAATTTTTATAGCTTATTTTTCATGTCAAAATTGTAAATATTTTACTTCAGAAAGGAATAATATGCAAGGATTATTTTATCCAATCAAGGATGTACAGGGAAGGATAAAAAGGTGGTTATCCACACCCTCCCACCCATCTTAGAGAGTTTTTAAAAAAATAATTCGCAGTTTTTAACAAATTAAACCCAAAAAAAAAATGTTTTCAATTTTAGAGGCAGCAGACGTTTTCCTTATAAAACTCAACGTTAAGGGTCAGCTTCCCCTATCCTTAAGTAGAGGTCTCTAGGGGCATAACCGCCAGAAAATAGAAAGTTAAAACATGAAGTTGTTTTTCTTTCCTTTCTTTTTAAAAAAGACACATTTTTTGCAAAAGTAAAATATATGTTTTATATCCAGTAAGTGAAAATCATCATGTTCCGAGAAGAAAAACAGGAAATTTGATCATTTCCATGGAAAAAAAATACATTTTTCTTACAAAATATTAAGAAATAATTGAGACATTTTTCATTTTCAAATTGTCATGTTGTTTTATAATCTTGAATGAAGATTCCTGTCTTGTTAGGTATAATCAATCATATAAGTTAGGCAGTTTAATAATTGTTATAAGAAAATTAGTTTAGAACAGATAGTTTAAGTTATCATATTAATTATATTTTTTTTAAATAGTGATTCCTAAGACTGGTTGGCATGATGTTATAAGCGTAGCATCTCTATAAAATAAATGATTTTGATCAAACAATTCTTGTAGAGGATTTTTTCGAGGATGGAACACCCAACTTTTTAGGTAAGATATTTCTTACTATTTTAGATTTATAAATATTTGAGGAAATCATTTAATTTATTACTACAATAACAACCTACCAACATTTACTATCTATAATATAAAGTAGTACGATGTCTGTCTGTCTGAAGCTTAAGATCTCAGTAACCACTAAACCGATTGGGCTCTACTCTTCAGGAATATACCTACTGGTCCTGTAATGGTTTTAAGCTATTTTCTTGGGGGATGGGACACCCTATCCCCCCCCCCATTTTTTCTCTTAAAAACTAAATAACACAAAAATAGGTTGAAAAAACTCTTAGGGCAAAGCCCCTAGGGCCTAGAGGTTAGGGACGAAACCGCTAGTTTATTTTTAAAAAACCTTCTCGAGCCATATTTTGTTAAAATTAAAATTAAAAAGAAGCAATAGCAAAGTTTTGTCCTAACAATTGTAAAACATATAATAGTTATATCTCGCAAAGTATTTCCGCGGATATAAAATATACAATAATATGATTAAAACCAGTTTTTTTTTAGCCCAGAGATGCCGAAGGCACGGGCTAAAAAAACGGGTTTTAATCTTATGATTGTACATAAACATTTTTATATTCGTAGAAAACTGGATATAATTCGATGCTCGACATAGTTTTTTCGTATTGATAAGAACCGGTTTTAATCCACCGGTTTCAAATGAATACAAGAATAGTTATTTCTAGCATCGTATTATAAACAGCTTTCCGCGGATATATAATGTACAATTATAAGATTAAAACCAGTTTTTACCGGCTAAAAAACTTGTTTTAATCTTATGATTGTACATTTTCTTTCTGTTATTGACTGACGGCTAAACGGACGTTTTGGCATCATCATAGAATAGCTAAGTTACTCGAAACGTTATTATTATTTTAAAAATATTTAGGAATTGAAGCAATAAAGATTGGATTACACACACTCCAAACTATTACAGGTGACTTGGGCTGTGTATTACACTAGTCCCCAAAGTTTTATAATAACGTTTTCTTATTCGTTGGCTTGACATCATTGGGGCCTTTTTTTATTTAATTTTGAATGGTTGGTTCATTAAGTTGAGTGTCCTAAAAGAGTTGTAATTATGTGTATTATCTTGGGCAATGGGCATGTACAACAATTTATAGGCAAATGTCTTATCCCTTAAGATCCTTGAGCAAGGTTACTTTTATACAAATTTTGTTTGTTGGTACATTTGTGATATTTGTAAAATGGGCTGAGCAAGAACTGGCGGTTTAGGGTTTTTACTATTTAAACTCTCTATATAAATACTCTAAAGATTATTCAAAGACTTCCCGGCAAAGGTTTGGTTGTATGCTTGGTAATACTTGACCTAATCTACTTTAGGGTTGGCATTTCAAAATTAGCCTGACACTAAACATAGAAGATGAAACGGAAAAAAAACATTTGATTACATTTTTATTGTTTTAAGATACGTTTTTTTACATTTCGCAAAAGAAAAATAAACGATTTTACATACATATATTTTAGGAAATTTTATATTAGTTTCTGAGCATACTTTTCAGCTGGCAAGATATACGTTTCAACGACTGAAAACTTTAGGTAATTTTGATTAAACAAGGATGACAACATCCATGAAAGCAAAGCACTTAAACGGTAGGACAAACGGACATTAACACTTATATAGTGTCAGAACTGAATAATCAGAATATAATCGAAGCAAAATTGTGAGTAAATTTGTTGAAAAACTGCTTGATACAGGATAATGTTTATGGACATACTTACATTTTAGGACTTGATTATAGGGTTACTTCGCTTATAACATTATACTTTGTTGTCCCAGGAATCATCATATTAAAAATTAGATCAATCGGATGATTAGATCACATAAAAATTTGTTGTTAAAAAGTAAAGAAATCAACATGTTTAAAATGGACGTACAGACATTCTTGTAATGATTATAGAGTTTCTACGCTTTAAAAATTGTACCTAACTACTACAGGAATCATCATGCAAAGTTTGGAATCAATAGGACAATTCTAACCTGTTTTAATTAACGAAAAAAGCTATCCGTTTGTTACGGACGTACGGACGGAAAAACGGGCGTACGGACGGACCGACCCTAATTATAGAAAAGCTTCGCTTTTAATAATATAGTCAGAGTTATGTAACAAATTGTTTCAAACAAAGTTGTGTTTTTAACTTAAAAATTATCTGATTTATCAATTTATTTTAGTACATTGGAATGGTAGCTCAGTTATAAGATTTTATTCTACATCAAAGGAATGTATTCTAATTTTATAAAATTTGATCTTAATTCTGTTATTGTTGTTTGTAGCCCTGATTCTCTAAAGTTAGAATTCAGAGTCTCACTGAGACTGGAAGTGAGAATCCTTTGGCTAATCTTAGATTGGCAAGCTTCGCGCACAGCTGATTGTATTCTATGTTACATTACAAGCTGCGGCTACAGGTCAAAAATTTCAGCCTTAGCTGCACTGGCTGCTGCTGTGTCTGCTTTAAGTGCCTGTAAAAAAAATGACGTCATACAGTACAAATGACCAATAAAAGGTAGTATGACGTCATTTTTAAAGCACTATAAGCTGTTTCTTGAAAGTCGTGCCTGCCTGACCTAAATACCAGCAATATAGGGATGGACCAATTGTTTCATTATTTTGGTTGTCTGGGGCTTTGGGTACTGGAACTACCCAAATTTGCTTATTTTGGCGAATTCAAAAAATTGTGGTTACAATCGCAGAATGACGCTAAATTTTTTATCCTCTTAGCAGACAAAGCTTACAGAATTTTGAAATTAGAAAATATATTCTGCTTACACAGTATGAGAACTCGAGTGAGCAAGGAGGAATTGTTAACTTTAATATTTTGAACAGCGATGGTAAAGTTTTGGGATATTCAACTTTTAAAAGGTAAAAGTATATTTTGTTATGGTTTTTAAGATCTGAAAACCCAAATAGTTTTTCTGTATTTTTATCAGTTGGTATTTTAGTTTGTCACATTGTTTGGCTTGTCCTGTTTGTTTTACATCCGTTTTTCAGAGTTTTTAGCTATAATATTATATTTTTTCGTATTTACATGTGCCTGTGCCGATTTTCGATTGGGTCTTTGAAAATCAATCAATAGCGTCGGGAATATTATGACAGCTAAGTCGCTACAAAAGAACAGAAAGCAACTTGCTAGCAGACGAAAAAAGTTATCTGTTCAATCATCTATATTTATAGATTTAATCTATTTTCAGAGTTGCTGAAACAGAAAATATTGTTGTGCGGACTGGATGCTTCTGTAATACAGGTTTGTTGCAGAAATCATCATACTATATAGTACTGCAATTGTATTTTGATCCATTTTTGTTATGTATATTATTTTTATATATATTCCAGTATGGCTGGAGTAAAACAGGTTCTCAGCCGTACTGAAAAATGTATAACATTGTAAAAATGATAAAATTAATACCAATTGTGTTACTCTTGACCTTGGCCCTCGCAAGGCTAACAAAACTGGCTTTATTCTTAATTTTTTTATTTCAATATCCGCGAAAAGCTGTCTAAAATACGATGGATAAATAACTATTATGTAATTTTGACAAACAGATTTCTTAATTTAGGCCCAGGATGCTAAAAGGCTAGGCCTTTTCCTTGTCTATGTTTTTTTTATTCTTACAGATTACGGCCCCCCAAATTCTTAATAGACAATTTAATGTTCCAAACTGGCAAATGTAAATTAATATAGAAACTTTGCTTCATCTTACAAAAAAATGTCATGTGTGACGTCATAAAAATACTTCTAAATAGAAAGGAGGAGAGGATAAGTGGGAAAGGAAACCACCAAAAAAGAGATGAATTTTTATGACGTCACACGTGACATTTTAGGCTTTCTCCTTATTGCAATTTCTTGATTGTATAGGAAGCTGTCAGGTGTACCTTGGACTGGAGGATCCTCTTCTGAAGCAACATCATGAAGATGGTCATGTCTGTGGTGATAATAATGGTAAAGCATTGGATGTATTATTACTTGGATCGGATCTTACACCAGATTATCCTTACACCAGATTATCATTACCATCTACACATGTATAACTTTTGTGCATGAGTCTTTATTGTATATTTTTGAATGGATAAAAGTTGTATATCCTATATTTTAGGTAAAAGATTTTTTGTGTTGAATCTCTATATCTATATATGTACTTTTATAGAATCGTAAGGAAAATTTTTGTGTGCTTTTTAGATCAGTTTATTTAACTATTTTATATTGTCTTTTTATTTTCTATTAAAAATTTCACTCAAACTTATTTCTTGACAATTGAATCCCCTTACAACATTCCTCCCACTTTTCAGCGTAGCTATTAAAGCACAAACAGCACAAAGATGGTATTTATATTTCCAAAAACTAGAGCTCAGTGCCGTTTTAACGGTATGTGTGGAATTTTTCTACCATTAGTATAATTTGTGTTTAAAAGAGGGTGCATTTTTTGTACACCCTTTACAGTGATGATAATGAGAAAAATAATAGTTATTTCTCGCATCGTATTATAAACAGCCTTCCTCGGATATAAAAATGAACAATTATAAGATTAAAACCAGTTTTTAAGCCCCAGACTAAAAAAAACTGGTTTTAATCTTATGATTGTACATTTTTATATTCGTAGAAAACTGGATATAATGCCATGCTAGACATAAATATTTCGTATGGATGAGAATCGGTTCTAATCCACCAGATATTAATCGGTTTTGAATAAATACGAAAAAATAACTTTAAAATCATTTGTGTTTCAAATGCTATATGAGGAAACCGCCTAAATTATAAAGCTTAGCATCAGAAGAAATGTATATCCTTGTTTTTACTCCCATTCATGTTTTTTATTTGATTTAGGGTTGGGCCGGATACTTTTTTTGGCCGGATACCGGATACCGGATATCCGGTATCCGGCAGTAAAAATCAGCCGTATATCTGTTATCTGAATATTTTCAATATCTGGTAACCGGCCGGATATCGAAAATGGTCGGATATCCGGATAACCGGATATCCGGCCCAACCCTAATTTGATTCATGGTTGATAACTTGAAAACAACCTAATATTTCATTCTTCCTATTCATGAACACTTTTTTTATTACCCAGGCCTCCAACAATACAGCGCGGCGTAAAGTTTGCTCTTTTTCGAGAAAGCCCAATATCTGTCCCGATTTTGTATCACTTTTGAAAAGTGCGATTCCTGTGACGTCATATAAAAAGGGAAGGGGGGAAGAAAATCTTTCCTCCCATCTCTTTTGAAGAGATTTTCTTCCCCCCTTCCCTTTTTCTTTCCTGAAACGTATATGACGTAATTGGAATCGCACTTTTCAAAGTGATACAAAATCGGGACAGATTGGGCTTTCTCCTCTTTTACGGGTTCGAGTCCTGCTAAAGATATTAATATTTTTCTTGGGGTAAAACCATTCTTCAGAACATTGGGCACTGCTATTAAATGTGGAATATCACCACTATTGTAATTTTGAAGATAAGAATTAATGGAGTCGGTGCAGTGTATTGATATTCTAGATTTTGATTGGCCATTAAGAAGAAAGGCAATCCATGTACAGTCAGCCGTTTGGCATTTAGCATCCTTTAAAGTTTATAGTGTTTTGTGTTGATCGTTCCGATCCC